>NC_091375.1:16047119-16067119 GCF_038502225.1 Cherax quadricarinatus
AAAAACTGCTAAGGGCATCCCCCTACCTCAAAGGGGAGGGACCGGAAACTCTCTCCTAGTCCTTTGAGAGGAGAGATTTTGTGCGTACCACCAATCTTACACATCCCCCGGGAAAATGGGCAACTCCAAATATGGGAAAACACAAATGTAGTTCCCATTTTCAAAAAAGGGGAAAAGAAAAGGGGCAAAACTTGACCCGTGGTTTTCGTGTATAGTATGCAAAATTATGGGAGAAGATTATCAGGAGGGGAGTGGTGGGCACCTGGGGAAAAAAGGGTATAAATGCCAACCCGGGTTCACGGAAGGCAAATTTGCAAACCTTCTGAGTTTTGTAAAATAACAAGTAAACAAAAAAGAGAGGGGTGGGTTGATTGCATCTTCTTGGACTGCAAGAAAGGGCCCTTTTCCGTTCCCCCAAAAATTAGTGCAGAAGCTAGGCATCAGGGGCATTAACGGAAAGGGGGCCTGGATCAGAGAATACCTGCGGGGGGGCAACAACGGTCATGGTAATGATGTTTACATGGCACCTGTGACGAGCAATCCCACAGGGGCGGGCTAGGACCAGTGCTATTTTTGGGATATGTGAACGAAAGACGGAAGGTTAGATAGGTGTCCCCGTTTGCAGATGATGTAAGTTAATGAGGAGAATTTCTGATGAGGACCAGGCAGGACTTGAGACCTGGACAGACTGGACACCTGGTCAAAAAAGGGTTCTCAATTTAATCCTGAAATGCAAATCATGAAGAAGGGGGAAAAGAAGACCACAGACAATTAGGCTAGGTGGCCAAGACTGCAAACCCCACTCAAAAGATCTTGGGGGGGGTATAACCCACATTCTCCGGAAGCACCCCCATCAATCAGTAACCCGCAGCAAAGGGCGCCTGGAAAACCGGCAATTCCCACACCTTGTAAAGGGGTCATTCAAGACACTTACACCGTGTATTCAGGCCCATACTGGGTATGCAGCACCTGTTTTTAACCCCTTTATAAAAACCCTCAGAAAAGAGTAGATAGAACAATTATGAATATTTCAACTTTAACCTCTAACAGTATACAAATTATGCTGACAAACTGCAATATTAACCTGCGTTAATTTGTTGGTTAAAATTACTTATTACGAAATTTCAGTTTTGTATTTTGTATGAGGAGTTAGTAATGTTAGTTATATTTTTGTGATGACTGATAGTGCTATTATTAGTGTTTCCACTGATAGATAATGTTAATAACCTATTGTTGCACTGATAGATAATGTTAATAACCTGTTGGTGCAGTGATAATGTTAATAACCTGTTGGTGCAGTGATAGATAATGTTAATAACCTATTGTTGCAGTGATAGATAATGTTAATAACCTATTGTTGCAGTGATAGATAATGTTAATAACCTGTTGGTGCAGTGATAGATAATGTTAATAACCTATTGTTGCAGTGATAGATAATGTTAATAACCTGTTGGTGCAGTGATAGATAATGTTAATAACCTATTGTTGCACTGATAGATAATGTTAATAACCTGTTGGTGCAGTGATAATGTCAATACACTTGTTGTGGGATAGATAATGTTAATAATCTGTTGTTGCAGTGATAGATAATGTTAATAACCTGTTGGTGCAGTGATAGATAATGTTAATAACCTGTTGTTACAGTGATAGATAATGTTAATAACCTACTGTTGCAGTGATAGATAATGTTAACCTGTTGTTACAGTGATAGATAATGTTAATAACCTATTGTTGCATTGATAGATAATGTTAATAACCTGTTAGTGCAGTGATAGATAATGTTAATACACTTGTTGTGGGATAGATAATGTTAATAACCTATTGTTGCAGTGATAGATAATGTTAATAACCTGTTGGTGCAGTGATAGATAATGTTAACCTGTTGTTACAGTGATAGATAATGTTAATAACCTACTGTTGCAGTGATAGATAATGTTAATAACCTGTTGGTGCAGTGATAGATAATGTTAACCTGTTGTTACAGTGATAGATAATGTTAATAACCTACTGTTGCAGTGATAGATAATGTTAATAACCTGTTGGTGCAGTGATAGATAATGTTAATAACCTATTGTTGCAGTGATAGATAATGTTAATAACCTGTTGGTGCAGTGATAGATAATGTTAATACACTTGTTGTGGGATAGATAATGTTAATAATCTGTTGTTGCACTGATAGATAATGTTAATAACCTGTTGGTGGTGATAGATAATGTTAACCTGTTGTTACAGTGATAGATAATGTTAATAACCTACTGTTGCAGTGATAGATAATGTTAATAACCTGTTGGTGCAGAGATAATGTCAATACACTTGTTGTGGGATAGATAATGTTAATAACCTGTTGATGGTGATAGATAATGTTAATAACCTGTTGTTACAGTGATAGATAATGTTAATAACCTGTTGTTGCAGTGATAGATAATGTTAATACACTTGTTGTGGGATAGATAATGTTAATAACCTGTTGTTAAACTGATAATGTTAATAACCTATTGTTGTAGTGATATATATTGTTAATAACCTGTTGGTGCAGTGATAATGTTAATAACCTGTTGGTGCAGTGATAATGTTAATAACCTGTTGTTGCACTGATAGATAATGTTAATACACTTGTTGAGCAATAGACAATGTTTATACACTTTCAGTGATAGATAATGTTAATACACTTTCAGTGATAGATAATGTTAATACACTTTCAGTGATAGATAATGTTAATACACTTTCAGTGATAGATAATGCTAATAGATTTTCAGTGATAGATAATGTTAATACACTTTCAGTGATAGACAATGTTAATATACTTTCAGTGATAGATAATGTTAATACACTTTCAGTGATAGATAATGTTAATACACTTTCAGTGATAGATAATGCTAATAGATTTTCAGTGATAGATAATGTTAATACACTTTCAGTGATAGATAATGTTAATATACTTTCAGTGATAGATAATGTTAATACACCTTCAGTGATAGATAATGTTAATACACCTTCAGTGATAGATAATGTTAATACACCTTCAGTGATAGATAATGTTAATACACCTTCAGTGATAGATAATGTTAATACACCTTCAGTGATAGATAATGTTAATACACTTTCAGTGATAGATAATGTTAATATACTTTCAGTGATAGATAATGTTAATATACTTTCAGTGATAGATAATGTTAATACACCTTCAGTGATAGATAATGTTAATAGACTTTCAGTGATAGATAATGTTAATATACTTTGTGATAGATAATGTTAATACACCTTCAGTGATAGATAATGTTAATAGACTTTCAGTGATAGATAATGTTAATAGACTTTCAGTGATAGATAATGTTAATAGACTTTCAGTGATAGATAATGTTAATATACTTTCAGTGATAGATAATGTTAATATACTTTCAGTGATAGATAATGTTAATAGACTTTCAGTGATAGATAATGTTAATACACCTTCAGTGATAGATAATGTTAATACACTTTCAGTGATAGATAATGTTAATATACTTTCAGTGATAGATAATGTTAATAGACTTTCAGTGATAGATAATGTTAATACACCTTCAGTGATATATAATGTTAATATACTTTCAGTGATAGATAATGTTAACAGAGTTGTCAGTAGGAGCCAGACAAACAGATGACAGTAGGTGACAGGGCTAGCAAGTCCTTGCAACTCTTCCATTAGGAACACAAACTTTGCACAAAACATTATTCTCCTTTTACGATGGCAGCCATTGTGGTGCACCTCGGTGTAATGCTCGCCACACTCATAATTTACCTTACAAACTAAAATATTGCTTCAGAAATGTCGACCAGTCCGGAAGAAAAGGATTGGCCGGGGAATACCATCCCAATATTGGAATTAGACGCTATTTAGAAGGGAATACTACCCCAGTAATACTGGAATTAGACGCTATTTAGAAGGGAATACTACCCCAGTAATACTGGAAATAGACGCTATTTAGAAGGGAATACTACCCCAGTAATACTGGAATTAGACGCTATTTAGAAGAGAATACTACCCCAGTAATACTGGAATTAGACGCTATTTAGAAGGGAATACTACCCCAGTAATACTGGAATTAGACGCTATTTAGAAGGGAATACTACCCCAGTAATACTGGAATTAGACGCTATTTAGAAGGGAATACTACCCCAGTAATACTGGAATTAGACGCTATTTAGAAGGGAATACTACCCCAGTAATACTGGAATTAGACGCTATTTAGAAGGGAATTTAAATGTTTTCGTTTTTTTTTTTAGGGAATGCAATCGTCTTTTTGTTTCGGGTAAAGAATAACTTGTTTGTAAAAGGTGTTAGATTTTCTTATTCTGAAAGAATAAGAAAATCTAATGAAGAGGATTTAACACAGTGGTTGTGCTAACAAAGAGGATTTAACACAGTGGATCTGCTAACAAAGAAGATTTAACACAGTGGATCTGCTAACAAAGAGGATTTAACACAGTGGATCTGCTAACAAAGAGGATTTAACACAGTGTATCTGCTAACAAAGAGGATTTAACACAGTGGATCTGCTAACAAAGAGGATTTAACACAGTGGATCTGCTAACAGAGAGGATCTAACACAGTGGATCTGCTAACAAAGAGGATTTAACACAGTGGATCTGCTAACAAAGAGGATTTAACACAGTGGAGCTGCTAACAAAGAAGATTTAACACAGTGGATCTGCTAACAAAGAGGATTTAACACAGTGGATCTGCTAACACAGTGGATCTGTTAACAAAGAGGATTTAACACAGTGGTTGTGCTAACAAAGAGGATTTAACACAGTGGATCTGCTAACAAAGAGGATTTAACACAGTGGATCTGCTAACAAAGAGGATTTAACACAGTGGTTCTGCTAACAAAGAGGATTTAACACAGTGGATCTGCTAACAAAGAGGATTTAACACAGTGGATCTGCTAACAAAGAGGATTTAACACAGTGGTTCTGCTAACAAAGTGGATCTGCTACTGTTATATACCTGGAGAGGGTTCCTGGGCTCACTGACAGAGCGGCCCGGTCCCTGACAAGGCATCATGGTGGATCGGGGCCTGATCAACCAGGCTGTTGTTATTGGCCGCAGGTAAGCCGACGTACGAACCACAGCCCGGTTGGTCAGGTACTGACTTTAGGCACTTGTCCAGTGCCTGCTTGAAGAGAGTCAGGGGTCTTGAAGACAGCCAGGGGTCTTGAAGACAGCCAGGAGAGTGTGTCACCTGTGCGAGAGACCTGCAGTGTCACCTGTGGGAGAGACCTGTAGTGTCACCTGTGGGAGAGACTTGTAGTGTCACCTGTGGAAGAGACCTGTAGTGTCACCTGTGGGAGAGACTTGTAGTGTCACCTGTGGAAGAGACTTGTAGTGTCACCTATGGGAGAGACTTGAAGTGTCACCTGTGGGAGAGACCTGTAGTGTCACCTGTGGGAGAGACTTGTAGTGTCACCTGTGGGAGAGACTTGTAGTGTCACCTGTGGGAGAGACCTGTAGTGTCACCTGTGGGAGAGACCTGTAGTGTCACCTGTGGGAGAGACCTGTAGTGTCACCTGTGGGAGAGACCTGTAGTGTCACCTGTGGGAGAGACCTGTAGTGTCACCTGTGGGAGAGACCTGTAGTGTCACCTGTGGGAGAAACCTGTAGTGTCACCTGTGGGAGAGATCTGTAGTGTCACCTGTGGGAGAGATCTGTAGTGTCACCTGTGTGAGAAACCTGTAGTGTCACCTGTGAGAGAGACCTGTAGTGTCACCTGTGGGAGAGACCTGTAGTGTCACCTGTGGGAGAGACCTGTAGTGTCACCTGTGGGAGAGACCTGTAGTGTCACCTGTGGGAGAGACCTGTAGTGTCACCTGTGGGAGAGACCTGTAGTGTCACCTGTGGGAGAGACCTGTAGTGTCACCTGTGGGAGAGACCTGTAGTGTCACCTGTGGGAGAGACCTGTAGTGTCACCTGTGGGAGAGACCTGTAGTGTCACCTGTGGGAGAGACCTGTAGTGTCACCTGTGGGAGAGACCTGTAGTGTCACCTGTGGGAGAGACCTGTAGTGTCACCTGTGGGAGAGACTTGTAGTGTCACTGAAACAAGAGTATCTCAGCGGTACACTGTAAGACACACACACACACACACAGAGCTAGTAGCGACCAGTGAACAGGCGGTGCCAGGAGCTGTGGATCGACCCCCTGCAACCACAATTAAGTGAGTACACACACACAGAAAGATACACACACACAAACACACACAGGGGAACCATACATATCTTTAAGACGAGGTATGACAAAGCTCAGGAAGCAGAGAGAGGACATAGTAGATCAGTGAAGAGGCGGGGCCAGGAGCTGTGGATTGACCCCCTGCAACCACAATTAGGTGAGTACACACAGAAAGATACACACACACAAACACACACAGGGGAACCATACATAGCTTTAAGACGAGGTATGACAAAGCTCAGGAAGCAGAGAGAGGAAATAGTAGCGATCAGTGAAGAGGCGGGGCCAGGAGCTGTGGCTCGACCCCCTGCAACCACAATTAGGTGAGTACACACACACAAATATATATATATATATATATATATATATATATATATATATATATATATATATATATAACTGCTAGAAGTTACAAACGTTAATCAAAATTTCCCCCAAAATTCTCGTTTTCTCTCTCAAAAAATCCAGAGAAAAGTTAGTTTTGGAGAGTTTTTTCTGACGGTCGAGTTATTATAAGTAATAAACATTCTGGGAATTACAAAAACAAGTGAAAAAAATAACCATTGTAGTTTTAGTAAGTTTAATTGTTGTTGTTTTAGGACGATTGTATGATCACACAAGATTGTATGATCATACAAGATTGTATGATCATACAAGATTGTATGATCATACAAGATTGTATGATCATACAAGATTGTATGATCGTACAAGACTGTCAGTCATACACAGCTCTCAGAGAGTAATAAGAGTGTCTGTCAGTCATCAAGTGTGAACATTGTTGCTCTGCTTCCTGAGCTTTTTCATACCTCTTCTTAAAACTATGTATGGTTCCTGCACAGAACCACATGATCACTAGCTCCCAGGGGCCTTTCATACATGATATCCTCGATGTCCGAACTACTCAAGGTGAATACAAGGTCCAGTCTTGCTGGTTCTTCCTCTCCTCTCTCTCTGGTAGTGTCTCTAACATGTTGATGCATGAGGTTTTCCAGTACCACATCCATCATCTTCGCTCTCCATGTTTCGGGACCCCCATAGGGCTCCAGGTTTTCCCAGTCAATCTCCTTGTGATTGAAATCACCCATAACTAGTAACTTTGCATTCCCCATGTGTGCTCTCCTGGCCACATCGGCTACTGTGTCGACCATTGCTCTGTTGCTCTCATCGTATTCTTCTCTTGGCCTCCTGCAGTTCTGTGGTGGGTTGTACATTACTGCAATTATCACCTTATGTCCCTCAGACTGGATTGTTCCTATTAAGTAGTCCCTTTCGCCCGTGCCGTCCATTCCTTCCATTTTCTCAAACCCCCACTGGTTTTTAATGAGCAGTGCAACTCCTCCTCCCCCTCTCCTCCCTCTGTCTTTCCTGAGGATTTGATATCCGGATGGAAAGATTGAATCTGTTATTATTCTGGTGAGTTTTGTTTCTGTGAGTGCTATTATGTCTGGGGATGTCTCCTTGATTCTTTCGTGCCACTCCTCATACTTGTTTGTTATTCCATCTGCATTTGTATACCACACCTTCAACTTCTTTTCTAAGATTGTGGTCTGGGAGGTGTATTGGGGTTGGGGAAGTGGGAGACCTGGTAAGGAACTATGGGTGGTTGTTGTGGGGGTGGAGTTTGTAATGTAGTGGGTGGGGGCATTGGATGTGGCATGGGTGTTTTGGTTTAGAGTGTTTGGTTGCACTGGGGTTGACCTGGTTGTGTGTGTGTGTGTGTGTGTGTGTGTGTGTGTGTGTGTGTGTGTGTGTGTGTGTGTGTGTGTGTGTGCAAGCCACGGGGGGGGGGGAGGTGGAAATCATTAGCTCAAGTACTTTCACATTGGATTGCATCATCAGGAGATGTACAGTGTTGCCAGAATAGTAACAGAAGACTTCCAATATTGTTCCATGGTGTAAACTACCACCATTGTTAAACTGTGTAAACTACCATCATTGTCCCACTGTGCAAACTACCACCATTGTTCCATGGTGTAAACTACCACCATTGTTCCACTGTGCAAACTACCACCATTGTTCCATTGTGTAAACTACCACCATTGTTCCATGGTGTAAACTACCATCATTGTTCCACTGTGTAAACTACCACCATTGTTAAACTGTGTAAACTACCATCATTGTCCCACTGTGCAAACTACCACCATTGTTCCATGGTGTAAACTACCACCATTGTTCCACTGTGTAAACTACCATCATTGTCCCACTGTGCAAACTACCACCATTGTTCCATGGTGTAAACTACCACCATTGTTCCACTGTGTAAACTACCATCATTGTTCCACTGTGTAAACTACCACCATTGTTAAACTGTGTAAACTACCATCATTGTTCCACTGTGTAAACTACCATTGTTAAACCGTGTAAACTACCATCATTGTTCCACTGTGTAAACTACCACCATTGTTAAACTGTGTAAACTACCATCATTGTTCCACTGTGTAAACTACCACCATTGTTAAACTGTGTAAACTACCACCATTGTTCCACTGTGTAAACTACCATCATTGTTCCACTGTGTAAACTACCACCATTGTTAAACTGTGTAAACTACCATCATTGTCCCACTGTGCAAACTACCACCATTGTTCCATGGTGTAAACTACCACCATTGTTCCATGGTGTAAACTACCATCATTGTTCCACTGTGTAAACTACCACCATTGTTAAACTGTGTAAACTATCATCATTGTCCCACTGTGCAAACTACCACCATTGTTTCATGGTGTAAACTACCATCATTGTTCCAGTGTGTAAACTACCACCATTGTTAAACTGTGTAAACTACCATCATTGTCCCACTGTGCAAACTACCACCATTGTTCCATGGTGTAAACTACCATTATTGTTCCACTGTGTAAACTACCATCATTGTCCCACTGTGCAAACTACCACCATTGTTCCATGGTGTAAACTACCACCATTGTTCCACTGTGTAAACTACCATCATTGTCCCACTGTGCAAACTACCACCATTGTTCCATGGTGTAAACTACCACCATTGTTCCACTGTGTAAACTACCATCATTGTTCCATTGTATAAACTACCACCATTGTTCCATGGTATAAACTACCACCATTGTTCCATGGTATAACTACCACCATTGTTCCATGGTATAAACTACCACCATTGTTCCATGGTATAAACTACCACCATTGTTCCATGGTGTAAACTACCACCATTGTTCCATGGTATAAACTACCACCATTGTTCCATGGTGTAAACTACCACCATTGTTCCATGGTGTAAACAACCACCATTGTTCCATGGTGTAAACAACCACCATTGTTCCATGGTGTAAACCACCATTGTTCCATGGTGTAAACTACCACCATTGTTCCATGGTGTAAACAACCACCATTGTTCCATGGTGTAAACAACCACCATTATTCCACTGTGTAAACTATTACCATTGTTCCATAGTGTAAACAACCATTGTTCCATGGTGTAAACAACCACCATTGTTCCATGGTGTAAACAACCACCATTGTTCCATGGTGTAAACTACCACCATTGTTCCATGGTGTAAACTACCACCATTGTTCCATGGTGTAAACTACCACCATTGTTCCATTGTATAAACTACCACCATTGTTCCATGGTATAAACTACCACCATTGTTCCATGGTATAAACTACCACCATTGTTCCATGGTATAAACTACCACCATTGTTCCATGGTATAAACTACCACCATTGTTCCATGGTATAAACTACCACCATTGTTCCATGGTATAAACTACCACCATTGTTCCATGGTATAAACTACCACCATTGTTCCATGGTATAAACTACCATTGTTCCATGGTATAAACTACCATTGTTCCATGGTATAAACTCAGGGTAACTTTTCAAGTCTTCACAACTGGAAGAGAAAAAGAAAATGGAAGTTTATCTTCTAAATCGGGAATTTTATGTATGGTAGTTGAGAGTAGAGTGATGGTAGTGCACAACCCACACTACCATCAACCTTGTGTCACACACACACAAGGGTGAATCTCCTGCAGCAGCAGCACCTCAGGGTTACGTCTCTCTGCCAGTGTAAATACTACGCCTGACTCCCTGACTATAATATAAAATTTCTTTCACATTTACACACTCTCTATTTACAGTTGTTTTTAAAGTAATATTTTTCCAGGGAGGAGCAGAGGGATACGTCTCTCTGCCAACAACAAAATCCTGTATATATATACTTTTTTGGTGACTTAAATTACGTTCACCTTATTTTATTGGACGTCAGAAATAAGACATTAAATGATGATAGACCAAAATAAGACTAATATATATATATATATATATATATATATATATATATATATATATATATATATATATATATATATATATATATATATATATATATATATAGATAGTCCTTAAGTTTTAATGTTGCGCAAGTTAACATTAAGATCGACAACGCTCTAATTGCCAGGCATAATGAGGGCAAATTCCTAGGCCTATACCTCGACAACAACCTAAATTTCTGCACCCGTATCCAACACATAACAAAAAAAGTATCCAAAACGGTTGGGATCCTCTCCAAGATACGATACTACGTGCCGAAAACTGCCCTTCTCACACTATACCACTCACTTATATATCCATACCTCACCTATGCTATTTGTGCTTGGGGATCAACTGCAGCAACACACCTAAAGCCAATAATAACCCAACAAAAAGCCGCAGTAAGAATAATCACTAAATCCCATCCCTGGCAACACCCCCCCTCCCCCCACTCTTCATAGATCTAAACTTACTCCCAGTTCAGTACATTCACACTTACTACTCTGCAATCTATATCTACAGGACCTTAAATTCCAATATTAACCTTGACCTAAAACGCTTTCTTGATAGTTGTGACAGGATCCACAGGCATAACACCAGACACAAACATCTCTGCGACATTCCCCGTGTCCGACTAAACCTTTACAAAAATTCAATGTATTTCAAAGGACCTAAAATCTGGAACACCCTACCTGAAAACTCTAGAGCTGCAGACACATTCATCACTTTCAAAACTACAGTCAGAAAACATCTTATCTCCCTGATCCACCCCGACAACTAACTACATGATAACCACCTGGTGGTTCACAATTACACTCACTCACCCACTAACTATAAACCCAGAAATACTAATCTTAATCTAAAAATAATAAATCCTAATTAGTCATAAGTTTGCCTACGATACTCCAATATAGACACTTTGTACTGTGCCAAAACAAAAGCATTCACATTGCTAAACTCACAAATTATGATGTAGTCACTTAGCCTTAATACCATAATCTGTAAGGATTTAATGTTAAGAATTAATCTAAGTCTGCCCGAAATGCCTAGCCATGCTAGGTGTCCTAGTGGCCCCCACTGTAATTAGTATTTTATAACATGTAAACCACACAATACCCAAAACCTGTAATTCCCACATTGTAACCCTTATAGAGAATTAACTTGAATTGAAATGAATATCCCTTGAGTCCGAATATTCCTCAAGTACAAATATACTTTGAGGATCTTCCTGGAGTGAGGATCTTGAGTGCAGAGGATCTTGCCTGAGTGTGGAGGATCTTGCCTGAGTGTGGAGGATCTTGCCTGAGTGTGGAGGATCTTGTCTGAGTGTGGAGGATCTTGCCTGAGTGTGGAGGATCTTGTCTGAGTGTGGAGGATCTTGCCTGAGTGTGGAGGATCTTGCCTGAGTGTGGAGGATCTTGCCTGAGTGTGGAGGATCCTGCCTGAGTGCAGAGGATCCTGCCTGAGTGCAGAGGATCCTGCCTGAGTGTGGAGGATCTTGCCTGAGTGTGGAGGATCTTGCCTGAGTGTGGAGGATCCTGCCTGAGTGCAGAGGATCCTGCCTGAGTGCAGAGGATCCTGCCTGAGTGTGGAGGATCTTGCCTGAGTGTGGAGGATCTTGCCTGAGTGTGGAGGATCTTGAGTGCAGAGGATCCTGCCTGAGTGCAGAGGATCCTGCCTGAGTGCAGAGGATCCTGCCTGAGTGCAGAGGATCCTGCCTGAGTGCTGGTGCTCTGAGAGAGCGGCAGCTGGTGGTGGCTCCTTCAGTTTAACAATGCACGCTCACGATTTCTCGCCCTGATCTTGGTAGTCAGCGAGGAGAGTGAGTTGAGTGTGGAAACAGCTGCAGCAGCACTGCAGCAGCAGCTGCAGCAGCTACAGTAGCAGCAGCAGCAGCAGCAGCTACCGTAGCAGCAGCACTGCAGGCAGCAGCTACAGTAGCAGCTGCATTACAGCAGCAGCAACGATAGCAGCAACGATAGCAGCAACAGCTACAGTAGCAACAGCAGCACTGCAGCAGCAGCAACGGTAGCAGCAGCAGCTACGATTGTAGCAACAGCTACAGTAGCAACAGCAGCACTGCAGCAGCAGCAACGGTAGCAGCAGCAGCTACGATTGTAGCAACAGCAGCACTGCAGCAGCAGCAACGGTAGCAGCAGCAGCTACGATTGTAGCAACAGCAGCACTGCAGCAGCAGCAACGGTAGCAGCAGCAGCTACGATTGTAGCAACAGCTACAGTAGCAACAGCAGCACTGCAGCAGCAGCTACAGTAGCAACAGCAGCACTGCAGCAGCAGCTACAGTAGCAACAGCAGCACTGCAGCAGCAGCTACAGTAGCAACAGCAGCACTGCAGCAGCAGCCACGATTGCAGCAGCAGCATCACCTCCATTAAAGGAACAGTAGCAACAGGAGACAACAGTAGCAGCAACGGCAACAAACGACCTCTAAGTCATAACTGTCAAAGTAACTTTAAGTAACCAACATGATGGTCAAATATGGCTGATAGAGAAGAGTGCACAAGACCCGTCTGGTCTATGTTGTTCTCTGCCATGATACATCATTGTAACCTACCAACATTATGTGTTGTATATAAATATTGTGTGTGTGTGTGTGTGTGTGTGTGTGTGTGTGTGTGTGTGTGTGTGTGTGTGTGTGTGTGTGTGTGTGTGTGTGTGTGTGTGTGTGTGTGTGTACTCACCTAGTTGTGGTTATAGGGGTAGTCACAGCTCTTGGCCGCTACTAGGTCACTCTTCCTGCTCCATGAGCTTTATCATACCTCTTCTTAAAGCTATGTATGGATCCTACCTCCACTATATCAATTCCCAGACTATTAAACTTCCTGACAACTCTGTGACTGAAGAAATACTTCCTATCATCCCTCTGTGTGTGTGTGTGTGTGTGTGTGTGTGTGTGTGTGTGTAAGAGAGAGAGAGAGAGTGTCCTAGGTGAATTATGGCCTCTTGAGCTGAATATCTATTACCAGGATTTGAAGATATCATTGTCTTGGCACAAGGAGAGCGTGTTTGGAGAGTATGTGAGTCCTGACAGAATTATTGAGTTTTCAAGATGAATATATTATTGGAACCATCAAACATCACTGTTATTATGAGTACAGTTGATAAAGAAGAGTGGGTGAGTCAGGCTAGAGTTATGGTCTGTATCCATTATTGCAGCACTGAGACGTCGTCGTCTTATATTGCAGAGTTATTGCAGTGTTGGCTGGGATATATGACTAACCAGAGTAAGAGGGAGAGAGAGATACAAACAAGGTGAAGGGAGTAAGATAGCGGAGTCAGTACTGCACCGAGCATATCACTAGCAAAACATGTGCTATACAGGCTTCCCTAAGTATTGTTATCTGGTAAAACATTAAAACATCACATACACATACATACATTACACACTGGCGGCAGACGTGGAGACAACAAGGAGAAACAAAAGATATCGTACCTTTTCATAAAGCTGCACACCCATACCATAATTAATCTCATTATCTACACTTACTAATATTATCGAGTTTGTGTTGTGTTTACCACCAACCTTTATCCACGACACTGATCATATATTTCATAAATCAAGTGAGCAAACAAGTCTGAGTAGACAAGGTTAGGTAGACAGCATATTCTTGGATGGAAGTCATCTCTTAAGTACCACTTATCTGCTTGCTGCAGGAAGTAAGTGTTGGATATATAAAGACCGAGTAGCACAATACCCTGAGTGGAACAATACACTAATAACCCGTACATGGCAGACACAGGAACTTACCACGATGTTTCAGGCCAACTTGCACCATTTACAAAGTGTGACTTTGTAAATGGTGCAAATCGGACCGAAACGTCGTGGTAAGCTCCTTGTCTCTCCCTTGTGCAGGTTATTTGGGTCACTGTTGGATGTATTTTTGTAATTGTGCGTACTTGGTTAGTACCAAACTTGCACACGAAAATCACTCCCAATGAAAGCAGAAGACTCGGCAGGAGATGTAACATTCCCCCGATGAAAAGCAGAGGTGCCACGAGTACACTGAGAGACAACACAATAAGTGTCCGGGGCCCAAGACTGTTCAGCTGCCTCCCAGCATACATATGGGGAGATTACCAATAGACTCCTAGCTGTCTTTAAGACCCCTGGCTGTCTTCAAGACCCCTGGCTGTCTTCAAGACTCCTGGCTGTCTTCAAGACTCCTGGCTGTCTTCAAGACCCCTGGCTGTCTTCAAGACTCCTGGCTGTCTTCAAGACCCCTGGCTGTCTTCAAGACTCCTGGCAGTCTTCAAGACCCCTGGGTGTCCTCAAGACCCCTGGGTGTCCTCAAGACCCCTGGCTGTCTTCAAGACTCCTGGCTATCTTCAAGACCCCTGGCTGTCTTCAAGACCCCTGGCTGTCTTCAAGACCCCTGGCTGTCTTCAAGACCCCTGGCTGTCTTCAAGACCCTTGGCTGTCTTCAAGACCCCTGGCTGTCTTCAAGACCCCTGGCTGTCTTCAAGACTCCTGGCTGTCTTCAAGACCCCTGGCTGTCTTCAAGACCCCTGGATGTCTTCAAGACTCCTGGCTGTCTTCAAGACCCCTGACTGTCCTCAAGACTCCTGGCTGTCTTCAAGACCCCAGGCTGTCTTCAAGACTCCTGGCTGTCTTCAAGACCCCTGGCTGTCTTCAAGACCCTTGGCTGTCTTCAAGACCCCTGGCTGTCTTCAAGATTAAACCCTCTTTTAAAATATAACAGTGAACCCTGTGTTGAAATTATAACAGTAACCCACTGTTTAAATTATAAAGTAACTTGTGTTGGTTATAAATGAACCCGTTTAAATTATAACATGAACCCGGTTAAATTTAAATAACCATTTTTAAACTTAAAACAGGAACACGTGGACAAAACGGGAAAACCACTGTGTTGAACATTATAACAGTGAACCACTGTGTTGAACATTATAACAGTGAACCACTGTGTTGAACATTATAACAGTGAACCTCTGTGTTGAACATTATAACAGTGAACCTCTGTGTTGAACATTATAACAGTGAACCACTGTGTTGAACATAACAGTGAACCTCTGTCTCTCGTGTTTGTGTTGTTATAACAGTGAACCAGTTGAAAAAAGTGACCTCGGTTTTAAAATTATAACAGGGGTCCTGGCAAATTATAACAGTGAACCACTGGTTGAAATTAAAACAGGAACCACGGAAATTAACAGTGAACTCTGTTTGAACAATAACAGTGCCCTGTTTATATAACAGTAAAAACCACGGGGAACATTTAACAGGAACCACTTGGAACATTAAAAAGTGAACCATTTTTGGGAAATATGTAACCCTTTTTCAACATAAATAAACCCTTTTGTTGAAATTATAAAGTAACCACTTTTTGAAATTTAAATAAACCCATGTGTTAAATTATAACGGGGAACCCACGGGAAATAACAGGAACCCCTGTGTTGAAAATAACAGGAAACTTAAACATTATAAAGTGAACCCTGTGTTAAATAAAGTAAAAAAAGGTTGAACATTATAACAGTAAACCCTTGTGTTCATTAAAAAGGGAACCCTGGGATTATAAATGAAACATGTGTTGAACTTATAACGTGAACCACGGGGAAATTTAACAGTAACCTCTGTGGCTTTAAACAGTAACCCTCTGGGGAACATTATAACATTGAATTTGATAAAATTTTAAACGGGAACCTCTGTGTTGAACATTATAAATGAACCCCGTTTTTTAAATTATAACAGTAAATGTTTGAAATTAAAAAGGGAACCGGGGAACATTATAAATTGAACCCATTGGGAACATTATAACAGTAACCCACAACTTTATAAATAACTCTGTGTTGAAATTAAAACAGTGAACCATGTGTGAAATTATAAGTGAACCCTCTGGTTGAAAAAAAACATAACTTTTTAAATTTACAGTGAACCCTCTTTTTTAACATTATAACAGTGAACTCTGTAAATTTTAAAACAGTGAACCCTCAAAATACCAAACAGGAACTTTTGGGAAAATTAACATAACCCTCAAAACATTATAAAAGCCAATTGTAACATTAAAAGTAAACCCTCGGGAAATTATAACAGTGAACCTCTGTGGAAATTAAAAAAGGGAAACCCCTCTGTTTGAAATTATAACAGTAACCCAAAAGGGAAATTATAACAGTGAATTTGCTAAATTTAACAGTAACTTCTTTTTAACTTTTTAAAGGGAAACCCCCGGGGAAATTTAAAAGGGAACCACTTTTTAACATTATAACGGAACAGTGTTAACATTAAACAGTAAAAAATTTTTTAATTGCAGGAACACAAAAACAAATCGGGAAAACCCGTGTTAAAAAAGTGGGTTTAAAATTAAACAGTAATACTGGTGAACAAAAAGGGAAATTGTTTTGAACTTTATAACAGTGAACCCGTGTTAAATTTAACAGGAAACGTTTTGGGGAAATTTTAAAACATAACCCTTTTTTAACAAAAATGCCACGTGGAACAAAACAGGGAACCCACTGTGTTAAATTAAACAGTGAACCCGTGTAAATTTAAGTAACCCGGTTGAAATTTAAAGACAGTGCTTGTGTTAACAATACAGGCTTGGGAAAAAAAAACAGGAACCCGTGTTGAACTTTTAAAACAGTGAATGTTTTAAATTTAAACAGTAACCTTTTTTGAACATTATAACATAACCATTTTTAAATTTAAAACGGGAACCATGTGTTTAACTTTAAAAAAAGTGCCATTGGAAATTATAACAAAACCACTTGTTAACATTAAAAGAACCCTTTGGGAAAAATTTTAAACCAGTGAACCCGTGTTGAAATTTTATACAGTGAACTTTGGGGGTTTACTTAGGACGGAACCTCTGTGTTAAATAAAGTGAATTGGTTAAATTAAACGGGAATCGGTTTAAAATTTATAAAGTGAATTTTGGTTGGAACATTAAACGGGAACTCGTGTTAACAAAAAACAGTGAACCATGTTTGAAATTATAAAGAAATGTGTTAACATTATAAAGTGAACCCCGGAAATTTTTTGACATAATTGTGTTAAATTATAACATAACCTTTTTTAAACATTATACAGTAACCCTGTGTTAAAATCATGAATTTGTTTTAAATTTAAAACAGGCTTGTTTTTTAACTTAAAAGTAAACCTCTTGTGAACATTAAACAGAACCCGTTTTAAATTTTATAACAGGAAACGGTTGAAATTATAACGGGAACCACGTTTGAAAAAAACAGGGGAACCGGTTTGAAAAGACAGTGAACCCTTGGGAACTTTCAGGAACCCGTGTTGCTTATGAAGGAACCCCGGTTAATTTATGACAGTGCCCACGTGTTGGGAACATTTGTAAACCCTGGTTGCAGCAGTGTAAGCAGGTAGTTACAGCAGTGTAAGCAGGTAGTTACAGCAGTGTAAGCAGGTAGTTACAGGGAGTTACAGCAGTGTAAGAGGAGACAGTGAAAAGGGGATTTACAGCAGGTAAGCAGGAGTTACAGGGTTTTTAAGTGCGGGGGTAGTTGCAGCAGTGTAAGCAGGTAGTTCAGCATTTAAACAGGAGTTACAGCAGGTTTTTAGTAGTTCAGCAGGAAACAAAGGCATTTCAGGGTTAAGGGTATTCAGCTTTAAAGGGAATACGCAAAGCGGGTTACAGAGCGGCTGGCGAGTAAAAGGGGTTCGCATGAAGCGGGATTCAGCAGTGTAAGCAGGTAGTTACAGCGGTGCAAGGGCGCAGCAGGAAGGGGATTTCGGTGTGCAGGATTTACAGAAAGGGGGTACAGCAGTGAAGCAGGATTACAATGGCGGATTTTACAGCAGTGGCAGGATTTACAGAGGGTCGGCAGGCTGGCGTTAAGGCAGGTTGGGTGGAGTCAGCAGGTAAGCAGCATTGTTGGTTAAGAGGGTAAAATGGGGCGCAGTAAGTGCAAGCAGGTTCAGGCGATGAGGTACTGGCGTTTTTGGCGGATTTAAGCGGTAAGCAGGATTTTAAAGGGAAGGCAGTACGTTTGGGGAGGCACACGCGCAGGAGCGGAGGTAAGCGGGAACAGCAGTGTGCAGGCGTCGGGGTGCATAGTTATAGCGGTGTAAAGGACACAGCAGAAAGCAATTACAAGTGTGGGTTTTAAGAGGTTGGGGGGAAGGAAAGGGGGGTGTGGGGGTTTGGAGAGGTGAAGGGTGGGGGGTGTTGAGAGGTGGGTAAAAGGGTTTTTGTTGTAAGGGTTTAAAAAATGTGTGTGTGTGTGTGTGTGTGTGTGTGTGTGTGTGTGTGTGTGTGTGTTTTGTGTGTGTGTGTGTGTTTTTTTAAAGGGGTGTGTGTGTGTGTGTGTGTGTGTGTGTGTGTGTGTGTGTGGGGGGGGAACGTTAATTGCCGGTTCCATTTTTGTCCCGGAATGGCAGATTGGTCTGACTAGACGGGTTGGGTGGTCTGGTCTAGGGGTTGTTTGGGTCACATTGTTAACTTTATCTTTGACTGTGTGTCCCCCATCTTTTTACTTAGAGCCCTTGTCCCCGGTTTGATTTAATTTGTCGCCCTCAGGCGTTTGATTTAGACCGGTGTCCCCTGTTTGTTTCCTCGCTCCCCCAGCTGTTTGATCTTAGACGTCGGTCCTCAACGTTTGATCTTACGTCGTCGTCCCTCAGACTGTTTGATCTTAGACTGTCGTCGTCCCTCAGACTGTTTGATCTTAGACTGTCGTCGTCCCTCAGACTGTTTGATCTTAGACTGTCGTCGTCCCTCAGACTGTTTGATCTTAGACTGTCGTCGTCCCTCAGTCTGTTTGATCTTAGATTTGCGGTTTTTTTTTGATCAAAGTTCAAGATCAATAGGTTGTCCTTTTTACCCATGAATTGTTTTATCATTTTATAAATAATAATCTTATTTTACCAGACATGATAAACCCAAAAACCAAACCCCATATTAATGACATACTATATAGAAAGTCCCTTGTTATGCAGAGCATTTCCCGCAACTTAGGTTAATACTGTCCCCAGGACGCCACCCACACCAGTCGGCTAACACCAAGGTACCTACTTAGTGCTAGGTAACAAATAACAGGGCAGGAAACAGCAGTGTTTCCACCCCTACAAGGGGGTCAAAACATGAAATCAATGTGAGCTGAGGCGCTACCCAAACCCCGCTACCATTCCTCTCCCCTTTTCTTTTTCTCCAAGGGTGGTCAATAATTCTTCGCCCTTACAGTTCATTAACATCAGTTTTCCATAGTCGCCTGAAAAATTCCAAAGTTCTGCTGACAGTCGCCGGCCCCCCGGTGACATTTTCCCCCGTTTCCTGGGGTGAAGTCGCCTGCAAGATTTCCCTCAGTTCTGCTGAAGTCGCCGCAAATTACATTTTTACTTTTTAAACAGTTCTGCTGACAGTCTGCCTGCATACATTACCACAGTTTCGACGTCTGCCCCATTACCATCAGTTCTGCTGACAGTCTGTTGCCAAATACCGAAAGGGGTCCCCCGAAATGGACCAAACACGATCACTGACCTGACAGATGTCGTCTAAAAAGTTCTGAAGGATTCTTTGTACGTT
>NC_091375.1:16072119-16082119 GCF_038502225.1 Cherax quadricarinatus
AAACACACACACACACACAAAACACACACAAAACAAAACACACACACACACAAATTTCAAAAACAACAAAAAAAAAAAAAAACAAAAAAAAAGAAAAAAACAAAAAAATTTAACAAAAAAAAAACATAAAAAAACATTAAATACAATAAAATAATACAAAATAAAACTAAAAAAAAAATTACAAAATTTTAAAAATTTTTACACATAAAACAAAATATTACAAATATTTTTAAAACAAACATCCAAAATACAATAAATTACAAAATTTTTTACAAACACACACACAATTACAAATATTTTTAAAAATTTTAAAAATAAAACTTTTACACACAACAAAAAACAAAACAAAAAAACACAAACACAAAAACACACAAACAAAACCAACACACACAAAACCACAAAAAACACAAAACAACAACACAAAAACACACAAAAAAAACACAAAAAAAAAAAAACAAACAAACAACAAAAAAACACAAAACAAAAAAACAACACAAAAAAAAAACACACAACAAAAACAACACAAAAACAAACACCACAAACACACAACACACAAACACACAACACACACACACACACACAACACACAAACACACACAAAACACACATGCAGCACCTGCTAGCCCCTTTTTGGGCCCGCACTTAAAAGGGCACGCAAAAAACTAGAGAAAGTACAAAGGTTTGCAACAAGGTTAGTTCCAGAGCAAAGGGGGGAATGTCCTATGAAGAAAGTTTAAAGGGAAATCCCCGACGACACTGGAGGACAGGGGTGGGGGAGACAGATAACGACATTAAAATTGCGTGGAATAGACAAGGGGAAAGGACAGGATGTTCCAGGGGGGGACAAAAAACAAGGGGCCCACAAAAAGGGGAAAACAAAGATCAGAGAGATAGAAAGTTTTTTTCATAAGAGTTGTAAGGCAGGGAAATGAAAATGAGTAGGGGAGGCGGGAACCCAACATTTTAAGACGGGGTTTTGAAAAAGCTATGGAGGGGGAGAGAGGGTGGGGGGGTTTAAAAAAAGGGGGGGGATGGTGGTGGGTTAAAAAAAGTTTTAAAAAATTTTTTTTGGGAAAAAAAAAAAAAAATTTGGTGGTTTAAAAAAAATTTTGTGGGGTGTTATTTTGGGGGTTGATGGGTGGGTTATTGTGGTGGGTTGATGGTGGTTATTGTGGGGGTTTATTGGTGGTGGGGTTATTGTGGTGGGTGTGGTTTTATTGGGGGGTTGATGGGGGGTTTGTGGTGGGGTTAGGGGGGGTTTATGGTGGTGGTTAGGGGGGGTGATGGGGGTTTTTGTGGTGGGTTATTTGGGGTGGGTTGGGGGGGTTGTGGTGGGGGGGGTATGGGGGGGGTTGGTGGTGGGGGATGGTGGGGGGATGGTGGTGGGGTTTTTGGTTTATGGGTGGTGGGTTGTGGTGGGGTTTATGGTGGGGGGTATTGTGGTGGGTTTTATGGTGGGGGTTATGTGGTGGGTTATGGGGTGGGTTGTGGTGGGTTATTGTGGTGGGTTGATGGTGGTGGGTTATTGTGGTGGGTTGATGGTGGTGGGTTATTGTGGTGGGTTGATGGTGGGGGGTTATTGTGGGGATGGGGTGGGATGGGGGTGGTTATGGGGGTGGGTTATTGTGGGGGGTGGTGGGGGTTGGGGGGGTGGGGAGGGGTTTGGGTTATTGGGTGGGTGGTGGGGTTGGGAGGGGGGGGGTTGGGGGGGGTGGGTTATTGGGTGGGGGATGGTGGTGGTTATTTTGGGGGGGTTGATGGGGGGAGGGGGGTTGAGGTGGGGGTTATTGTGGGGGGTTGAGGGGGGTGGGTTATTGGGGGGTGGGTTTATGGGGGTGGTGGGTTATTTGGGGGGGTTTATGGGGTTTGGGTTTATTGTGGTGGGTGATGGTGGGGGTTATTGTGGTGGGTGATGGTGGGGGTTATTGGGTTGTGGTGGGGGATTGTGGGGGTTGGGGGTTGGGGGGGTGGGGGTTTTTGGGGGGGTTGATGGTGGGTTATTGTAGGGGGGGGCTGGTGGTGGTGGGGGTTTTGTGGGGTTGATGGGGGGGGTTTTGTGGTGGGTTGGGATTGTGGTGGGGGTTATTGTGGGGTTATTGTGGGGGTTGATGGGGTGGGGTGGTGGGTTGATGGTGGTGGGTTATTGTGGGGTGGGGTTTATTGTGGTGGGTTATGGGGTTTTTGGGGTTGAGGGTGGGTTATTGTGGTGGTTGAAGGTGGGGTTTTTGTGGGGGGTGGGTTTTAGGTTGTGGTGGGGGTTTTTGGGGGTTGATGGTGGGGGTTTTTGGTGGGTTGGGGGTTTTTTGGGTGGTGGTTTTGTGGGGGCTGATGGTGGGGTTAGGTTGGATGGTGGGTTGTTGGGGGGGTGTGGGGGGTTATTTGGTGGGGTGATGGTGGGATTTGGGGGGTTGATGGTGGGGGGTTATTGTGGTGGGGGATGGTGGGGGTTTTGTGGGGGCTGATGGTGGGTTTTGTGGGGGTTTATGGTGGGTTATGGGGGTTGATGGTGGTTTGGGGGGGTTATTGGTGGGGTTATTGGGTGGGGGATGGTGGGGGGTTATTTTGGGGGGGTTGATGGGGGTGGTTGTGGGGGTTGATGTGGGGGTTGTGGTGGTGGGATTTGGGTGGGTTGATGGTGGGGTTTTATTTGGGGGGTTGGTGGGTTGATGGTGGTGGGTTATTGTGGTGGGTTGATGGTGGTGGGTTATTGTGGTGGGTTGATGGTGGTGGGTTATTGTGGTGGGTTGATGGTGGTGGGTTGATGGTGGTGGGTTATTGTGGTGGGTTGATGGTGGTGGGTTATTGTGGTGGGTTGATGGTTATTGTGGTGGGTTGATGGTGGTGGGTTTTGTGGTGGATGGGGGGGTGGGTGGTGGGGTTTATGGTGGTTATTGTGGTGGGTTGAGGGTGGTTTTATTGGGGTTATGGGGGGGTTTAGGTGGTTAGGGGGTGGTTGTTGGGGGGGCGTGGGGGGGATGGTGTTTTTGGTGGGGGATGGTGGGGGTAGTGGTGGGCGATTTTGGGGGGGTGGTGGTGATGGGGGTGGGTTATTTGGGTGGGGGTGGTGGGGTTATGGGGGGGATTAGGTGGGGGCCATGGTGGTTTGTGGTGGGGGATGGTGGTTATTGTGGTGGGGATGGTGGGGGGTTTATGGTGGTGGTTGGGGGTGGGTTATTGGTGGGGGGATGGTGGGGGGTTTTTTTGGGTTGATGGTGGGGTTATGGGGGTGGGTTTATGGTGGTGGTTTGGTGGGTGATGGGGTGGGGGGGGGGGGTTATTGTGGTGGGCTGAGGGGGGGGGTTATGGGGGGGTTATTTTGGTGGGTTTTGGTGGGGGTTATCAGGGGGTTATTGGGTGAGGGGTGGGTTATTGTGGTGGGTTATGGGGGGGTTATTGGGGGTGGGGTTTATGGGGGTTATTTGGGGGGTTGATGGTGGTTTTTTTGGGGGGAGGTGGGGGAGGGGGGGTGATGGTGGGGTGGTGGGTGAGGTGGTGGGTATTTTGGGTGGGTGAGGGGGGTGAGGTGGGGATTGGGTGGTGTGGTGGGGTGGGTTTTGGGTGATGGGGGTTTTTTGGGGGGGGTTTATTTGGGGTGGGGGTTATGGTGGTGGGGGAGGTGGGGGGATTGGGGGGTGAGGTGGGGGTTTTTTGGTGGGTTAGTGGGGGATGGTGGGGGGGATGGTGGGGTTTTTTGGTGGGTTTAGGTGGGGGGTTGATGGGGTGGGGTGGGTGGATTGGGTTATGGGGGGTTTTGTGGTGGGTTGGGTGGTGATGGTAGGTTGTGGTGGGGGGGGATGGTGGTTATGGGGGTGGGTTTATGGTGGTTATTAGGGGGGGGGGATTTTGGGGGGCGATGGTGGGGGGGTTGATGGTGGGGTTATTGTGGTAGGCGATGGTGGTGGAAATTGTGGTGGGCGATGGGGTGGGGTTGTGGTGGGGGGTTTTTGGGGGATGGTGGTGGGAGAGGGGGTTTTATGGTGGGGGGTTGATGGTGGTGGGAAATTTTTGGGCTGATGGTGGGGGGGTTATGGGAGACAGAGGGTGGTGAGGGGAGTGAGGGGGGAGGGGGGGGGAAACGAGAGGGGAAAAAACCCGGTAAAAAGAGAGGATGGGGGAACTGCAGAACGAGGGGGGAGGAGGGGGAAAATTAAAAAAGAGCTAGGGGGGGTAAAAGAGTGAGGGGAGAGAGGAGGGAAGGAGAGGAGGGGGGGAGAGGAGGAGAGACAGAGGGGGAGAGGAGGGGAGGGGGGTGGGGGAGGGGGAGCAGGAGTGATGGGGGGAGAACAAGGAGGGGAGGGGGAGGTGAGGGGGGGGGGGCAGGGGGAGGGAGGGGGGGAGGGAAGGGGGAGGAGGGGGAGAGCAGGAGTGAGGGGGGGAGGGGGAGGAGGGAGAGCAGGAGTGAGGGGGGGGAGAGGAGGGAAGGGAGCAGGAGGGGGGAGAGGAGGGAGAGGAGGGGGGGGAGGGGGAGGGGGGGAGGGGGAGGGGGGAGGGAGAGGAGGGGGGAGGGAGGGAGGGGAGGGAGGAGGGGAGGGAGGAGGGGGGGGAGAGGAGGGAGGGAGGGAGGGGGGAGGGAGGGGGGGAGGGAGGAGAGGGAGGGGAGGGAGAGGAGGGGGGGGAGAGGAGGGGGTGGGGGAGGAGGGAGGAGAGTGAGGGGAGGGAGAGGAGGGGGGAGGGGAGGCAGAGGAGGGAGGGAGGAGGAGGGAGGGGGGAGGGGGAAGGGGGAGGGGGGGAGGGGAGTGAGGGGAGGGAGTGAGGGGAGGGGGGGAGGGGAGGGAGAGGAGGGGGGAGATGAGGGGGGGGAGAGGAGGGGGGGAGAGGGGGGAGGGAGAGGAGGGGGGGGAGGAGGGGGGGAGAGGGGGGGAGGAGAGGAGGGAGGGGAGAGGAGGGGGGGGGAGAGGAGGGGGGGGGAGAGGAGGGAGGGGGAGGAGGGAGGGGGGGAGGGGAGGGGGGGAGGGAGGGGGGGAGGGGGGAGAGGAGGAGGGGGGAGTGAGGAGGAGAGGGGGAGGAGAGGAGGAGGGGGAGGAGGGAAGGGGGGTGAGGGAGGGAGAGGAGAGGGGGGAAGGGGGAGGAGGGGAGGAGGGGAAGGGGGGGAAGAGGAGGAGGAGAGGAGGAGGAGGGAGGGGGAGAGGAGGGAGGGAGAGGAGGGGGGAGGGGGAGGGAGAGAGGAGGGAGGAGGGGAGGGGGGAGGGGGAGGGAGGAGGAGGGAAGGAGGAGGGAGGAGGGGGGGAGAGGAGGAAAGGGAGAATAGGAGGAGAGGGGAGGGGGGGGAGGAGGGAGGGGGAAGGGGGAGGGGGGGAGGGGAGGGGGGAGGGGGGGGAGGGGGGAGGGAGGGGGGAGAGAGGAGGGAGAGGAGGGGGGGAGGGAGGGAGGGGGGGGAGGGAGGGGAGGAGGAGAGGAGGGAGGGAGAGGAGGGGGGGGAGAGGGGGGGGAGGGAGAGGGGGGGGGAGAGGAGGGGGGGAGAGTGAGGGAGGGAGAGGAGGGGAGGGGGGGAGGGGGGGGAGAGGAGGGGAGGGAGAGGGGGGAGGGGGAGGGGGAGGAGGAGGGGAGGGGGAGGAGGGGGGGGAGAGGAGGGGGGGGAGAGGAGGGGGGGGAGAGGAGGGGGGGGAGAGGAGGGAGGGGGAGGAGGGGGGGGAGAGGAGGGAGGGGGAGGAGGGAGGGAGAGGAGGGGGGGAGAGGAGGGAGGGGAGGAGGAGAGGGAGGGAGAAGAGGGGGAAGGGGGGGGAGAGGGGGGGGGAGGAGGAGGGGGGGGAGAGTGGGGAGGGGAGGAGGGGGAGAGAGGGGAGGGGGGGGAGAGGGGGGGGGGGAGGAGGGGGGGGAGAGGAGGGAGGGGGGAGGAGGGAAGGGGGAGGGGGAGGGAGAGGAGGGGGGGGAGAGGAGGGGGGGGAGAGAGGAGGGGGGGGAGAGGAGGGGAGGGAGAGGAGGGGAGGGAGAGAGGGGGAGGGAGAGTGAGGGGAGGGGGAGGAGGAGGGGAGAGGAGGAGGGGAGGAGGGGGGGGAGAGGAGGGGGGGGAGAGGAGGGAGGGAGAGGGGGAGGGAGAGGAGGGGAGGGGGAGTGAGGGGGGGAGAGGAGGGGGGGAGAAGGGGGAGAGTGAGGAGGAGAGAGGAGGAGGAGAAGGGGGGGAGGAGAGGAGGGAGGGGAGGGGGGGAGGGAGAGGAGGAGGGGGAGGAGAGGAGGGAGGAGGGGGGAGAGAGGGGGAGGGAGGGGGGGGGAGAGGGGGGGAGGGGGAGGAGAGGAGGAGAGGAGGGGGGGAGGGAGAGGGGGGAGAGGAGGGAGGAAAGGGGGGAGGGGGAGGAGGGGAGGGAGAGGAGAGGAGGGAGAGGGGAGAGGGGGGAGGGGGAGAGGGAGGGGGGGAGTGAGGGGAGGAGAGAGTGAGGGGGGGAGAGGAGGGGGGGGAGAGGAGGGAGGAGAGTGAGAGGAGGGGAGGAGAGGAGGGAGAGGAGGGAGGGAGAGAGGAGGGAGGGAGGGAGGGAGAGGAGGGGAGGGAGGTAGGGGAGGGGGAAGAGGAGGGGGAGGGGGGAGGGAGAGGAGGGGGGAGAGGAGGGGGGGAAGAGGAGGAGGGAGAGGGGGGGGAGGAGAGGAGGGGGAGGAGAGGGGGGAGAGGGGGAGGGGGAGGGGGAGGGAGGGGGGGAGGGAGAGGAGGAGGGGGAGGAGGGAGGGAGAGGAGGGGGAGGAGAGGAGGGGGGAGGAGGGGGGGGAGAGGAGGGGAGGGAGAGGAGGAGGGGGGAGAGGAGGGAGAGGAGGGAGAGAGGAGGAGGGGGAGTGAGGGGGGGGGAGAGGAGGGGGAGAGTGAGGAGGAGAGGAGGGAGGGAGAGGAGGGGGGGGGAGAGGGGGGGAGGGGGAGGAGGGGGGGGAGAGGAGGGGGGGGAGGAGGGGGGGGAGGGAGGGGGGGAGGGGGAGAGTGAGGGGAGAGGAGGGAGGGAGGGGGGGGGGAGAGGAGAGGAGGGGGGAGGAGGAGAGGAGGGGAGGGGGAGGGGAGGGAGAGGAGGGGGGGAGGGGGAGGAGGGGAGGGGGGGAGGGAGGAGGGGGGAGGAGAGAGGGGGGAGGGAGAGGGGGGAGGGGGAGGAGGGGGGGAGAGAGGAGGGGGGGGAGATGAGGGGGGGAGAGGGGGGAGGGAGAGGAGGGGGGGGAGAGAGGAGGGGGGGGGAGGAGGGGAGGGAGGAGGGAGGGGGAGGAGGGGAGGAGAGTGAGGGGGGGGAGAGGAGGGGGGGGAGGAGGGGGGGGAGAGGGGGGGAGGAGAGGAGGGGGGGGAGAGGAGGGGGGGAGAGAGGAGGAGGGAGAGGGGGGGAGGGAGAGGGGGGGAGAGGGGGGGAGGGAGAGGAGGGGGGGGAGAGGAGGAGGGGGAGGGGGAGGGGGAGGGGAGGGGGAGGAGGAGGGAGAGGAGGGGGAGAGGAGGGGGGAGGGAGGGAGGAGGGGGAGAGGGGGGGAGGGGGAGAGGAGGGGGGGGAGAGGAGGGAGGGAGAGGAGGGTGGGAGAGGAGGGTGGGAGAGGAGGGTGGGAGAGGAGGGAGGGAGAGGAGGGTGGAAGAGGAGGGGAGGAAAGGGGGGGAGGAGAGGAGGGGGGGAGATGAGGGGGGGAGAGGAGGGGGGGGAGAGGGGGGAGGGAGAGAGGAGGGGGGGGAGAGGAGGGGGGGGGAGAGGAGGGAGGGAGAGAGTGAGGGGAGGGACAGGAGTGAGAAAGAAGAGGAGCCGTAAAATAACAGACAGGAAAATAAAATATCAGATGGTGGAGAGAGAGAGAGAGAGAGAGAGAGAAAAGAGAGGGAAAAAGAGAGAGAGAGAAAGAGAGAGAAAAAGAGAAGAGAGAGAGAGAGAGAGAGAGAGAGAGAGAGAGAGGAGAGAGAGAGAGAGAGAGAGATAGGAGAGAGAGAAAAAAAGAAAAAGAGAGAGAGAGAGAAAAAAGAGACAAAGAGAGAGAGAGAGAGAGGAGAGAGAAAGAGAGAAGAGAGAGACAGAGAGATAACAAGGGGGGAAGTTTTCGTCCCCCAAAATGGTTTTTTGCAACACAAAACAATCACTCTCAACCACAATCATTTTCAACCACAACACGTACAACCACAATCACTGCTACAAAAATACCCACAAAAATCACTGCTACAACAACATGCTACAACAACAATCCCCCTACAACCACAATCACGCTACCACAATCACTGCAAACCACAATCACTGCACAAAAAAATCACTGCTAAAACTACTGCAAACCCCCCCAAACATGCCAACAATCACCACAACACAATCACTGCAAACAATCACGCTACAACAATCATGCACAACAACAATCCCGCTCAACCAAATCATCACCACAATCACGCACAACCACAATCACGCTAAACAATCACGCACAACCACAATCACTGCTACAACAATCACTGCTACAACAACAATCACTGCTACAACCACAATCACTGCTACCACAATCACTGCTACAACCACAATCACTGCTACAACAATCACTGCTACAACCACAATCACTGCTACAACAATCACTGCTACAACAATCACTGCTACAACAACAATCACTGCTACAACCACAATCACTGCTACCACAATCACTGCTACAACCACAATCACTGCTACAACAATCACTGCTACAACCACAATCACTGCTACAGCCACAATCAATGCTACAACCACAATCACTGCTGCAACCACAATCACTGCTACAACCACAACCATTGCTACAACCACAATCACTGCTACAACCACAATCAGTTACAACCACAATCACTGCTACAACCACAATCACTGCTACAACCACAATCACTGCTACAACCACAATCACTGCTAGAACCACAACCACTGCTTCAACCACAATCACTGCTACAACCACAATCAGTTGCAACCACAATCACTGCTACCACAATCACTGCTACAACCACAATCACTGCTACAACCACAATCACTGTTACAACCACAACCACTGCTACAACAATCACTGCTACAACCACAATCACTGTAACAACCACAATCACTGCTACAACCACAATCAGTTACAACCACAATCACTGCTACAACCACATTCACTACAACCACAATCACTGCTACAACCACAATCACTGTTACAACCACTACTACCACTGCTACAATCACTGTTACAACCACTGCTACAATCACTGTTACAACCACTGCTACAATCACTGTTACAACCACTGCTACAATCACTGTTACAACCACTGCTACAATCACTGTTACAACCACTGCTACAATCACTGTTACAACCACTGCTACAATCACTGTTACAACCACAACCACTGCTACAGCCACAACCACTGTTACAACCACAATCACTGCTACAACCACAACCACTGCTACAATCGCAATCACTGCTACAACCACAATCACTGCTACAACCACAATCACTGATACAACCACAATCACTGCTACAACCACAATAACTGCTAAAACCACAATCACTGTTACAACCACAATTACTGCTGCAACCAAAATCACTGCTACAACCACAATCACTGTTACAACCACAATCACTGCTACAACCACAATCACTGTTACAACCACAATCACTGCTACAACCACAATCACTGTTACAACCACAATCACTGCTACAAGCACAACCACTGCTACAACCACAAACACTGCTACAACTGCAATCACTGCTACAGCCAACCACAAGCACAACAACAATCTCTGCTACAGCCATCATCACAAGAACAACCACAATCTCTGCTACAGCCATTATCACAAGAACAACCACAATCTCTGCTACATCCATTATCACAAGAACAACAACAATCTCTGCTACATCCATTATCACAAGAACAACCACAATCTCTGTTACAGCCACCATCACAAGAACAACCACAATCTGTTACAGCCATCATCACAAGAACAACCACAATCTCTGTTACAGCCACCATCACAAGAACAACCACAATCTCTGCTACATCCATTATCACAAGAACAACAACAATCTCTGCTACATCCATTATCACAAGAACAACCACAATCTCTGTTACAGCCACCATCACAAGAACAACCACAAT
>NC_091375.1:16087119-16094619 GCF_038502225.1 Cherax quadricarinatus
CTGCTGTAGCTGCTGTAGCTGCTGCTGTAGCTGCTGCTGCTGTAGCTGCTGCTGCTGTAGCTGCTGCTGCTGTAGCTGCTGTAGCTGCTGCTGCTACTGTTGTTGCTGCTGTAGCTGCTGCTACTGCTGCTGTAGCTGCTGCTGTAGCTGCTGCTGTAGCTGCTGCTGCTACTGCTGTTGCTGCTGCTGTAGCTGCTGCTGCTGCTGCTGCTGCCCGCCGCCTGCTACCGCGCCGCTGGCTGCTGCCGTAGCGCTGGGCCGGCTGCCAGCGCGCCGCTGTAGCGCCGCCGCTGAGCTGCCGCCGCTGTAGCGGGGAAGCCGCCGCTGCAGTTGTGCGCCGTAGCCGCGCACGCCGCCAGCTGCTGCCGAGCTGCCGCCGAGCCGCTGCCGCTACCGCCGTTTCCGCGCGGGTGCCGCCGCCCCCGCGCCGCCGCCGCCGCCCTGCTGCCGCTGCGCTGCTGCTGTAGCCGCTGTAGGCGCCGCAGCCGCTGCCGCCGCCGCCGCCGCCGCCGCCTACGCTGCCGCCGCCGCCGCCGCCGCCACCGCTGCGCCACTGCTGCCGCTGCAGTGCCGCCGCCACCGCCGCCGCCACCGCTGCCGCTACCGACGCCGCCGCCGCTACCGCCACCGCCGCCGCCACCGAGCCGCTGCCGCCGCCCCCGCCGCCGCACCGCCGCGCCACCGATGCCGCTGCCACCGAGCCGCCACCGCCGCCGCCACCGCTGCCCACCGATGCCGCGCCGCTGCCGCCGCCACCGATGCCGCTACCCCCCCGCCGCCACCGAGCCGCCGCACCGCTGCCGGGCCCCCACCGCGCCGCCACCGATGCCGCCACCGCTGCCGCCACCGCGCCGCCCGCCGCTGCCACCGAGCCGCCGCCGCCACCGAGCCGCCGCCGCCGCTGCCACCGATGCCGCTACCGCCGCCGCCGCCACCGATGCTGCTACCGATGCCCTGCCGCCGCCGCTGCCACCGATGCCGTAGCCGCCGCCGTAGCCGCCGCCGCGCCGCCGCCGCTGCCGCGCACCGCCGCCGCCGCCGCCGCCCGCCACGCTGCCGCCACCGCCGCCGCCTGCAGCTGCCCGCCACCGCCGCTACCGCTGCTGCCACCGAGCCGCTGCCGCACCGCCACCGCCGCCGCACCGATGCCGCCGCCGCCGCACCGCCCCCGCCACCGCCGCCGCCACCGAGCCGCGCCACCGATGCCGCCACCGCCGCCGCACCGCCGCCGCCACCGAGCCGCCGCGCCGCGCCGCCACCGATGCCGCACCGCCGCCGCTGCCACCGAGCCGCCACCGCCGCCGCCGCCACCGCCGCCACCGATGCCGCCACCGCCGCCGCCACCGACGCCGCCACCCGCCGCCACCGAGCCGCCGCCGCCACCGAGCCGCCGCCGCCGCCGCCCCCACCGAGCCGCCACCGGGCCCCCGCCACCGAGCCGCCACCGAGCCGCCGCCGCCGCCGCGCCACCGAGCCGCACCGCCGCTGCCACCGACGCCGCCGCCGCCACCGCCGCCGCCACCGCCGCCGCCACCGAGCCGCCGCCGCCACCGCCGCCACCGCTGCCACCGATGCCGCCACCGACGCCGGCCGCCACCGCCGCCGCCACCGCCGCGCCACCGAGCCGCCGCCGCCACCGCCGCCACCGCCACCGCCGCCGCCACCGCCGGCCACCGACGCCGCGCCGCACCGCCGCGCCACCGCCGCCACCGACGCCGCCCGCCGCCACGCCCGGCCCCCGGCCGCCATCGCCGCCGCCACCGCCGCCGCCACCGCGCCACCGCTGCACTGCGCCACCGCGCTGCCCGATGCCGCCGCCGCGACCGCCTACCGCCGCCGCCACCGCGCCGCCACCACGCCGCCGCCACCGCCGCCGCCACCGCCGCGCCACCGACCGCCGCCGCCACCGCCGCTGCCACCGCCACGCCGCTCCCGCCGCGCCACCGCCCGCTGCCACCGATGCGCTGCCGCACCGCCGCCGCCACCGCTGCGCCACCGACTGCCGCCGCCGGCCACCGACGCCCACCGCTGGGCCCCCGACGCCCGCGCCACCGAGCCGCCACCGCCGCCGCCACGCCGCGCCGCCGCCACCGCCGCTGCCACCGCTGCCGCTGCCCCGCCGCTGCCGCTGCCACCGCTGCGCCGCCGCCGCCACGCCGCCGCCACCGTTTCCGCCACTGCCGCCGCTGCCGCCGCCACCCGCCGCCGCCGCCATCCCGGTCCTATTAAACTTAATGTAACATATTTCACACCAGGAGTCAACAGATTTAATACTAAACATTCAAGTTGTTATTGCTGGCATCTTCCATGTTCTACACACGTTTAACTTTTTTAATTTTCCATCAGCATTATATAACTGCTTCAGCTCATGCAAGGAGGATAAAATCAGTAAAACGTTGTCTCCCAGGTGGAGTATGCACCACAGCCTTGGATGTCCTACATCCATACATCTATACACTCCAAAACTTACGAGACACCCTGTATCATACAACAATGACAGCACGGAGTAGTGGAGGCTTGATCCTCCATCCGCTAATCACAGCTAGACTTCTGACCACCCTGGTTGTTGGTGCTGGTAGAGAGCCTTTAGAATTGAAAAGATGTCAACGTTTTTGCTACTATATACAAGGCCAAGATAGGTATTATACCACAAGACGGGAAGCCACAAACAATCTGAGTGGTTGTATCTCTCTTGCTCTCAACAATTCTTATAAAGCGTTCACACAGACTAACTTTCTCTATGGACCAAGTTTATTGAGAGATTATAACTTGTGAGTTATTCTCCGCTTAATGTGTACCATTTAACTGCATTATTATATGTACAAGTGAAGGTTGAGAGCAGTGAGAGTGAGAGTGAGAGTGAGAGCAGTGAGAGTGAGAGAGTTAGAATGAGTGAGTGAAAGTGAGAGCGAGTGAGAAAGAGAGTGAGAGCAGTGAGAGTGAGAGCAGTGAGAGTGAGAGCAGTGAGAGTGAGAGTCCCCAGCTCACACCAGCAGAATATTAAATTAACAGAACAATTAAAGAGAAATGACAGAACAATGTTGGGAGACCTGATCATGTATGTTGTATGTTCCACTCTTACTCTCACTCTTACTCTCACTCTCACTCTTACTCTCACTCTTACTCTCACTATTACTCTCACTATTACTCTCACTATTACTCTCACTATTACTCTCACTATTACTCTCACTATTACTCTCACTATTACTCTCACTATTACTCTCACTATTACTCTCACTATTACTCTCACTATTACTCTCACTATTACTCTCACTATTACTCTCACTATTACTCTCACTCTTACTCTCACTCTTACTCTCACTCTTATTCTCACTCTTACTCTCACTCTTACTCTCACTCTTACTCTCACTCTTACTCTCACTCTTATTCTCACTCTTACTCTCACTCTTACTCTCACTCTTATTCTCACTCTTACTCTCACTCTTACTCTCACTCTTATTCTCACTCTTACTCTCACTCTTACTCCCTGCCTCACTTTCCCTCCCTCTCCCTTCCTCTTGCACTCTCCCTCATCACTGCCTCATTCTCTATCACTCTTCTTCCCTCTCCCTCCCTCCCTCACTCTCCCTCCCTCCCTCCCTCACTCTCCCTCCCTCCCTCACTCCCTCCCTCACTCTCCCTCCGTCCCTCCCTCACTCTCCCTCCGTCCCTCCCTCACTCTCCCTCCGTCCCTCCGTCCGTCCCTCCCTCACTCTCCCTCCCTCCCTCATAATAGTTTCACTCACTAACACTCACAGTCTCACTCAAAATACAAATATACATTATGTATAACTGTTCATCTGTCAGCACAGTATGTATGTATGTATGTATATATGTATGTATATATGTGTGTATGTATGTATGTATGTATGTATGTATGTATGTATGTATGTATGTATGTATGTGTATATGTATGTATATATGTGTGTATGTATGTATGTATGTATGTATGTATGTATGTGTATATGTATGTATATATGTGTGTATGTATGTATGTATGTATGTATGTATGTATGTGTATATGTATGTATATATATGTGTATGTATGTATGTATGTATGTATGTGTATATGTATGTATATATGTGTGTATGTATGTATGTATGTGTATATGTATGTATATATGTGTGTATGTATGTATGTATGTATGTATGTATGTATGTATGTATGTGTATATGTATGTATATATGTGTATAGTTTTGGAGTGAGATTAACAAGTTAAGAAAGCCTAGAGAACAAATGGATTTGTCAGTTAAAAATAGGAGAGGAGAGTTATTAAATGGAGAGTTAGAGGTATTGGGAAGATGGAAGGAATATTTTGAGGAATTGTTAAATGTTGATGAAGATAGGGAAGCTGTGATTTCGTGTATAGGGCAAGGAGGAATAACATCTTGTAGGAGTGAGGAAGAGCCAGTTGTGAGTGTGGGGGAAGTTCGTGAGGCAGTAGGTAAAATGAAAGGGGGTAAGGCAGCCGGGATTGATGGGATAAAGATAGAAATGTTAAAAGCAGGTGGGGATATAGTTTTGGAGTGGTTGGTGCAATTATTTAATAAATGTATGGACGAGGGTAAGGTACCTAGGGATTGGCAGAGAGCATGCATAGTTCCTTTGTATAAAGGCAAAGGGGATAAAAGAGAGTGCAAAAATTATAGGGGGATAAGTCTGTTGAGTGTACCTGGTAAGGTGTATGGTAGAGTTATAATTGAAAGAATTAAGAGTAAGACGGAGAATAGGATAGCAGATGAACAAGGAGGCTTTAGGAAAGGTAGGGGGTGTGTGGACCAGGTGTTTACAGTGAAACATATAAGTGAACAGTATTTAGATAAGGCTAAAGAGGTCTTTGTGGCATTTATGGATTTGGAAAAGGCGTATGACAGGGTGGATAGGGGGGCAATGTGGCAGATGTTGCAAGTGTATGGTGTAGGAGGTAGGTTACTGAAAGCAGTGAAGAGTTTTTACGAGGATAGTGAGGCTCAAGTTAGAGTATGTAGGAAAGAGGGAAATTTTTTCCCAGTAAAGGTAGGCCTTAGACAAGGATGTGTGATGTCACCGTGGTTGTTTAATATATTTGTAGATGGGGTTGTAAGAGAAGTAAATGCGAGGGTCTTGGCAAGAGGCGTGGAGTTAAAAGATAAAGAATCACACACAAAATGGGAGTTGTCACAGCTGCTCTTTGCTGATGACACTGTGCTCTTGGGAGATTCTGAAGAGAAGTTGCAGAGATTGGTGGATGAATTTGGTAGGGTGTGCAAAAGAAGAAAATTAAAGGTGAATACAGGAAAGAGTAAGGTTATGAGGATAACAAAAAGATTAGGTGATGAAAGATTGAATATCAGATTGGAGGGAGAGAGTATGGAGGAGGTGAACGTATTCAGATATTTGGGAGTGGACGTGTCAGCGGATGGGTCTATGAAAGATGAGGTGAATCATAGAATTGATGAGGGAAAAAGAGTGAGTGGTGCACTTAGGAGTCTGTGGAGACAAAGAACTTTGTCCTTGGAGGCAAAGAGGGGAATGTATGAGAGTATAGTTTTACCAACGCTCTTATATGGGTGTGAAGCGTGGGTGATGAATGTTGCAGCGAGGAGAAGGCTGGAGGCAGTGGAGATGTCATGTCTGAGGGCAATGTGTTGTGTGAATATAATGCAGAGAATTCGTAGTTTGGAAGTTAGGAGGAGGTGCGGGATTACCAAAACTGTTGTCCAGAGGGCTGAGGAAGGGTTGTTGAGGTGGTTCGGACATGTAGAGAGAATGGAGCGAAACAGAATGACTTCAAGAGTGTATCAGTCTGTAGTGGAAGGAAGGCGGGGTAGGGGTCGGCCTAGGAAGGGTTGGAGGGAGGGGGTAAAGGAGGTTTTGTGTGCGAGGGGCTTGGACTTCCAGCAGGCATGCGTGAGCGTGTTTGATAGGAGTGAATGGAGACAAATGGTTTTTAATACTTGACGTGCTGTTGGAGTGTGAGCAAAGTAACATTTATGAAGGGATTCAGGGAAACCGGCAGGCCGGACTTGAGTCCTGGAGATGGGAAGTACAGTGCCTGCACTCTGAAGGAGGGGTGTTAATGTTGCAGTTTAAAAACTGTAGTGTAAAGCACCCTTCTGGCAAGACAGTGATGGAGTGAATGATGGTGAAAGTTTTTCTTTTTCGGGCCACCCTGCCTTGGTGGGAATCGGCCAGTGTGATAATAAAAAAAAATATGTGTGTATGTATGTATGTATGTATGTATGTGTATATGTATGTATATATGTGTGTATGTATGTATGTATGTATGTATGTGTATATGTATGTATATATGTGTGTATGTATGTATGTATGTATGTATGTGTATATGTATGTATATATGTGTGTATGTATGTATGTATGTATGTATGTATGTATGTATGTATGTGTGTATGTATGTATATATGTATGTATGTATGCATGTGTATATGTATGTATATATGTATGCATGTGTATATGTATGTATATATGTGTGTATGTATGTATGCATGTGTATATGTATGTATATATGTATGTATGTATGCATGTGTATATGTATGTATATATGTGTGTATGTATGTATGCATGTGTATATGTATGTATATATGTATGTATGCATGTGTATATGTATATATGTATGTATGTATGCATGTGTATATGTATGTATACATGTGTGTATGTATGTATGCATGTGTATATGTATGTATATATGTATGTATGTATGCATGTGTATATGTATGTATATATGTGTGTATGTATGTATGCATGTGTATATGTATGTATATATGTATGTATGCATGTGTATATGTATGTATATATGTATGTATGCATGTGTATATGTATATATGTATGTATGCATGTGTATATGTATGCATATATGTGTGTATGTATGCATGTGTATTATGTATGTATGCATGTGTATATGTATGCATATATGTGTGTATGTATGCATGTGTATTATGTATATATGTGTGTATGTATGTATGCATGTGTATATGTATGTATATATGCATGTGTATATGTATGTGTGTATGTATGTATGCATGAGTATATGTGTGTATGTATGCATGAGTATATGTATGTATATATGTGTGTATGTATGCATGAGTATATGTATGTATATATGTGTGTATGTATGCATGAGTATATGTATGTATATGTGTGTATGTATGTATGTATGTGTACATGTATGTACATATTTTTAATTTAGCGGTGGTGAGGACGGCAACACTACTGTGTTGAGACTGACACCACTGAGGCAGAGGCAGCCAGTGTAATAATTAAGTGAGTTAACAGAGTGGAAACAAGATAAGAAAACATGATAAACACCAGAGATAATGTCTGAAGACTCACACTCTCACACTCACACTCACACTCTCACACTCACAAACATTCACCCTTTCACACACTTGTGAACATGACGGAAGGAATAGACTCCGAAGTGTCCCTGTTTGCAGATGATGTGAAGTTGATGAGAAGAATTCAATCAGACGAGAACCAGGCAGAACTACAAAGGTATCTGG
>NC_091375.1:16099619-16142119 GCF_038502225.1 Cherax quadricarinatus
GAGAGTGAGACACTCTAATGTCTCTCATGAGAGAGTGAGACACTCTCTAATGTCTCTCCTGGGAGAGTGAGACACTCTCATGTCTGTCCTGGGAGAGTGAGACACTCTCTCATGTCTGTCCTGGGAGAGTGAGACACTCTCTAATGTCTCTCCTGGGAGAGTGAGACACTCTCATGTTTGTCCTGGGAGAGTGAGACACTCTCTAATGTCTCTCCTGAGAGAGTGAGACACTCTCTAATGTCTCTCCTGGGAGAGTGAGGCACTCTCTAATGTCTCTCCTGAGAGAGTGAGACACTCTCTCCAATGTCTCTCCTGGGAGAGTGAGACACTCTAATGTCTCTCATGAGAGAGTGAGACACTCTCTAATGTCTCTCCTGGGAGAGTGAGACACTCTCTAATGTCTCTCCTGGGAGAGTGAGACACTCTCTCATGTCTGTCCTGGGAGAGTGAGACACTCTCTCATGTCTGTCCTGGGAGAGTGAGACACTCTCTCTTAATGTCTCTCCTGAGAGAGCGAGACACTCTAATGTCTCTCATGAGAGAGTGAGACACTCTCTAATGTCTCTCGTGAGAGAGTGAGACACTTTCTCTAATGTCTCTCCTGAGAGAGTGAGACACTCTAATGTACCTCTCTCCCTAATGTACTCTCTAATGTACCTCTCCCTCTCTACCTCTCTCCCTAATGTACCTCTCTCTCTCTCTACCTTTCCCTAACGTACCTCTCTCTCTCTACCTCCCTACTGTACCTCTCTCTCTCTCTACCTCTTTCCCTAATGTACCTCTCTCTCTACCTCTCTCCCTAATGTACCTCTCTCTCTCTACCTCTCTCCCTAATGTACCTCTCTCTCTCTACCTCTCTCCCTAATGTACCTCTTTCTTTCTAATGCACTTCTCTCTCACTAATTTAACTTGCTCTCTCTCTCATGGCTCTCTTTCCTTATTCTAATGTTACGTTTCTCGCTCTATTCCACCTCCTATACCACCCACACCCACTACCCACTACCCACAACCCTCACACACCACCCACACTCGCCCACCACCCACACCCACCCCCTCACCCACCACCCACAACCCTCACCCACCATCCACACTCTCGCCCACCACCCACACCCACCCCCTCGCCCACCACCCACACCCTCACTCACCACCCACACCCTCACCCACAACTCTCACCCACCACCCACACCCTCACCCACCACCCACACACTCACCCACAACCCTCACCCACCACCCACACCCTCACTCACCACCCACACCCTCACCCACCACCCACACCCTCACCCATCCCCTCGCCCACCACCCATACCCTCACTCACCACCCACACCCTCACCCACCACCCTCATCCACCACCTACACTCACCACCCACACCCTCACTCACCACCCACACCCACCACCTACAACCCTCACCCACCATCCACACCCACACCCACCACCCACACCCTCACCCATCACCCTCATCCACCACCGACACTCACCACCCACACCCTCACCCACCACCCACACCCACCACCTACAACCCTCACCCACCACCCACACCCACCACCCACACCCTCACCCATCACCCTCATCCACCACCTACACTCACCACCCACACCCTCACCCACCACCCACACCCACCACCCACACCCACCACCTACAACCCTCACCCACCACCCACACCCACCACCCACACCCACCACCCACACCCACCACACACACCCTCCACCCACAACCACAACCTACACCCACCACCCACACCCTCCACCCACACCCACACCCACCACCCACACCCTCCACCCACACCCACCACCCACACCCACCACCCTCATCCACCACCTACACTCACCACCCACACCCTTACCCACCACCAACACCCACCACCCACACCCACCACCCACAACCCTCACCCACCACCCACACTCACCACCCACACCCACCACCCACAACCCTCACCCACCACCCACTCACCCCCCCCACCCACCACCCCCACCCACAACCCTCACCCACCACCCACACTCACCACCCACACCCACCACCCTCACCCACTCACCACCCACACCCAACACCCACACCCACCACCCACCACCCACAACCCTCACCCACCACCCACACTCACCACCCACACCCACCACCCACAACCCTCACCCACCACCCACACTCACCACCCACACCCACCACCCACAACCACCACCCACAACCCTCACCCACCACCCACACTCACCACCCAACACCCAAGACCCACACCCACCACCCACACTCAACACCCACACCCACCACCCACACTCAACACCCACACCCACCACCCACACCCAACACCACCACCCACACCCACCACCCCCACCCACCACCCACAACCCTCACCCACCACCCACACTCACCACCCACACCCACCACCCACCACCCGCACCCACCACCCCCACCCACCACCCACACCCACCACCCACACCCACAACCCTCACCCACCACCCAACACCCACCACCCAACACACACCACCCACACCCACCACCCACACCCACCACCCACACCCACCACCCACACCCACCACCCACACCCACCACCCACACCCACCACCCACAACCCTCACCCACCACCCACACTCACCACCCAACACCCACCACCCACACCCACAACCCTCACCCACCACACACACACACCACACACACTCACCACCCACACCCACCACCCTCACCCACACCCACCACCCACACCCACCACCCACACCCACCACCCACAACCCTCACCCACCACCCACACTCACCACCCACACCCAACACCCACCACCCTCACCCACCACCCACACTCACCACCCACACCCACCACCCACACCCACAACCCTCACCCACCACCCAACACCCACCACCCAACACACACCACCCACACCCACCACCCACACCCACCACCCACACCCACCACCCACACCCACCACCCACACCCACCACCCACACTCACCACCCACACCCTCCAGGTACTGGCATGATCGTAGTTATGGTGAGACACGCTCGTCGTGCTGGGAGTTATGGTGAGACACGCTCGTCGTGCTGGTAGTTATGGTGAGACACGCTCGTCGTGCTGGTAGTTATGGTGAGACACGCTCGTCGTGCTGGGAGTTATGGTGAGACACGCTCGTCGTGCTGGTAGTTATGGTGAGACACGCTCGTCGTGCTGGGAGTTATGGTGAGACACGCTCGTCGTGCTGGTAGTTATGGTGAGACACGCTCGTCGTGCTGGGAGTTATGGTGAGACACGCTCGTCGTGCTGGGAGTTATGGTGAGACACGCTCGTCGTGCTGGGAGTTATGGTGAGACACGCTCGTCGTGCTGGTAGTTATGGTGAGACACGCTCGTCGTGCTGGGAGTTATGGTGAGACACGCTCGTCGTGCTGGTAGTTATGGTGAGACACGCTCGTCGTGCTGGGAGTTATGGTGAGACACGCTCGTCGTGCTGGTAGTTATGGTGAGACACGCTCGTCGTGCTGGGAGTTATGGTGAGACACGCTCGTCGTGCTGGTAGTTATGGTGAGACACGCTCGTCGTGCTGGTAGTTATGGTGAGACACGCTCGTCGTGCTGGTAGTTATGGTGAGACACGCTCGTCGTGCTGGGAGTTATGGTGAGACACGCTCGTCGTGCTGGTAGTTATGGTGAGACACGCTCGTCGTGCTGGGAGTTATGGTGAGACACGCTCGTCGTGCTGGGAGTTATGGTGAGACACGCTCGTCGTGCTGGGAGTTATGGTGAGACACGCTCGTCGTGCTGGGAGTTATGGTGAGACACGCTCGTCGTGCTGGTAGTTATGGTGAGACACGCTCGTCGTGCTGGGAGTTATGGTGAGACACGCTCGTCGTGCTGGGAGTTATGGTGAGACACGCTCGTCGTGCTGGTAGTTATGGTGAGACACGCTCGTCGTGCTGGTAGTTATGGTGAGACACGCTCGTCGTGCTGGTAGTTATGGTGAGACACGCTCGTCGTGCTGGGAGTTATGGTGAGACACGCTCGTCGTGCTGGGAGTTATGGTGAGACACGCTCGTCGTGCTGGTAGTTATGGTGAGACACGCTGGTCGTGCTGGTAGTTATGGTGAGACACGCTCGTCGTGCTGGGAGTTATGGTGAGACACGCTCGTCGTGCTGGGAGTTATGGTGAGACACGCTCGTCGTGCTGGTAGTTATGGTGAGACACGCTCGTCGTGCTGGGAGTTATGGTGAGACACGCTCGTCGTGCTGGGAGTTATGGTGAGACACGCTCGTCGTGCTGGTAGTTATGGTGAGACACGCTCGTCGTGCTGGGAGTTATGGTGAGACACGCTCGTCGTGCTGGTAGTTATGGTGAGACACGCTCGTCGTGCTGGGAGTTATGGTGAGACACGCTCGTCGTGCTGGGAGTTATGGTGAGACACGCTCGTCGTGCTGGTAGTTATGGTGAGACACGCTCGTCGTGCTGGGAGTTATGGTGAGACACGCTCGTCGTGCTGGGAGTTATGGTGAGACACGCTCGTCGTGCTGGTAGTTATGGTGAGACACGCTCGTCGTGCTGGGAGTTATGGTGAGACACGCTCGTCGTGCTGGGAGTTATGGTGAGACACGCTCGTCGTGCTGGTAGTTATGGTGAGACACGCTCGTCGTGCTGGGAGTTATGGTGAGACACGCTCGTCGTGCTGGGAGTTATGGTGAGACACGCTCGTCGTGCTGGGAGTTATGGTGAGACACGCTCGTCGTGCTGGTAGTTATGGTGAGACACGCTCGTCGTGCTGGGAGTTATGGTGAGACACGCTCGTCGTGCTGGTAGTTATGGTGAGACACGCTCGTCGTGCTGGGAGTTATGGTGAGACACGCTCGTCGTGCTGGGAGTTATGGTGAGACACGCTGGTCGTGCTGGTAGTTATGGTGAGACACGCTGGTCGTGCTGGTAGTTATGGTGAGACACGCTCGTCGTGCTGGTAGTTATGGTGAGACACGCTGGTCGTGCTGGGAGTTATGGTGAGACACGCTCGTCGTGCTGGTAGTTATGGTGAGACACGCTGGTCGTGCTGGTAGTTATGGTGAGACACGCTCGTCGTGCTGGTAGTTATGGTGAGACACGCTGGTCGTGCTGGTAGTTATGGTGAGACACGCTGGTCGTGCTGGTAGTTATGGTGAGACACGCTCGTCGTGCTGGTAGTTATGGTGAGACACGCTCGTCGTGCTGGGAGTTATGGTGAGACACGCTCGTCGTGCTGGGAGTTATGGTGAGACACGCTGGTCGTGCTGGTAGTTATGGTGAGACACGCTGGTCGTGCTGGTAGTTATGGTGAGACACGCTCGTCGTGCTGGGAGTTATGGTGAGACACGCTCGTCGTGCTGGGAGTTATGGTGAGACACGCTGGTCGTGCTGGTAGTTATGGTGAGACACGCTGGTCGTGCTGGTAGTTATGGTGAGACACGCTGGTCGTGCTGGGAATAATGGTGATGTTATTACTAACATTTTGGAGATAACATCTTACTAATAATATCTTAATGATAACAGTTGAGTAAGAGATGAGAGTTTAGAGCAAAAAGGGAGCAAGATATAGCACGGTTATGGTACAGCTATAGCATAGTTAATTATAGTACAATAATAGTATCTGGCAGGATTGTCATAGCATAGTTATAGAAACAAACGTGTCATTACGATTTCTTGAGTCATAGTTATAGAAATCTTGAAAGTCATTATAAATGTTTGTCAAAATTATGATCACTGTTGTGATAGTGATGACAGCTGCCAGGATCACTGTTGTGATAGTGATGACAGCTGCCAGGATCACTGTTGTGATAGTGGTGACAGCTGCCAGGATCACTGTTGTGATAGTGATGACAACTGCCAGGATCACTGTTGTGATAGTGATGACAGACAACTGCCAGGATCACTGTTGTGATAGTGGTGACAGCTGCCAGGATCACTGTTGTGATAGTGATGACAGCTGCCAGGATCACTGTTGTGATAGTGATGACAGCTGCCAGGATCACTGTTGTGATAGTGATGACAGCTGCCAGGATCACTGTTGTGATAGTGATGACAGCTGCCAGGATCACTGTTGTGATAGTGATGACAGCTGCCAGGATCACTGTTGTGATAGTGATGACTGACAACTGCCAGGATCACTGTTGTGATAGTGATGACAGACAACTGCCAGGATCACTGTTGTGATAGTGATGACAGCTGCCAGGATCACTGTTGTGATAGTGATGACATCTGTCAGGATCACTGTTGTGATAGTGATGACAACTGCCAGGATCACTGTTGTGATAGTGATGACAGACAACTGCCAGGATCACTGTTGTGATAGTGATGACAACTGCCAGGATCACTGTTGTGATAGTGATGACAGACAACTGCCAGGATCACTGTTGTGATAGTGATGACAACTGCCAGGATCACTGTTGTGATAGTGATGACAGCTGCCAGGATCACTGTTGTGATAGTGATGACAGACAACTGCCAGGATCACTGTTGTGATAGTGATGACAGACAACTGCCAGGATCACTGTTGTGATAGTGATGACAACTGCCAGGATCAATGTTGTGATAGTGATGACAGCTGCCAGGATCACTGTTGTGATAGTGATGACAGACAACTGCCAGGATCACTGTTGTGATAGTGATGACATCTGCCAGGATCACTGTTGTGATAGTGATGACAGACAACTGCCAGGATCACTGTTGTGATAGTGATGACAGCTGCCAAGATCACTGTTGTGATAGTGATGACAGACAACTGCCAGGATCACTGTTGTGATAGTGATGACAACTGCCAGGATCACTGTTGTGATAGTGATGACAGACAACTGCCAGGATCACTGTTGTGATAGTGATGACAACTGCCAGGATCACTGTTGTGATAGTGATGACAGCTGCCAGGATCACTGTTGTGATAGTGATGACAGACAACTGCCAGGATCACTTTTGTGAGTGATGACAGCTGCCAGGATCACTGTTGTGATAGTGATGACAGCTGCCAGGATCACTGTTGTGATAGTGATGACAGCTGCCAGGATCACTGTTGTGATAGTGATGACAGACAACTGCCAGGATCACTGTTGTGATAGTGATGACAGACAACTGCCAGGATCACTGTTGTGATAGTGATGACAACTGCCAGGATCACTGTTGTGATAATGATGACAGCTGCCAGGATCACTGTTGTGATAATGATGACAGCTGCCAGGATCACTGTTGTGATAGTGATGACAGCTGCCAGGATCACTGTTGTGATAGTGATGACAGCTGCCAGGATCACTGTTGTGATAGTGATGACAGCTGCCAGGATCACTGTTGTGATAGTGATGACAGCTGCCAGGATCACTGTTGTGATAGTGATGACATCTGCCAGGATCACTGTTGTGATAGTGATGACATCTGCCAGGATCACTGTTGTGATAGTGATGACAGACAACTGCCAGGATCACTGTTGTGATAGTAATGACAACTGCCAGGATCACTGTTGTGATAGTGATGACAGCTGCCAGGATCACTGTTGTGATAGTGATGACAGCTGCCAGGATCACTGTTGTGATAGTGATGACAGCTGCCAGGATCACTGTTGTGATAGTGATGACAGACAACTGCCAGGATCACTGTTGTGATAGTGATGACAGACAACTGCCAGGATCACTGTTGTGATAGTGATGACAACTGCCAGGATCACTGTTGTGATAATGATGACAGCTGCCAGGATCACTGTTGTGATAATGATGACAGCTGCCAGGATCACTGTTGTGATAATGATGACAGCTGCCAGGATCACTGTTGTGATAGTGATAACAGCTGCCAGGATCACTGTTGTGATAGTGATGACAGCTGCCAGGATCATTGTTGTGATAGTGATGACAGTTGCCAGGATCACTGTTTTGACAGTGATGACAGACAACTGCCAGGATCACTGCTGTGATAGTGATGACAACTGCCAGGATCACTGTTGTGATAATGATGACAGCTGCCAGGATCACTGTTGTGATAATGATGACAGCTGCCAGGATCACTGTTGTGATAATGATGACAGCTGCCAGGATCACTGTTGTGATAGTGATGACAACTGCCAGGATCACTGTTGTGATAGTGATGACAGCTGCCAGGATCACTGTTGTGATAGTGATGACAGCTGCCAGGATCACTGTTGTGATAATGATGACAGCTGCCAGGATCACTGTTGTGATAATGATGACAGACAACTGCCAGGATCACTGTTGTGATAGTGATGACAGCTGCCAGGATCACTGTTGTGATAGTGATGACAAACAACTGCCAGGATCACTGTTGTGATAGTGATGACAGCTGCCAGGATCACTGTTGTGATAATGATGACAGACAGCTGCCAGGATCACTGTTGTGATAGTGATGACAGCTGCCAGGATCACTGTTGATAGTGATGACAGCTGCCAGGATCACTGTTGTGATAGTGATGACAGCTGCCAGGATGGTGACATTCACACTATATACATCACTTAATCTGCTGCACAGGTCTTCAGGGAGGTCAGAAATTCACGTTAATATAAAATAATAATAATAATACTAATAATTATTATTATTATTATTATTATTATTATTATTATTATTATTATTATTATGGAGATGTGCTCCAGCTGCTTCACAAGTTTTCCTAAAATTATTCAAGATTTTGAGGGAAATTCAAAGATACTGGGCCGGAAAAATATTTATTTGGCGAGAAACATAAAAGAATTTGGAAGACAACGTAATTTAGCGAGGGAAAAAAAAGTTAGTTTTGGTGCTTGATTGTTTTTGGCGGGAAGATAAGAGGTTTTGGCGGGAAGATAAGAGGTTTTGGCGGGAAGATAAGAGGTTTTTGGCGGGAGAAGCGTAGTTATGACGTGCAGGAAGTGAGTTTTTGGCGGGAAAGCCAAGAGTGTTGGCGCTCCTCCATCACTCAGCAGCGACCAGCCAGACAACACTGTCTGCCGCCTTCTGCTGACTACATGGACTCTGCTGCTGCTGATGGTGCCGGTGGTGCTGCTGGTACTTTTGGCGGTGCTGCTGTTGCTAATGGTGCTGTCGCTGGTACTGCTGCTGGCAGTGCTGGTAGTGGTACTGGTGCTGCTGGCGGAGCTGCTGCTGTTGCTGGTACTCCTGCTGCTGGCGGTGCTGGTAGTGATGCTGCTGGTGGTGCTGCTGCTGTTACTGTTGGTGCTGATGCTGCTGGCGGTGCTGATGCTGTTGGTAGCGGTGATGCTGCTGGCGGTGCTGCTGCTGTTACTGCTGGTTCCGGCGGTGCTGATGCCGCTGCTGCTGCTGCTACTGTTGCCGCCTCGACCAACAAAAATACCCTCAACTTACCAACCTTCCTCACCCACCACCATCACCACAACTTCTTCTCTCACAACACTGTCTCTCTGATTAACTCTTAGCTCTTGTGCCTCTCTACCCGCCCATGTCTGGGTTTTTGTGCCCCTCTACCCGCCCATTCTGTCTTGGCAACCCTTTCTGTATGACCCTGCCTGTATGACCCTGTCTGTATGACCCTGTCTGTACTGCCCTGCCTGTACTATCCTGCCTGTACTACCCTGCCTGTACTACCCTGCCTGTACTACCCTGCCTGTACTACCCTGCCTGTACGACCCTGCCTGTATGACTCTGCCTGCATGACCCTGTCTTCCCTCCTGCTTCCACTCTTGCACATATTGTTATTCTCCCAGTCTCGTTCTTACCGTCTTTAGGAGTGTGTTTTTTCCCAGTTAATGTGTTGATGAGAGGGAAGGTGCTGGTAGGCTCGTTGATGTGTTGATGAGGGAAGGTGCTGGTAGGCTCGTTGATGTGTTGATGAGAGGGAAGGTGCTGGTAGGCTCGTTGTGTTGATGAGAGGGAAGGTGCTGGTAGGCTCGTTGATGTGTTGATGAGGGAAGGTGCTGGTAGGCTCGTTGATGTGTTGATGAGAGGGAAGGTGCTGGTAGGCTCGTTGTGTTGATGAGAGGGAAGGTGCTGGTAGGCTCGTTGATGTGTTGATGAGAGGGTATTCGCTGCTCCTCTCGTTTGCTGTCTTCAGAACATTCTCCAGCCACAGCTATTGTTTGCTGTCTTCAGAACATTCTCCAGCCACAGCTATTGTTTGCTGTCTTCAGAACATTCTCCAGCCACAGCTATTGTTTGCTGTCTTCAGAACATTCTCCAGCCACAGCTATTGTTTGCTGTCTTCAGAACATTCTTCAGCCACAGCTATTGTTTGCTGTCTTCAGAACATTCTCCAGCCACGGCTATTGTTTGCTGTCTTCAGAACATTCTCCAGCCACGGCTATTGTTTGCTGTCTTCAGAACATTCTCCAGCCACAGCTATTGTTTGCTGTCTTCAGAACATTCTCCAGCCACAGCTATTGTTTGCTGTCTTCAGAACATTCTCCAGCCACAGCTATTGTTTGCTGTCTTCAGAACATTCTCCAGCCACAGCTATTGTTTGCTGTCTTCAGAACATTCTCCAGCCACAGCTATTGTTTGCTGTCTTCAGAACATTCTCCAGCCACAGCTATTGTTTGCTGTCTTCAGAACATTCTCCAGCCACAGCTATTGTTTGCTGTCTTCAGAACATTCTCCAGCCACAGCTATTGTTTGCTGTCTTCAGAACATTCTCCAGCCACAGCTATTGTTTGCTGTCTTCAGAACATTCTCCAGCCACGGCTATTGTTTGCTGTCTTCAGAACATTCTCCAGCCACGGCTATTGTTTGCTGTCTTCAGAACATTCTCCAGCCACGGCTATTGTTTGCTGTCTTCAGAACATTCTCCAGCCACAGCTATTGTTTGCTGTCTTCAGAACATTCTCCAGCCACAGCTATTGTTTGCTGTCTTCAGAACATTCTCCAGCCACAGCTATTGTTTGCTGTCTTCAGAACATTCTCCAGCCACAGCTATTGTTTGCTGTCTTCAGAACATTCTCCAGCCACAGCTATTGTTTGCTGTCTTCAGAACATTCTCCAGCCACAGCTATTGTTTGCTGTCTTCAGAACATTCTCCAGCCACAGCTATTGTTTGCTGTCTTCAGAACATTCTCCAGCCACAGCTATTGTTTGCTGTCTTCAGAACATTCTCCAGCCACAGCTATTGTTTGCTGTCTTCAGAACATTCTCCAGCCACAGCTATTGTTTGCTGTCTTCAGAACATTCTCCAGCCACAGCTATTGTTTGCTGTCTTCAGAACATTCTCCAGCCACAGCTATTGTTTGCTGTCTTCAGAACATTCTCCAGCCACAGCTATTGTTTGCTGTCTTCAGAACATTCTCCAGCCACAGCTATTGTTTGCTGCCTTCAGAACATTCTCCAGCCACAGCTATTGTTTGCTGTCTTCAGAACATTCTCCAGCCACAGCTATTGTTTGCTGTCTTCAGAACATTCTCCAGCCACAGCTATTGTTTGCTGTCTTCAGAACATTCTCCAGCCACAGCTATTGTTTGCTGTCTTCAGAACATTCTCCAGCCACAGCTATTGTTTGCTGTCTTCAGAACATTCTCCAGCCACAGCTATTGTTTGCTGTCTTCAGAACATTCTCCAGCCACAGCTATTGTTTGCTGTCTTCAGAACATTCTCCAGCCACAGCTATTGTTTGCTGTCTTCAGAACATTCTCCAGCCACAGCTATTGTTTGCTGTCTTCAGAACATTCTCCAGCCACAGCTATTGTTTGCTGTCTTCAGAACATTCTCCAGCCACGGCTATTGTTTGCTGTCTTCAGAACATTCTCCAGCCACGGCTATTGTTTGCTGTCTTCAGAACATTCTCCAGCCACGGCTATTGTTTGCTGTCTTCAGAACATTCTCCAGCCACGGCTATTGTTTGCTGTCTACAGAACATTCTCCAGCCACAGCTATTGTTTGCTGTCTTCAGAACATTCTCCAGCCACAGCTATTGTTTGCTGTTTTCAGAACATTCTCCAGCCACAGCTATTGTTTGCTGTCTTCAGAACATTCTCCAGCCACAGCTATTGTTTGCTGTCTTCAGAACATTCTCCAGCCACAGCTATTGTTTGCTGTCTTCAGAACATTCTCCAGCCACAGCTATTGTTTGCTGTCTTCAGAACATTCTCCAGCCACAGCTATTGTTTGCTGTCTTCAGAACATTCTCCAGCCACAGCTATTGTTTGCTGTCTTCAGAACATTCTCCAGCCACGGCTATTGTTTGCTGTCTTCAGAACATTCTCCAGCCACGGCTATTGTTTGCTGTCTTCAGAACATTCTCCAGCCACGGCTATTGTTTGCTGTCTTCAGAACATTCTCCAGCCACAGCTATTGTTTGCTGTCTTCAGAACATTCTCCAGCCACAGCTATTGTTTGCTGTCTTCAGAACATTCTCCAGCCACAGCATTGTTTGCTGTCTTCCACAGCCACAGCTATTGTTTGCTGTCTTCATTTCAGCCACAGCTATTGTTTGCTGTCTTCAGAACGTTCTCCAGCCACAGCTAGTCTTCAGAACACAGGCTATTGTTTGCTGTCTTCAGAACATTCTCCAGCCACAGCTATTGTTTGCTGTCTTCCACAGGCTATTGTTTGCTGTCTTCAGAACATTCTCCAGCCACAGCTATTGTTTGCTGTCTTCAGAACATTCTCCAGCCACAGCTATTGTTTGCTGTCTTCAGAACGTTCTCCAGCCACAGCTATTGTTTGCTGTCTTCAGAACATTCTCCAGCCACAGCTATTGTTTGCTGTCTTCAGAACATTCTCCAGCCACAGCTATTGTTTGCTGTCTTCAGAACATTCTCCAGCCACAGCTATTGTTTGCTGTCTTCAGAACATTCTCCAGCCACAGCTATTGTTTGCTGTCTTCAGAACATTCTCCAGCCACAGCTATTGTTTGCTGTCTTCAGAACATTCTCCAGCCACAGCTATTGTTTGCTGTCTTCAGAACATTCTCCAGCCACAGCTATTGTTTGCTGTCTTCAGAACATTCTCCAGCCACAGCTATTGTTTGCTGTCTTCAGAACGTTCTCCAGCCACAGCTATTGTTTGCTGTCTTCAGAACATTCTCCAGCCACAGCTATTGTTTGCTGTCTTCAGAACATTCTCCAGCCACAGCTATTGTTTGCTGTCTTCAGAACATTCTCCAGCCACAGCTATTGTTTGCTGTCTTCAGAACATTCTCCAGCCACAGCTATTGTTTGCTGTCTTCAGAACATTCTCCAGCCACGGCTATTGTTTGCTGTCTTCAGAACATTCTCCAGCCACAGCTATTGTTTGCTGTCTTCAGAACATTCTCCAGCCACAGCTATTGTTTGCTGTCTTCAGAACATTCTCCAGCCACAGCTATTGTTTGCTGTCTTCAGAACATTCTCCAGCCACAGCTATTGTTTGCTGTCTTCAGCCACAGCTATTGTTTGCTGTCTTCAGAACATTCTCCAGCCTCAGCTATTGTTTGCTGTCTTCAGAACATTCTCCAGCCACAGCTATTGTTTGCTGTCTTCAGAACATTCTCCAGCCACTGCTATTGTTTGCTGTCTTCAGAACATTCTCCAGCCACAGCTATTGTTTGCTGTCTTCAGAACATTCTCCAGAACATTCTCCAGCCACAGCTATTGTTTGCTGTCTTCAGAACATTCTCCAGCCACAGCTATTGTTTGCTGTCTTCAGAACATTCTCCAGCCACAGCTATTGTTTGCTGTCTTCAGAACATTCTCCAGCCACAGCTATTGTTTGCTGTCTTCAGAACATTCTCCAGCCACAGCTATTGTTTGCTGTCTTCAGAACATTCTCCAGCCACAGCTATTGTTTGCTGTCTTCAGAACATTCTCCAGCCACAGCTATTGTTTGCTGTCTTCAGAACATTCTCCAGCCACAGCTATTGTTTGCTGTCTTCAGAACATTCTCCAGCCACAGCTATTGTTTGCTGTCTTCAGAACATTCTCCAGCCACAGCTATTGTTTGCTGTCTTCAGAACATTCTCCAGCCACAGCTATTGTTTGCTGTCTTCAGAACATTCTCCAGCCACAGCTATTGTTTGCTGTCTTCAGAACATTCTCCAGCCACAGCTATTGTTTGCTGTCTTCAGAACATTCTCCAGCCACAGCTATTGTTTGCTGTCTTCAGAACATTCTCCAGCCACAGCTATTGTTTGCTGTCTTCAGAACATTCTCCAGCCACAGCTATTGTTTGCTGTCTTCAGAACATTCTCCAGCCACAGCTATTGTTTGCTGTCTTCAGAACATTCTCCAGCCACAGCTATTGTTTGCTGTCTTCAGAACATTCTCCAGCCACAGCTATTGTTTGCTGTCTTCAGAACATTCTCCAGCCACAGCTATTGTTTGCTGTCTTCAGAACATTCTCCAGCCACAGCTATTGTTTGCTGTCTTCAGAACATTCTCCAGCCACAGCTATTGTTTGCTGTCATTTCAGAACATTCTCCAGCCACAGCTATTGTTTGCTGTCTTCAGAACATTCTCCAGCCACAGCTATTGTTTGCTGTCTTCAGAACATTCTCCAGCCACAGCTATTGTTTGCTGTCTTCAGAACATTCTCCAGCCACAGCTATTGTTTGCTGTCTTCAGAACATTCTCCAGCCACAGCTATTGTTTGCTGTCTTCAGAACATTCTCCAGCCACAGCTATTGTTTGCTGTCTTCAGAACATTCTCCAGCCACAGCTATTGTTTGCTGTCTTCAGAACATTCTCCAGCCACAGCTATTGTTTGCTGTCTTCAGAACATTCTCCAGCCACAGCTATTGTTTGCTGTCTTCAGAACATTCTCCAGCCACAGCTATTGTTTGCTGTCTTCAGAACATTCTCCAGCCACAGCTATTGTTTGCTGTCTTCAGAACATTCTCCAGCCACAGCTATTGTTTGCTGTCTTCAGAACATTCTCCAGCCACAGCTATTGTTTGCTGTCTTCAGAACATTCTCCAGCCACAGCTATTGTTTGCTGTCTTCAGAACATTCTCCAGCCACAGCTATTGTTTGCTGTCTTCAGAACATTCTCCAGCCACAGCTATTGTTTGCTGTCTTCAGAACATTCTCCAGCCACAGCTATTGTTTGCTGTCTTCAGAACATTCTCCAGCCACAGCTATTGTTTGCTGTCTTCAGAACATTCTCCAGCCACAGCTATTGTTTGCTGTCTTCAGAACATTCTCCAGCCACAGCTATTGTTTGCTGTCTTCAGAACATTCTCCAGCCACAGCTATTGTTTGCTGTCTTCAGAACATTCTCCAGCCACAGCTATTGTTTGCTGTCTTCAGAACATTCTCCAGCCACAGCTATTGTTTGCTGTCTTCAGAACATTCTCCAGCCACAGCTATTGTTTGCTGCCTTCAGAACATTCTCCAGCCACAGCTATTGTTTGCTGTCTTCAGAACATTCTCCAGCCACAGCTATTGTTTGCTGTCTTCAGAACATTCTCCAGCCACAGCTATTGTTTGCTGTCTTCAGAACATTCTCCAGCCACAGCTATTGTTTGCTGTCTTCAGAACATTCTCCAGCCACAGCTATTGTTTGCTGTCTTCAGAACATTCTCCAGCCACAGCTATTGTTTGCTGTCTTCAGAACATTCTCCAGCCACAGCTATTGTTTGCTGTTCCCACTAAAAAAAAGAAGAGGAACCGTCCAGTGTTTATCGACTACTTCATCAAATGTTCTTCGTCACCCGACTACTGAACACTGACTGGTTGTTTGAACTACTGAACACTGACTGGTTGTTTGAACTACTGAACACTGACTGGTTGTTTGAACTACTGAACACTGACTGGTTGTTTGAACTACTGAACACTGACTGGTTGTTTGAACTACTGAACACTGACTGGTTGTTTGAACTACTGAACACTGACTGGTTGTTTGAACTACCGAACACTGATTGGTTGTTTGAACTACCGAACGCTGACTGGTTTTCTGAATTACTGAATACTGGTTGTCTGAACTATTGAACACTGGTTGTTTGAACTACTGAACACTGACTGGTTGTTTGAACTACTGAACACTGACTGGTTGTCTGAACTACTGAACACTGACTGGTTGTTTAAACTACTGAACACTGACTGGTTGTTTGAACTACCGAACACTGATTGGTTGTTTGAACTACCGAACACTGACTGGTTTTCTGAATTACTGAATACTGGTTGTCTGAACTATTGAACACTGGTTGTTTGAACTACTGAACACTGACTGGTTGTTTGAACTACTGAACACTGACTGGTTGTTTGAACTACTGAACACTGACTGGTTGTTTAAACTACTGAACACTGACTGGTTGTTTGAACTACCGAACACTGATTGGTTGTTTGAACTACCGAACACTGACTGGTTTTCTGAATTACTGAATACTGGTTGTCTGAACTATTGAACACTGGTTGTTTGAACTACTGAATACTGGTTGTTTAAACTACTGAACACTGACTGGTTGTTTGAACTACCGAACACGCTACGACCATGGTCTTCAACTCAGTGATTGGGCGATCATCCTGCTTAAAATGCTACGTCCAGTGCAAGTCACTGATTGCCTTACTGAGACTTACATCATACTGGGTAAAACAAAACAAAACAGAAAAAGTCTACGTATTTTCCCCACCAAGTTTGACTATCTCTGGTCCTGACGAGTCTGGTGGGGGAATAACAACACTGTCAACAATATAACAATCTTTCTCTCTAACAGTGGCTAAGACGATATTAAAGAAACAAGACACAACTAACCCACACACAGGAGACTGTCTAGTTAATGGTATTATCTTGTGTGTCAGTTATTTGTGCACTGTTCCAGTCACAGTATTGTCATTCTTTATTCTTCAAAGAAGCTACCATTGACTTCAGTACTGTCTGGAGTGTCCGGTTCATTCTATCTCTCCTACAGACACTAGTTCAATCTTCCCAGAAGATAACCTCATTTATAGAGTCAAAGGTCTTCGTTATCTGATGCTCCCTCCCTACTTACCAACCTCCACTCCCTCTCCCTCTGTACTCCCTCTCTGCTCCCTCTTATCTGCCAGGCAGCACCGTCATGCACGTCACGCTGACGTTGACAACACTCTACTTTCTCCAGTAAAAGTCCGCTCGCTTTTTCCTCTCCTGCTGGATGTCAGGGAAAAGAAAATTGTCGGGAAATGTTTATTGGTGATGCTCGACGCTCTACCTCAAAACTTCTTTAAGAATACCCATAACTTTACTGAAGTTATATGCTACTTTGCCGTCACAAAATGGATATGTGAGCTTAAGTTGAATTGTCTCAAGGAGGAGTAAGATGGCTGCCTTTGTTTACTTGAAGGGAGCAAAGAAACTGGCGAGGTTCAATATCCCCAAGTATGTGATGGGAGACGGTGGGTGTGAGGGTGAGAGTGAGGGTGGGTGTGAGGATGTGAGGGTGAGAGTGAGGGTGTGTGTGAGGGTGTGTGTGAAGGTGAGTGTTAAGGTGGGTGTGAGGGTGAGAGTGAGGGTATGAGGGTGAGTGTGAGGGTGTGAGGGTGAGTGTGAGGGTGGGTGTGAGGATGTGAGGGTGAGAGTGAGGGTGTATGAGGGTGAGTGTGAGGGTGAGAGTGAGGGTATGAGGGTGAGTGTGAGGGTGTGTGTGAGGGTGTGAGGGTGAGTGTGAGGGTATGAGGGCGAGTGTGAGGGTATGAGGGTGAGTGTGAGGATGTGAGGATGTGAGGATGAGTGTGAGGGTGAGTGTGAGGGTATGAGGGTGAGTGTGAGGGTGTGAAGGTGAGTGTGAGGGTGAGTGTGAGGGTATGAGGGTGAGTATGAGGGTGTGAGGGTGAGTGTGAAGGTGAGAGTGAGGGTATGAGGGCGAGTGTGAGGGGGTTAGGGTGAGTGTGAGGGTGAGTGTGAGGGTGTGAGGGTGAGTGTAAAGGTGAGTGTGAGGGTGTGAGGGTGAGGATGTGAGGATAAGTGTGAGGGTGAGTGTGAGGGTATGAGGGTGAGTGTGAAGGTGAGAGTGAGGGTATGAGGGCAAGTGTGAGGGTGAGTGTGAGGGTATGAGGGTGAGTATGAGGGTGAGTGTGAAGGGGTGAGGGTGAATGTGAGGGTATGAGGGTGTGTGAGGGTATGCGGGTGAGTGTGAGGGTATGAGGGTGTGTGAGGGTGAGTGTGAGGGTATGAGGGTGAGTGTGAGGGTATGAGGGTGAGTATGAGGGTTGGTATGAGGGTGAGTGTGAGGGTGAGTGTGAGGGTATGAGGGTGAGTATGAGGGTGGGTATGAGGGTGTGTGTGAGGGTTTGAGGGTGAGTATGCGGGTGGGTATGAGGGTGGGTATGAAGGTGAGTGTAAGGGTGAGTGTGAGGGTATGAAGGTGAGTATGAGGGTGGGTATGAGGGTGACTGTGAGGGTGAGTGTGAGGGTACGAGGGTGAATATGAGGGTGGGTATGAGGGTGGGTATGAGGGTGGGTATGAGGGTGGGTATGAGGGTGGGTATGAAGGTAAGTGTGAGGGTGAGTGTGAGGGTGAGTGAGAGGGTATGAGGGTATGAGGGTGGGTATGAGGGTGAGTGAGGGTATGAGGGTGAGTATGAGGGTGGGTATGAGGGTGGATATGAGGGTGGGTATGAGGGTGAGTGTGAGGGTGAGTGTGAGGGTATGAGGGTGGGTATGAGGGTGAGTGTGAGGGTGAGTGTGAGGGTATGAGGGTGAGTATGAGGGTGGGTATGAGGGTGGGTATGAGGGTGGGTATGAGGGTGAGTGTGAGGGTGAGTGTGAGGGTATGAGGGTGAGGGTGAGTGTGAGGGTTTGAGGGTATGAGGGTGGGTATGAGGGTGAGTGTGAGGGTGAGTGTGAGGGTATGAGGGTATGAGGGTGGGTATGAGGGTGAGTGTGAGGGTGAGTGTGAGGGTGAGTGTGAGGGTATGAGGGTGAGTATGAGGGTGGGTATGAGGGTGAGTGTGAGGGTATGAGGGTGAGTATGAGGGTGGGTATGAGGGTGAGTGTGAGGGTATGAGGGCGAGTATGAGGGTGGGTATGAGGGTGGGTATGAGGGTGAGTGTGAGGGTGAGTGTGAGGGTATGAAGGTGAGTATGAGGGTGGGTATGAGGGTGGGTATGAGGGTGAGTGTGAGGGTGAGTGTGAGGGTATGAGGGTGAGTATGAGGGTGGGTATGAGGGTGAGTGTGAGGGTGAGTGTGAGGGTATGAGGGTGAGTATGAGGGTAAGTGTGAGGGTAACACTGTCTCAGACTTATTTATCTTGTGAACATATAAGTTTATCTGGAGTTTATCTGGAGAGAGTTCCGGGGGTCAACGCCCCCGCGGCCCGGTCTGTGACCAGGCCTCCTTAGGTCAGTGTCCCAGGATGCGACCCACACCAGTCGACTAACACCCAGGTACCCATTTTACTGATGGGGAACATAGACAACAGGTTGAAAGAAACACGTCCAATGTTTCTACTCTGGCTGGGAATCGAACCCGGGCCCTCACCGTGTGAAGCGAGAGCGTTAACCACCAGGCCACCAGAGCCTGTAACACTTACCTTCGTCAATTTTCCTGACTGAGCTGCGGTCAGTAACTTAAACTACGACACTCAGTCTGCTGTGGTCAGTAACTTAAACTACGACACTCAGTCTGCTGTGGTCAGTAACTTAAACTACGACACTCAGTCTGCTGCGGTCAGTAACTTAAACTACGACACTCAGTCTGCTGTGGTCAGTAACTTAAACTACGACACTCAGTCTGCTGTGGTCAGTAACTTAAACTACGACACTCAGTCTGCTGTGGTCAGTAACTTAAACTACGACACTCAGTCTGCTGTGGTCAGTAACTTAAACTACGACACTCAGTCTGCTGTGGTCAGTAACTTAAACTACGACACTCAGTCTGCTGTGGTCTTGAGCTCTGCTCAGTAAACACTAACACCCGGAGACTAACTTTCATAATAACTAACCATAAAACACTAACTTCTTACAAACACTGGTCCTAGCATCACACTGCTAGATAATAGCATCACACTGCTAGATAATAGCATCACACTGCTAGATAATAGCATCACACTGTTAGATAATAGCATCACACTGCTAGATAATAGCATCACACTGCTAGATAATAGCATCACACTGCTAGATAATAGCATCACACTGCTAGATAATAGCATCACACTGCTAGATAATAGCATCACACTGCTAGATAATAGCATCACAAAAACAACTCGTGACAACTTAAGAAAGTCCCTCAATAACACCAGGAAATATTCTCATCCTTTACTGTTATTCCACTTTAATAACCAAACTTTCCTTCCCTATACTTACACCATCATAATTTTCGTTTTTTTTAATTCATTTCATCTTTCTTCTTTTACATCTTTCGTTCGTCGACATTCTTCTGTACCTCACAAAAGAACTGCGTCATCAACACTGAAACAAACAGTAACAACTACATTCACAATCCCATCTATAAACATATTTAACAATCATGGTAACATTACGTATCTTTGTGTATAGTTCACTTGTAATGTGAAGTACTTCCCTTCTCTCTTGTATAACCCGAGGCTCTCTCTCTCTCTCTCTCTCTCTTGTATAACCCGAGCCTCACTCTCTCTTGTATAACCCGAGCCTCACTCTCTCTCTTGTATAACCCGAGCCTCACTCTCTCTTGTATAACCCGAGCCTCACTCTCTCTTGTATAACCCGAGCCTCACTCTCTCTTGTATAACCCGAGCCTCACTCTCTCTCTTGTATAACCCGAGCCTCACTCTCTCTTGTATAACCCGAGCCTCACTCTCTCTTGTATAACCCGAGCCTCACTCTCTCTCTTGTATAACCCGAGCCTCACTCTCTCTTGTATAACCCGAGCCTCACTCTCTCTCTTGTATAACCCGAGCCTCACTCTCTCTCTTGTATAACCCGAGCCTCACTCTCTCTTGTATAACCCGAGCCTCACTCTCTCTCTTGTATAACCCGAGCCTCACTCTCTCTTGTATAACCCGAGCCTCACTCTCTCTCTCTCTCCTCATAAAAGATCTTTACAACTTTCAGCCACTTACGACTTCTTCCATACACTCCCAACAGAGATCATCTCTCAGCCTCCACAACACGGCTAGCAGCTCCATTAACCTTACTAGAAGTAATTATTATTGTATGTTTCAGGGAGATGACTTGATTCACACATCAATTATCCTCACAACACTTGATTCACACATCAATTATCCTCACAACACTTGATTCACACATCAATTATCCTCACAACACTTGATTCACACATCAATTATCCTCACAACACTTGATTCACACATCAATTATCCTCACAACACTTGATTCACACATCAATTATCCTCACAAGACTTGATTCACACATCAATTATCCTCACAAGACTTGATTCACACATCAATTATCCTCACAACACTTGATTCACACATCAATTATCCTCACAACACTTGATTCACACATCAACTATCCTCACAACACTTGATTCACACATCAACTATCCTCACAACACTTGATTCACACATCAATTATCCTCACAACACTTGATTCACACATCAACTATCCTCACAACACTTGATTCACACATCAATTATCCTCACAACACTTGATTCACACATCAACTATCCTCACAACACTTGATTCACACATCAACTATCCTCACAACACTTGATTCACACATCAACTATCCTCACAACACTTGATTCACACATCAACTACCCTCACAAGGCTTGATTCACACATCAACTTCCCTCACAAGGCTTGATTCACACATCAACTTCCCTCACAAGGCTTGATTCACACATCAACTACCCTCACAAGGCTTGATTCACACATCAACTACCCTCACAAGACTTGATTCATACATCAACTACCCTCACAAGACTTGATTCACACATCAACTACCCTCACAAGACTTGATTCACACATCAACTATCCTCACAAGACTTGATTCACACATCAACTATCCTCACAAGACTTGATTCACACATCAACTACCCTCACAAGACTTGATTCACACATCAACTATCCTCACAAGACTTGATTCACACATCAACTATCCTCACAAGACTTGATTCACACATCAACTATCCTCACAAGACTTGATTCACACATCAACTTTACTCATAATATCCCATTTGTTTCCCTGTAACTCTACCAGCTCTTAATCAAGGCTCTTTCAACACTAACTCTGCCACTCACTTTCAGCACCAACTCTGCCACTCACTTTCAACACCAACTCTGCCACTCACTTTCAACACCAACTCTGCCACTCACTTTCAACACCAACTCTGCCACTCACTTTCAACACCAACTCTGCCACTCACTTTCAACACCAACTCTGCCACTCACTTTCAACACTAACTCTGCCACTCACTTTCAACACCAACTCTGCCACTCACTTTCAACACCAACTCTGCCACTCACTTTCAACACCAACTCTGCCACTCACTTTCAGCACCAACTCTGCCACTCACTTTCAGCACCAACTCTGCCACTCACTTTCAACACCAACTCTGCCACTCACTTTCAACAATTTACTGGATAAGTTAAGTATATAATTCTTGTAGTGTTGTCAACTTTGTTTTATACAGAGTTTCACTCGTAGGAGAACCCGAATTATGGTTTATAGACAAAGATGGTTGCAACTACGGCAGTACCAACTACGGCAGTACCAACTACGGCAGTACCAACTACGGCAGTACCAACTACGCCAGTACCAACTACGCCAGTACCAACTACGGCAGTACCAACTACGCCAGTACCAACTACGCCAGTACCAACTACGCCAGTACCAACTACGGCAGTACCAACTACGCCAGTACCAACTACGCCAGTACCAACTATGGCAGTACCAACTACGCCAGTACCAACTACGGCAGTACCAACTACGGCAGTATCAACTACGGCAGTACCAACTACGGCAGTACCAACTACGCCAGTACCAACTACGGCAGTACCAACTACGCCAGTACCAACTACGCCAGTACCAACTACGCCAGTACCAACTACGGCAGTATCAACTACGCCAGTACCAACTACGCCAGTACCAACTACGCCAGTACCAACTATGGCAGTACCAACTACGCCAGTACCAACTACGGCAGTACCAACTACGCCAGTACCAACTACGCCAGTACCAACTACGGCAGTACCAACTACGGCAGTATCAACTACGCCAGTACCAACTACGCCAGTACCAACTACGCCAGTATCAACTACGCCAGTACCAACTACGCCAGTACCAACTACGCCAGTACCAACTATGGCAGTATCAACTACGCCAGTACCAACTACGCCAGTCGCCAGTACCAACTACGCCAGTACCAACTACACCAGTACCAACTCTGGGCCTCATACCAGTGAGATACAGTGTATAAACAAACTTCTATCATCTCTGCCTCTCCTGGAGAACCTATCATTATATATATACATATATCTATATATATATACATATATATATATATATATATATATATATATATATATATATATAAAGTCTCTATCACATAATCCCTCAATACCATTCTATATCCCTCACTCCCTCCCTATTATCCTCCCTCCCTTCTAGCCTCCCTCTCCCCACAGTTACCTCCCTCTAGCTCCCTCACTTCCTAGTCTTTGTCTCCGTCTCTCTCACTCTCCCCACTCCATCAACTGCCTTCCGGTACGTTTCCTCTGCCTCTCTCTCTGTCTCTCTCTGCCTCTCTCTGTCTCTCTCTCTGTCTCTCTCTATCTCTCTCTCTCTCTCTGTCATTCCTTGATGATAAATTATCATAAATGGCCATCAAAGAGAATATTAATCAATGTAGCGAAGCAGAAATATAATCTGGTCATCAGAATATTTTTTATGTATTGATAAAGTCTGAAAAATATACACACTGTTTTAGTGTGGAAAATAACATCAAACTCTGGTGTGATCTCTAAGATAACAAGACAGCATCCGTCATCATGCCACGGTATGATCTCTAAGATAACAAGACAGCATCCGTCATCATGCCACGGTATGATCTCTAAGATAACAAGACAGCATCCGTCATCATGCCACGGTATGATCTCTAAGATAACAAGACAGCATCCGTCATCATGCCACGGTATGATCTCTAAGATAACAAGACAGCATCCGTCATCATGCCACGGTGTGATCTCTAAGATAACAAGACAGCATCCGTCATCATGCCACGGTATGATCTCTAAGATAACAAGACAGCATCCGTCATCATGCCACGGTATGATCTCTAAGATAACAAGACAGCATCCGTCATCATGCCACGGTATGATCTCTAAGATAACAAGACAGCATCCGTCATCATGCCACGGTGTGATCTCTAAGATAACAAGACAGCATCCGTCATCATGCCACGGTGTGATCTCTAAGATAACAAGACAGCATCCGTCATCATGCCACGGTGTGATCTCTAAGATAACAAGACAGCATCCGTCATCATGCCACGGTGTGATCTCTAAGATAACAAGACAGCATCCGTCATCATGCCACGGTGTGATCTCTAAGATAACAAGACAGCATCCGTCATCATGCCACGGTGTGATCTCTAAGATAACAAGACAGCATCCGTCATCATGCCACGGTGTGATCTCTAAGATAACAAGACAGCATCCGTCATCATGCCACGGTATGATCTCTAAGATAACAAGACAGCATCCATCATCATGCCACGGTATGATCTCTAAGATAACAAGACAGCATCCACCATCATGCCACGGTGTGATCTCTAAGATAACAAGACAGCATCCATCATCATGCCACGGTATGATCTCTAAGATAACAAGACAGCATCCGTCATCATGCCACAGTGTGATCTCTAAGATAACAAGACAGCATCCATCATCATGCCACGGTGTGATCTCTAAGATAACAAGACAGCATCCATCATCATGCCACGGTGTGATCTCTAAGATAACAAGACAGCATCCATCATCATGCCACAGTGTGATCTCTAAGATAACAAGACAGCATCCATCATCATGCCACGGTGTGATCTCTAAGATAACAAGACAGCATCCATCATCATGCCACGGTGTGATCTCTAAGATAACAAGACAGCATCCATCATCATGCCACGGTGTGATCTCTAAGATAACAAGACAGCATCCGTCATCATGCCACGGTATGATCTCTAAGATAACAAGACAGCATCCGTCATCATGCCACGGTATGATCTCTAAGATAACAAGACAGCATCCGTCATCATGCCACGGTATGATCTCTAAGATAACAAGACAGCATCCGTCATCATGCCACGGTATGATCTCTAAGATAACAAGACAGCATCTGTCATCATGCCACAGTGTGATCTCTAAGATAACAAGACAGCATCTGTCATCATGCCACGGTATGATCTCTAAGATAACAAGACAGCATCTGTCATCATGCCAGATAACAAATACAGTCATCCTCTTATGAGATAACGACAGTATAGACTACAATACAAGATAACAAGAACACTGTTAATAACAGTAAAGATAACAAGGGTAGTACTGACCACCACACAAGATAACAAATACGATATTAACCTCCATGCAAGATAACATATATGATGTTAACCTCCATAAAGGATAACAAACACGATAATGACGACTATACAAGAAAATAAGATATTAATAACAGTAAAGATAACAAGAACACTGTTAATAACAGTAAAGATAACAAGAACACTGTTAATAACAGTAAAGATAACAAGAACACTGTTAATAACAGTAAAGATAACAAGAACACTGTTAATAACAGTAAAGATAACAAGAACACTGTTAATAACAGTAAAGATAACAAGAACACTGTTAATAACGGTAAAGATAACAAGAACACTGTTAATAACAGTAAAGATAACAAGAACACTGTTAATAACAGTAAGATAACAAGAAGACTGTTAATAACAGTAAGATAACAAGAAGACTGTTAATAACAGTAAGATAACAAGAGACTGCGTGATAACTATCTTACCTGATCCTTATATAAGATAACAAGAAGACTGTTAATAACAGTAAGATAACAAGAGACTGCGTGATAACTATCTTACCTGATCCTTATATAAGATAACAAGAACACTGTTAATAACAGTAAAGATAACAAGAACACTGTTAATAACAGTAAGATAACAAGAAAACTGTTAATAACAGTAAGATAACAAGAAGATTGTTAATAACAGTAAGATAACAAGAACACTGTTAATAACAGTAAGATAACAAGAAGACTGTTAATAACAGTAAGATAACAAGAAGACTGTTAATAACAGTAAGATAACAAGAACACTGTTAATAACAGTAAGATAACAAGAAGACTGTTAATAACAGTAAGATAACAAGAAGACTGTTAATAACAGTAAGATAACAAGAACACTGTTAATAACAGTAAGATAACAAGAAGACTTTTAATAACAGTAAGATAAGAAGACTGTTAAAAACAGTAAGATAACAAGAACACTGTTAATAACAGTAAGATAACAAGAACACTGTTAATAACAGTAAGATAACAAGAACACTGTTAATAACAGTAAGATAACAAGAAGACTGTTAATAACAGTAAGATAACAAGAACACTGTTAATAACAGTAAGATAACAAGAAGACTGTTAATAACAGTAGGTTAACAAGAACACTGTTAATAACAGTAAGATAACAAGAAGACTGTTAATAACAGTAAGATAACAAGAACACTGTTAATAACAGTAAGATAACAAGAAGACTGTTAATAACAGTAAGATAACAAGAACACTGTTAATAACAGTAAGATAACAAGAAGACTGTTAATAACAGTAGGTTAACAAGAACACTGTTAATAACAGTAAGATAACAAGAAGACTGTTAATAACAGTAAGATAACAAGAACACTGTTAATAACAGTAAGATAACAAGAAGACTGTTAATAACAGTAGGTTAACAAGAACACTGTTAATAACAGTAAGATAACAAGAAGACTGTTAATAACAGTAAGATAACAAGAACACTGTTAATAACAGTAAGATAACAAGAAGACTGTTAATAACAGTAGGTTAACAAGAACACTGTTAATAACAGTAAGATAACAAGAAGACTGTTAATAACAGTAAGATAACAAGAAGACTGTTAATAACAGTAAGATAACAAGAAGACTGTTAATAACAGTAAGATAACAAGAACACTGTTAATAACAGTAGGTTAACAAGAACACTGTTAATAACAGTAAGATAACAAGAAGACTGTTAATAACAGTAAGATAACAAGAACACTGTTAATAACAGTAGGTTAACAAGAACACTGTTAATAACAGTAAGATAACAAGAAGACTGTTAACAGTAAGATAACAAGAAGACTGTTAATAACAGTAAGATAACAAGAAGACTGTTAATAACAGTAAGATAACAAGAACACTGTTAATAACAGTAAGATAACAAGAACACTGTTAATAACAGTAAGATAACAAGAAGACTGTTAATAACAGTAAGATAACAAGAAGACTGTTAATAACAGTAAGATAACAAGAAGACTGTTAATAACAGTAAGATAACAAGAAGACTGTTAATAACAGTAAGATAACAGAAGACTGTTAATAACAGTAAGATAACAAGAACACTGCGTGATAACTATCTTACCTGATCCTTATATAAGATAACAAGAAGACTGTTAATAACAGTAAGATAACAAGAAGACTGTTAATAACAGTAAGATAACAAGAACACTGTTAATAACAGTAAGATAACAAGAAGACTGTTAATAACAGTAAGATAACAAGAAGACTGTTAATAACAGTAAGATAACAAGAACACTGGTAATAACACTAAAGATAACAAGAGACTGCGTGATAACTATCTTACCTGATCCTTATAACTATGTGACGTAATAAACACTGTTAATAACAGTAAGATAACAAGAACACTGGTAATAACACTAAAGATAACAAGAGACTGCGTGATAACTATCTTACCTGATCCTTATAACTATGTGACGTAATAAACACTGTTAATAACAGTAAGATAACAAGAACACTGGTAATAACACTAAAGATAACAAGAGACTGCGTGATAACTATCTTACCTGATCCTTATAACTATGTGACGTAATAAACACTGTTAATAACAGTAAGATAACAAGAACACTGGTAATAACAGTAAGATAACAAGAAGACTGTTAATAACAGTAAGATAACAAGAAGACTGTTAATAACAGTAAGATAACAAGAACACTGTTAATAACAGTAAGATAACAAGAAGACTGTTAATAACAGTAAGATAACAAGAACTGTTAATAACAGTAAGATAACAAGAACACTGTTAATAACAGTAAGATAACAAGAAGACTGTTAATAACAGTAAGATAACAAGAACACTGTTAATAACAGTAAGATAACAAGAAGACTGTTAATAACAGTAAGATAACAAGAACACTGTTAATAACAGTAAGATAACAAGAAGACTGTTAATAACAGTAAGATAACAAGAAGACTGTTAATAACAGTAAGATAACAAGAAGACTGTTAATAACAGTAAGATAACAAGAAGACTGTTAATAACAGTAAGATAACAAGAAGACTGTTAATAACAGTAAGATAACAAGAGCACTGTTAATAACACTAAAGATAACAAGAACACTGCGTGATAACTATCTTACCTGATCCTTATATAAGATAACAAGAACACTGCGTGATAACTATCTTACCTGATCCTTATATAAGATAACAAGAACACTGCGTGATAACTATCTTACCTGATCCTTATATAAGATAACAAGAACACTGCGTGATAACTATCTTACCTGATCCTTATATAAGATAACAAGAACACTGCGTGATAACTATCTTACCTGATCCTTATATAAGATAACAAGAACACTGCGTGATAACTATCTTACCTGATCCTTATATAAGATAACAAGAACACTGCGTGATAACTATCTTACCTGATCCTTATATAAGATAACAAGAACACTGCGTGATAACTATCTTACCTGATCCTTATATAAGATAACAAGAACACTGCGTGATAACTATCTTACCTGATCCTTATATAAGATAACAAGAACACTGCGTGATAACTATCTTACCTGATCCTTATATAAGATAACAAGAACACTGCGTGATAACTATCTTACCTGATCCTTATATAAGATAACAAGAACACTGCGTGATAACTATCTTACCTGATCCTTATATAAGATAACAAGAACACTGCGTGATAACTATCTTACCTGATCCTTATATAAGATAACAAGAACACTGCGTGATAACTATCTTACCTGATCCTTATATAAGATAACAAGAACACTGCGTGATAACTATCTTACCTGATCCTTATATAAGATAACAAGAACACTGCGTGATAACTATCTTACCTGATCCTTATATAAGATAACAAGAACACTGCGTGATAACTATCTTACCTGATCCTTATATAAGATAACAAGAACACTGCGTGATAACTATCTTACCTGATCCTTATATAAGATAACAAGAACACTGCGTGATAACTATCTTACCTGATCCTTATATAAGATAACAAGAACACTGCGTGATAACTATCTTACCTGATCCTTATAACTATGTGACGTAATAAACACTGTTAATAACAGTAAGATAACAAGAACACTGGTAATAACACTAAAGATAACAAGAACACTGCGTGATAACTATCTTACCTGATCCTTATAACTATGTGACGTAATAAACACTGTTAATAACAGTAAGATAACAAGAACACTGCGTGATAACTATCTTACCTGATCCTTATAACTATGTGACGTAATAAACACTGTTAATAACAGTAAGATAACAAGAACACTGCGTGATAACTATCTTACCTGATCCTTATATAAGATAACAAGAACACTGCGTGATAACTATCTTACCTGATCCTTATATAAGATAACAAGAACACTGCGTGATAACTATCTTACCTGATCCTTATAACTATGTGACGTAATAAACGGCTGTATTTTGAAGGAATATTGAACCCGCTGAGAGGACCAAGAGCTAGAGCTGATCAATGAGACTCTTACTGGGTAGTCTTGATGCTGTTACACTGTTCTTGATTAAGCTACACAGACATCAAGGACCAGTGACAGGCACCAAGAACCAGTTAGTGAGTGACACACATCAAGGACCAGTGGGTGACATAGACATCAAGGACAAGTGAGTAACAGGCACCAAGGACCAGTCAGTGAGTGACAGACATCAAGGACCAGTCAGTGAGTGACACAGACATCAAGGACCAGTCAGTGAGTGACACAGACATCAAGGACCAGTCAGTGAGTGACACAGACATCAAGGACCAGTCAGTGAGTGACACAGACATCAAGGACCAGTCAGTGAGTGACACAGACATCAAGGACCAGTCAATGGGTGACACAGACATCAAGGACCAGTGGGTGACAGACATCAAGGACAAGTGAGTAACAGGCACCAAGGGCCAGTCAGTGACACAGACATGAGGACTGAGCTGAGCTCACTAGCATGAGGACTGAGCTGAGCTCACTAACATGAGGACTGAGCTGAGCTCACTAACATGAGGACTGAGCTGAGCTCACTAACATGAGGACTGAGCTGAGCTCACTAACATGAGGACTGAGCTGAGCTCACTAACATGAGGACTGAGCTGAGCTCACTAACATGAGGACTGAGCTGAGCTCACTAACATGAGGACTGAGCTGAGCTCACTAACATGAGGACTGAGCTGAGCTCACTAACATGAGGACTGAGCTGAGCTCACTAACATGAGGACTGAGCTGAGCCCACTAACATGAGAACTGAGCTGAGCTCACTAACATGAGGACTGAGCTGGGCTCATTAACATGAGGGCTGGGCTCACTAACATGAGGGCTGGGCTCACTAACATGAGGGCTGGGCTAACATGAGGGCTGGGCTCATTAACATGAGGGCTGGGCTCACTAACATGAGGAATGGGCTCACTAGCATGAGGGCTGGGCTCATTAACATGAGGGCTGGGCTCACTAACATGAGGGCTGGGCTCACTAACATGAGGGCTGGGCTCACTAACATGAGGGTTGGGCTCACTAACATGAGGACTCAGCTGGGCTCACTAACATGAGGGTTGGGCTCACTAACATGGGGGCTGGGCTCACTAACATGGGGGCTGGGCTCACTAACATGGGGGCTGGGCTCACTAACATGGGGGCTGGGCTCACTAACATGGGGGCTGGGCTCACTAACAGGGGGGCTGGGCTCACTAACATGGGGCTGGGCTTACTAACATGGGGGCTGGGCTCACTAACATGGGGGCTGGGCTCACTAACCTGGGGGCTGGGCTCACTAACATGGGGGCTGGGCTCACTAACATGGAGGCTGGGATCACTAACATGGGGGCTGGGATCACTAACATGCGGGCTGGGATCACTAACATGCGGGCTGGGATCACTAACCGGGGGGCTGGGCTCACTAACATGGGGGCTGGGCTCACTAACATGGGGGCTGGGCTCACTAATATGGGGGCTGGGCTCACTAACATGGGGGCTTGGCTCACTAACATGGGGGCTGGGCTCACTAACATGGGGGCTGGGCTCACTAACATGGGGGCTGGGCTCACTAACATGGGGGCTGGGCTCACTAACATGGGGGCTGGGCTCACTAACATGGGGGCTGGGCTCACTAACATGGGAGCTTGGCTCACTAACATGGGGGCTGGGCTCACTAACATGGGGGCTGGTCTCACTAACATGGGGGCTGGGCTCACCAACATGGGGGCTGAGCTCTAACATGGGGGCTGGGCTCACTCACATGGGGGCTGGGCTCACTAACATGGGGGCTTGGCTCACTAACATGGGGGCTGCTCTCACTAACATGGAGGCTGGGCTCACTAACATGGGGGCTGGGCTCACTAACATGGGGGCTGGGCTCACTAACATGGGGGCTGGGATCACTAACATGGGGGCTGGGCTCACTAACATGGGGGCTGGGCTCACTAACATGGGGGCTGGGCTCACTAACATGTGGGCTGGGCTCACTAACATGGGGGCTTGGCTCACTAACATGGGGGCTGGTCTCATTAACATGGAGGCTGGGCTCACTAACATGGGGGCTGGGCTCACTAACATGGGGGCTGGGCTCACTAACATGGGGGCTGGGATCACTAACATGGGGGCTGGGCTCACTAACATGGTGGCTGGGCTCACTAACATGGGGGCTGGGCTCATTAACATGGGGGCTGGGCTCACTAACATGGGGGCTGGGCTCACTAACATGGGGGCTGGGCTCACTAACTGGGGGGCTGGGCTCACTAACATGGGGGCTGGGCTCACTAACATGGGGGCTGGGCTCACTAACATGGGGGCTGGGCTCACTAACATGGGGGCTGGGCTCACTAACATGGGGGCTGGGATCACTAACATGGGGGCTGGGATCACTAACATGGGGGCTGGGCTCACTAACATGGGGGCTGGGATCACTAACATGGGGGCTGGGATCACTAACATGGGGGCTGGGCTCACTAACATGGGGGCTGGGCTCACTAACATGGGGGCTGGTCTCACTAACATGGGGGCTGGGCTCACTAACATGGGGGCTGGGCTCACTAACATGGGGGCTGGGCTCACTAACAGGCGGGCTGGAATCACTAACATGGGGGCTGGGATCACTAACATGGGGGCTGGGCTAACTAACATGGGGGCTGGGCTCACTAACATGAGGGCTGGGATCACTAACATGGGGGCTGGGCTCACTAACATGGGGGCTGGGCTCACTAACATGAGGGCTGGGCTCACTAACATGAGGGCTGGGCTCTCTAACATGAGGGCTGGGCTCACTAACATGGGGGCTGGGCTCACGAACATGGGGGCTGGGATCACTAACATGGGGGCTGGGATCACTAACATGGGGGCTGGGATCACTAACATGGGGGCTGGGCTCACTAACATGGGGGCTGGGCTCACTAACATGGGGGCTGGGATCACTAACATGGGGGCTGGGATCACTAACATGGGGGCTGGGATCACTAACATGGGGGCTGAGCTCACTAACATGGGGGCTGGGCTCACTAACCTGGGGGCTGGGCTCACTAACATGGGGCTGGGCTCACTAACATGGGGGCTGGGCTCACTAACATGGGGGCTGGGCTCACTAACATGGGGGCTGGGCTCACTAACATGGGGGCTGGGCTCACTAACATGGGGGCTGGGCTCACTAACATGGGGGCTGGGATCACTAACATGGGGGCTGTGCTCACTAACATGGGGGCTGGGCTCACCAACATGGGGGCTGGGCTCACTAACATGGGGGCTGGGCTCACAAACATGGGGGCTGGGCTCACAAACATGGGGGCTGGGATCACTAACATGGGGGCTGAGCTCACTAACATGGGGGCTGGGCTCACCAACATGGGGGCTGGGCTCACTACCATGGGGGCTGGGCTCACCAACATGGGGGCTGGGATCACTAACATGGGGGCTGAGCTCACTAACATGGGGGCTGGGCTCACCAACATGGGGGCTGGGCTCACTAACATGGGGGCTGGGCTCACCAACATGGGGGCTGGGCTCACTAACATGGGGGCTGAGCTCACTAACATGGGGGCTGGGCTCACCAACATGGGGGCTGGGATCACTAACATGGGGGCTGGGATCACTAACATGGGGGCTGGGCTCACGAACATGGGGGCTGCGCTCACTAACATGGGGGCTGGGCTCACTAACATGGGGGCTGGGCTCACTAACATGGGGGCTGGGATCACAAACATGGGGGCTGGGCTCACCAACATGGGGGCTGGGCTCACTAACATGGGGGCTGGGCTCCCTAACATGGGGGCTGGGCTCACTAACATGGGGGCTGGGATCACTAACATGGGGGCTGAGCTCACTAACATGGGGGCTGGGCTCACCAACATGGGGGCTGGGATCACTAACATGGGCGCTGGGATCACTAACATGGGGGCTGAGCTCACTAACATGGGGGCTGGGCTCACCAACATGGGCGCTGGGATCACTAACACTGGGATCACCAACATGGGGGCTGGGCTCACTAACATGGGGGCTGGGCTCACCAACATGGGGGCTGGGCTCACCAACATGGGGGCTGGGCTCACCAACATGGGGGCTGGGCTCACCAACATGGGGGCTGGGCTCACTAACATGGGGCTGGGCTCACTAACATGGGGGCTGGGCTCACCAACATGGGGGCTGGGCTCACCAACATGGGGGCTGGGCTCACTAACATGGGGGCTGGGCTCACCAACATGGGGGATGGGCTCACTAACATGGGGGCTGGGCTCACCAACATGGGGGCTGGGCTCACAAACATGGGGGCTGGGCTCACTAACATGGGGGCTGGGCTCACTAACATGGGGGCTGGGCTCACTAACATGGGGGCTGGGCTCACTAACATGGGGGCTGGGCTCACCAACATGGGGGCTGGGCTCACCAACTGGGCTCACTAACATGGGGGCTGGGCTCACTAACATGGGGGCTGGGCTCACCAACATGGGGGCTGGGCTCACTAACATGGGGGCTGGGCTCACGAACATGGGGGCTGCGCTCACTAACATGGGGGCTGGGCTCACCAACATGGGGGCTGGGATCACTAACATGGGGGCTGAGCTCACTAACATGGGGGCTGGGCTCACCAACATGGGGGCTGGGCTCACCAACATGGGGGCTGAGCTCACCAACATGGGGGCTGGGCTCACCAACATGGGGGCTGGGCTCACCAACATGGGGGCTGGGCTCACCAACATGGGGGCTGGGATCACTAACATGGGGGCTGGGCTCACCAACATGGGGGCTGGGATCACTAACATGGGGGCTGGGCTCACCAACATGGGGGCTGGGCTCACCAACATGGGGGCTGGGCTCACCAACATGGGGGCTGGGCTCACCAACATGGGGGCTGGGCTCACCAACATGGGGGCTGGGCTCACCAACATGGGGGCTGGGCTCACCAACATGGGGGCTGGGCTCACCAACATGGGGGCTGGGCTCACCAACATGGGGGCTGGGCTCACCAACATGGGGGCTGGGCTCACCAACATGGGGGCTGGGCTCACCAACATGGGGGCTGAGCTCACTCACCAACATGGGGGCTCACTAACTGGGCTCACCAACATGGGGGCTGGGCTCACAACATGGGGGCTGGGGGCTCACTAACACTAACATGGGGGCTGGGCTCACTAACATGGGGGGGGATCACTAACTGGGCTCACTAACATGGGGGCTGGGCTCACCAACATGGGGGCTGAGCTCACTAACATGGGGGCTGGGCTCACCAACATGGGGGCTGGGATCACCAACATGGGGGCTGAGCTCACTAACATGGGGGCTGGGCTCACCAACATGGGGGCTGGGCTCACCAACATGGGGCTGAGCTCACTAACATGGGGGCTGGGATCACCAACATGGGGGCTGGGATCACCAACATGGGGGCTGGGCTCACCAACATGGGGGCTGGGCTCACCAACATGGGGGCTGGGCTCACCAACATGGGGGCTGGGCTCACCAACATGGGGGCTGGGCTCACCAACATGGGGGCTGGGCTCACCAACATGGGGGCTGGGCTCACCAACATGGGGGCTGGTCTTCCTCTTTGTATACACAAATGGGAATAATTTCTTTCAATAAAAAATAATTGCTTTTGACCACAACGTGTGCCGCTGTGGCTGTGGTTGTGGCTGTGGTTGTGGTTGTGGCTGTGGTTGTGGTTGTGGCTGTGGTTGTGGTTGTGGCTGTGGTTGTGGCTGTGGTTGTGGTTGTGGCTGTGGTTGTGGTTGTGGCTGTGGTTGTGGTTGTGGCTGTGGTTGTGGCTGTGGTTGTGGTTGTGGCTGTGGTTGTGGTTGTGGCTGTGGTTGTGGTTGTGGTTGTGGCTGTGGTTGTGGTTGTGGCTGTGGTTGTGGTTGTGGCTGTGGTTGTGGCTGTGGTTGTGGTTGTGGCTGTGGTTGTGGCTGTGGTTGTGGCTGTGGTTGTGGCTGTGGTTGTGGCTGTGGTTGTGGCTGTGGTTGTGGCTGTGGTTGTGGTTGTGGTTGTGGTTGTGGCTGTGGTTGTGGCTGTGGTTGTGGTTGTGGCTGTGGTTGTGGCTGTGGTTGTGGCTGTGGCTGTGGTTGTGGCTGTGGTTGTGGCTGTGGTTGTGGCTGTGGTTGTGGCTGTGGTTGTGGCTGTGGTTGTGGCTGTGGTTGTGGCTGTGGTTGTGGTTGTGGTTGTGGTTGTGGCTGTGGTTGTGGCTGTGGTTGTGGCTGTGGTTGTGGCTGTGGTTGTGGTTGTGGTTGTGGCTGTGGTTGTGGTTGTGGCTGTGGTTGTGGCTGTGGTTGTGGTTGTGGCTGTGGTTGTGGCTGTGGTTGTGGCTGTGGTTGTGGCTGTGGTTGTGGCTGTGGTTGTGGTTGTGGCTGTGGTTGTGGCTGTGGTTGTGGCTGTGGTTGTGGCTGTGGTTGTGGCTGTGGTTGTGGCTGTGGTTGTGGCTGTGGTTGTGGTTGTGGCTGTGGTTGTGGTTGTGGTTGTGGTTGTGGCTGTGGTTGTGGTTGTGGCTGTGGTTGTGGCTGTGGTTGTGGATGTGGATGTTGTTGTGGCTGTGGTTGTGGCTGTGGTTGTGGCTGTGGTTGTGGCTGTGGTTGTGGCTGTGGTTGTGGCTGTGGTTGTGGCTGTGGTTGTGGCTGTGGTTGTGGTTGTGGCTGTGGTTGTGGCTGTGGTTGTGGCTGTGGTTGTGGCTGTGGTTGTGGTTGTGGCTGTGGTTGTGGCTGTGGTTGTGGCTGTGGTTGTGGCTGTGGTTGTGGCTGTGGTTGTGGCTGTGGCTGTGGTTGTGGCTGTGGTTGTGGCTGTGGTTGTGGCTGTGGTTGTGGCTGTGGTTGTGGCTGTGGTTGTGGCTGTGGTTGTGGCTGTGGTTGTGGCTGTGGTTGTGGCTGTGGCTGTGGTTGTGGTTGTGGCTGTGTTTGTGGCTGTGGTTGTGGTTGTGGCTGTGGTTGTGGCTGTGGTTGTGGCTGTGGTTGTGGCTGTGGTTGTGGCTGTGGTTGTGGCTGTGGTTGTGGCTGTGGTTGTGGTTGTGGCTGTTGTTGTGGCTGTGGTTGTGGCTGTGGTTGTGGCTGTGGTTGTGGCTGTGGTTGTGGTTGTGGCTGTGGTTGTGGCTGTGGTTGTGGCTGTGGTTGTGGCTGTGGTTGTGGCTGTGGTTGTGGCTGTGGTTGTGGCTGTGGTTGTGGCTGTGGTTGTGACTGTGGTTGTGGCTGTGGTTGTGGCTGTGGTTGTGGCTGTGGTTGTGGTTGTGGCTGTGGTTGTGGCTGTGGTTGTGGCTGTGGTTGTGGCTGTGGCTGTGGTTGTGGCTGTGGCTGTGGTTGTGGCTGTGGTTGTGGCTGTGGTTGTGGTTGTGGCTGTGGTTGTGGCTGTGGTTGTGGCTGTGGTTGTGGCTGTGGCTGTGGTTGTGGCTGTGGCTGTGGTTGTGGCTGTGGTTGTGGCTGTGGTTGTGGCTGTGGTTGTGGCTGTGGTTGTGGCTGTGGTTGTGGCTGTGGTTGTGGCTGTGGTTGTGGCTGTGGTTGTGGCTGTGGTTGTGGTTGTGGCTGTGGTTGTGGCTGTGGTTGTGGCTGTGGTTGTGGCTGTGGTTGTGGCTGTGGTTGTGGCTGTGGTTGTGGCTGTGGTTGTGGCTGTGGTTGTGGCTGTGGTTGTGGTTGTGGCTGTGGTTGTGGCTGTGGTTGTGGCTGTGGTTGTGGCTGTGGTTGTGGCTGTGGTTGTGGCTGTGGTTGTGGTTGTGGCTGTGGTTGTGACTGTGGTTGTGGCTGCTGTTGCTGCTGTGGTTGCTGTGGTTGTGGCTGTGGTTGTGGCTGCTGTTGCTGCTGTGGTTGTGGCTGTGCTTGTGGTTGCTGTTGTGATTGTGGCTGTGGTTGCTGCTGTGATTGTGGCTGCTGTTGCTACTGTGGTTGTGGCTGTGCTTGTGGTTGCTGTTGTGATTGTGGCTGTGGTTGCTGCTGTGATTGTGGTTGTGGTTGCTGCTGTGATTGTGGCTGTTGTTGCTGCTGTGATTGTGGCTGTGCTTGCTGCCAACAACCATACGTACTCACCACCAACAACCATACACACTCACCACCAACAACCATACATACTCACCACCAACAACCATACATACTCACCACCAACAACCATACATACTCACCACCAACAACCATACATACTCACCACCAACAACCATACACACTCACCACCAACAACCATACATACTCACCACCAACAACCATACATACTCACCACCAACAACCATACATACTCACCACCAACAACCATACACACTCACCACCAACAACCATACATACTCACCACCAACAACCATACACACTCACCACCAACAACCATACATACTCACCACTAACAACCATACACACTCACCACCAACAACCATACATATTCACCACCAACAACCATACACACTCACCACCAACAACCATACAACTGCAACATACATTGTTCTGACCCTGGGCACCAGTACCAATTATACAGTGGTTAACCCAAGTGTTCCATGGCTATTGTTAGTGGAGTGCTGAGTGAGAGACCAGCTTGATAACAGTGGTGAGCTCTGGTGCTCACTACCACCACTTACTAGACAGTGGTAAGCTCTGGTGCTCACTACCACCACGTAATAGACAGTGGTAAGCTTTGGTGCTCACTACCACCACGTAATAGACAGTGGTAAGCTCTGGTGCTCACTACCACCACGTAATAGACAGTGGTAAGCTCTGGTGCTCACTACCACCACGTAATAGACAGTGGTAAGCTCTGGTGCTCACCACCACCACGTAATAGACAGTGGTAAGCTCTGGTGCTCACCACCACCACGTAATAGGCAGTGGTAAGCTCTGGTGCTCACTACCACCACTTAATAACAATGGTGAGCTCTGATTTCAGACTCAGTAGTTCCACCAGTGTTGGTCACACCAGTGTTGGTCACACCAGTGTTAACACCAGCGTTGGTATCACCAGCGTTAGTTACACCAGTGTTGGTCACACCAGTGTTGGTCACACCAGTGTTGGTCACACCAGCGTTGGTATCACCAGCGTTAGTTACACCAGTGTTGGTCACACCAGTGTTGGTCACACCAGTGTTAACACCAGCGTTGGTATCACCAGTGTTAGTTACACCAGTGTTGGTCACACCAGTGTTCGTCACACCAGTGTTGGTCACACCAGTGTTAACACCAGCGTTGGTATCACCAGCGTTAGTTACACCAGTGTTGGTCACACCAGTGTTGGTATCACCAGCGTTGGTCACACCAGTGTTGGTATCACCAGCGTTGGTCACACCAGTGTTAACACCAGCGTTGGTATCACCAGTGTTAGTTACACCAGTGTTGGTCACACCAGTGTTGGTATCACCAGTGTTAGTTACACCAGTGTTGGTCACACCAGTGTTGGTATCACCAGCGTTGGTCACACCAGTGTTGGTATCACCAGCGTTGGTCACACCAGTGTTAACACCAGCGTTGGTATCACCAGTGTTAGTTACACCAGTGTTGGTCACACCAGTGTTGGTATCACCAGTGTTAGTTACACCAGTGTTGGTCACACCAGTGTTGGTATCACCAGTGTTAGTTACACCAGTGTTGGTCACACCAACGTTGGTATCACCAGTGTTAGTTACACCAGTGTTGGTCACACCAGTGTTGGTCACACCAACGTTGGTATCACCAGTGTTAGTTACACCAGTGTTGGTCACACCAGTGTTGGTCACACCAACGTTGGTATCACCAGTGTTAGTTACACCAGTGTTGGTCACACCAACGTTGGTATCACCAGTGTTAGTTACACCAGTGTTGGTCACACCAGTGTTGGTCACACCAGCGTTGGTATCACCAGTGTTAGTTACACCAGTGTTGGTCACACCAGTGTTGGTCACACCAACGTTGGTATCACCAGTGTTAGTTACACCAGTGTTGGTCACATCAGTGTTGGTCACACCAGTGTTGGTCACACCAGTGTTGGTCACACCAGTGTTGGTCACACCAGTGTTGGTATCACCAGTGTTAGTTACACCAGTGTTGGTTACATCAGTGTTGGTATCACCAGTGTTGGTCACACCAGTGTTAACACCAGTGTTGGTATCACCAGTGTTAGTTACACCAGTGTTGGTCACACCAGTGTTGGTCACACCAACGTTGGTATCACCAGTGTTAGTTACACCAGTGTTGGTCACACCAGTGTTGGTCAAACCAACGTTGGTATCACCAGTGTTAGTTACACCAGTGTTGGTCACACCAGTGTTGGTCACACCAACGTTGGTATCACAAGTGTTAGTTACACCAGTGTTGGTCACACCAGTGTTGGTCACACCAACGTTGGTATCACCAGTGCTAGTTACACCAGTGTTGGTCACACCAGTGTTGGTCACACCAACGTTGGTATCACCAGTGTTAGTTACACCAGTGTTGGTCACACCAGTGTTGGTCACACCAACGTTAGTATCACCAGTGTTAGTTACACCAGTGTTGGTCACACCAGTGTTGGTATCACCAGTGTTGGTCACACCAGTGTTGGTATCACCAGCGTTGGTATCACCAGTGTTAGTTACACCAGTGTTGGTATCACCAGTGTTGGTCACACCAGCGTTGGTATCACCAGTGTTAGTTACACCAGTGTTGATCACACCAGCGTTGGTCACACCAGTGTTGGTCACACCAGTGTTGGTATCACCAGTGTTAGTTACACCAGTGTTGATCACACCAGCGTTGGTCACACCAGTGTTAGTTACACCAGTGTTGGTCACACCAGTGTTGGTATCACCAGTGTTAGTTACACCAGTGTTGGTCACACCAGTGTTGGTCACACCAGTGTTGGTATCACCAGTGTTAGTTACACCAGTGTTGGTCACACCAGCGTTGGTATCACCAGTGTTAGTTACACCAGTGTTGGTCACACCAGTGTTGGTCACACCAGTGTTGGTATCACCAGTGTTAGTTACACCAGTGTTGATCACACCAGTGTTGGTCACACCAGCGTTGGTATCACCAGTGTTAGTTACACCAGTGTTGGTAACACCAGTGTTGGTCACACCAGTGTTGGTCACACCAACGTTGGTATCACCAGTGTTAGTTACACCAGTGTTGGTCACACCAACGTTGGTATCACCAGTGTTAGTTACACCAGTGTTGGTCATACCAACGTTGGTATCACCAGTGTTAGTTACACCAGTGTTGGTCACACCAACGTTGGTATCACCAGTGTTAGTTACACCAGTGTTGGTCACACCAGTGTTGGTCACACCAACGTTGGTATCACCAGTGTTAGTTACACCAGTGTTGGTCACACCAGTGTTGGTCACACCAACGTTGGTATCACCAGTGTTAGTTACACCAGTGTTGGTCACACCAACGTTGGTATCACCAGTGTTAGTTACACCAGTGTTGGTCACACCAACGTTGGTATCACCAGTGTTAGTTACGCCAGTGTTGGTCACACCAGTGTTGGTCACACCAACGTTGGTATCACCAGTGTTAGTTACACCAGTGTTGGTCACACCAGTGTTGGTCACACCAACGTTGGTATCACCAGTGCTAGTTACACCAGTGTTGGTCACACCAGTGTTGGTCACACCAGTGTTAGTTACACCAGTGTTGGTCACACCAGTGTTGGTCACACCAGTGTTGGTCACACCAGTGTTGGTCACACCAACGTTGGTATCACCAGTGTTAGTTACACCAGTGTTGGTCACACCAGTGTTGGTATCACCAGTGTTGGTCACACCAGTGTTGGTATCACCAGTGTTGGTCACACCAGCGTTGGTATCACCAGTGTTAGTTACACCAGTGGTCACACCAGTGTTGGTCACACCAGCGTTGGTCACACCAGCGTTGTATCACCAGTGTTAGTTACACCAGTGTTGGTCACACCAGTGTTGGTCACACCAGTGTTGGTCACACTAGCGTTGGTATCACCAGTGTTAGTTACACCAGTGTTGGTCACATCAGTGTTGGTATCACCAGTGTTGGTCACACCAGTGTTAACACCAGCGTTGGTATCACCAGTGTTAGTTACACCAGTGTTGGTATCACCTGTGTTGATATCACTAGTGTTGGTATCACCAGTGTTGGTATCACCAATGTTCGTCACACCAGTGTTGGTCACGTCAGTGGTCTAAATTAGGACCACTTGACCACCAGGTCGTGTGTGAGCGCGCGTGCGCGCTTTATGGCTATATATCGCGATCCATTTAACTTTTATTGCTACAGTTTGTTAAAAAATACGATGTGGGCGGTAGCGAGTTATTTGGGCGGCGTACGGTGGGCGGTGCTCGGTGGGCAGTGCTCGGTGGGGGTGCTCGGTGGGCGGTACTCGTTGGGCGGTGCTCGGTGGGCGGCGCCGTGTTCGAATGTTATGAGAAGTGTACAGGCAGACATAAATTGCTAATGGCTGCCCGTCTTGTGGCAAAATAGCTGTGTTTGAGGCAGGTGTGTTACCCAGATGACACTGAATGTGTATATAAGATTCAGGTCACTAACTTGTGTATTGGAGGCTGTACTGAAATGGCAGATGACACCAGACCGGGTCCAGGCCAGAGATGAGTGACCAATGGCCATGCATGGTCCTCTTTTGAAGAGTGAGGTGGACCAACCAAGAGAATGGTGTATACTCTAGGTGAGAGCAGACTTCTGCCTGGCATTTAACATATATGAGACGAGTGTAAGTCCTCCTGTCAACTTCTCGTCAGCTTTGTTTGCAATATTCACCACATGATTCTTCACACTGAGTGTGCAGTCATATTTCTCCCTCAGGATGATAATGATGATAACTGTGATAATGATATTCACACGCCTGATAATT
>NC_091375.1:16147119-16157119 GCF_038502225.1 Cherax quadricarinatus
ACCAGTTTAAAAAAATCAGCTGAGTATTGTAAACAAAAATCAGCTGACTGGTGTAAATAAAAATCAGCTGTCTAAAAAACCAGACTAGAATAAACAAAAATCAGCTGAGAAATGTAAAAAAATCAGCAAACTAGTGTAAACAAAAATCAGCTGACTAGTGTAAACAAAGGTAGCTGCCAAGTGGGTCTCGGCGTGTTTGCTCTTACCGGTTTATGTAGTCAGATTTGTATAATACTGGAGGTTGAGAGCTCGGGAAAGCACACTCTCAGCCAATAATATTTGCTAGATCACGTCTTGCTCTCGCTAAATGGCACTCTTAGACCATTATAGCATTTATTTTGGCGGCGCGGAAATGGCCGAGTGGAATGTTATGTATGAGCAGTAGGAATGATCCATCATATGAGGAGGAATGATCCAGCAGATGAGGAATGATCCAGCAGATGAGGAGGAATGATCCAGCAGATGAGGAATGATCCAGCAGATGAGGAGGAATGATCCAGCAGACGAGGAATGATCCAGCAGATGAGGAATGATCCAGCAGACGAGGAGGAATGATCCAGCAGATGAGGAATGATCCAGCAGATGAGGAATGATCCAGCAGACGAGGAGGAATAATCCAGCAGATGAGGAGGAATGATCCAGCAGATGAGGAATGATCCAGCAGACGAGGAGGAATAATCCAGCAGATGAGGAGGAATGATCCAGCAGATGAGGAATGATCCAGCAGACGAGGAGGAATAATCCAGCAGATGAGGAGGAATGATCCAGCAGATGAGGAATGATCCAGCAGATGAGGAATGATCCAGCAGACGAGGAGGAATAATCCAGCAGATGAGGAGGAATGATCCAGCAGATGAGGAATGATCCAGCAGATGAGGAGGAATGATCCAGCAGATGAGGAATGATCCAGCAGATGAGGAATGATCCAGCAGACGAGGAGGAATAATCCAGCAGATGAGGAGGAATGATCCAGCAGATGAGGAATGATCCAGCAGACGAGGAGGAATAATCCAGCAGATGAGGAGGAATGATCCAGCAGATGAGGAATGATCCAGCAGATGAGGAATGATCCAGCAGACGAGGAGGAATAATCCAGCAGATGAGGAGGAATGATCCAGCAGATGAGGAATGATCCAGCAGACGAGGAGGAATAATCCAGCAGATGAGGAGGAATGATCCAGCAGATGAGGAATGATCCAGCAGACGAGGAGGAATGATCCATCATATGAGGAGGAATGATCCATCATATGAGGAGGAATGATCCATCATATGAGGAGGAATGATCCATCATATGAGGAGGAATGATCCAGCAGACGAGGAGGAATGATCCATCATATGAGGAGGAATGATCCAGCAGACGAGGAGGAATGATCCATCATATGAGGAGGAATGATCCAGCAGATGAGGAATGATCCAGCAGACGAGGAGGAATGATCCAGCAGACGAGGAGGAATGATCCAGCAGATGAGCAGTACTGCTGAACTCAGCTAAAGTCGTACATAAGAGTATACAGAATTTTATGGTCTCTGGGTCTCCCTGACAGTCTCTGACTCTCACTGGCAGCCTCTGGCTGTCACCGATAGTCTCTGGCTGTCACCGAGTCTCTGGCTGTCACCGACAGTCTCTGGCTGTCGCTGACAGTCTCTGGCTCTCACTGGCAGTCTCTGGCTCTCACTGACAGTCTCTGGCTCTCACTGACAGTCTCTGGCTGTCGCTGACAGTCTCTGACTCTCACTGACAGTCTCTCGCTAACATTATTCCAGCCAGGTTGTCCCAGGCGGCTTCTCCCGTCCTTGTCTTTTGTCGCACTTTACTATCGACTTCTGCGCTGCCACGCCACTCTTACTAAACACTGCGCTAAGTCTTGTCTTCCTGCTGCTGCTGCTACACTAAACACTGCGCTAAGTCTTGTCTTCCTGCTGCTGCTGATACACTAAACACTGCGCTAAGTCTTGTCTTCCTGCTGCTGCTGATACACTAAACACTGCGCTAAGTCTTGTCTTCCTGCTGCTGCTGATACACTAAACACTGCGCTAAGTCTTGTCTTCCTGCTGCTGCTGATACACTAAACACTGCGCTAAGTCTTGTCTTCCTGCTGCTGCTGCTACACTAAACACTGCGCTAAGTTTTGTCTTCCTGCTGCTGCTGATACACTAAACACTGCGCTAAGTCTTGTCTTCCTGCTGCTGCTGATACACTAAACACTGCGCTAAGTCTTGTCTTCCTGCTGCTGCTGATACACTAAACACTGCGCTAAGTCTTGTCTTCCTGCTGCTGCTGATACACTAAACACTGCGCTAAGTCTTGTCTTCCTGCTGCTGCTGATACACTAAACACTGCGCTAAGTCTTGTCTTCCTGCTGCTGCTGCTACACTAAACACTGCGCTAAGTCTTGTCTTCCTGCTGCTGCTGATACACTAAACACTGCGCTAAGTCTTGTCTTCCTGCTGCTGCTGATACACTAAACACTGCGCTAAGTCTTATCTTCCTGCTGCTGCTGATACACTAAACACTGCGCTAAGTCTTGTCTTCCTGCTGCTGCTGATACACTAAACACTGCGCTAAGTCTTATCTTCCTGCTGCTGCTGATACACTAAACACTGCGCTAAGTCTTGGCTTCCTGCTGCTGCTGCTACACTAAACACTGCGCTAAGTCTTGTCTTCCTGCTGCTGCTGCTGCTGCTGCTGCTACACTAAACACTGCGCTAAGTCTTGTCTTCCTGCTGCTGCTGCTACACTAAACACTGCGCTAAGTCTTGTCTTCCTGCTGCTGCTGCTACACTAAACACTGCGCTAAGTCTTGTCTTCCTGCTGCTGCTGATACACTAAACACTGAGCTAAGTCTTGTCTTCCTGCTGCTGCTACACTAAACACTGCGCTAAGTCTTGTCTTCCTGCTGCTGCTGCTACACTAAACACTGCGCTAAGTCTTGTCTTCCTGCTGCTGCTGCTACACTAAACACTGCGCTAAGTCTTGTCTTCCTGCTGCTGCTGCTACACTAAACACTGCGCTAAGTCTTGTCTTCCTGCTGCTGCTGCTACACTAAACACTGTGCTAAGTCTTGTCTTCCTGCTGCTGCTGCTACACTAAACACTGCGCTAAGTCTTGTCTTCCTGCTGCTGCTGCTGCTACACTAAACACTGCGCTAAGTCTTGTCTTCCTGCTGCTGCTGCTACACTAAACACTGCGCTAAGTCTTGTCTTCCTGCTGCTGCTGCTACACTAAACACTGCGCTAAGTCTTGTCTTCCTGCTGCTGCTGCTACACTAAACACTGTGCTAAGTCTTGTCTTCCTGCTGCTGCTGCTACACTAAACACTGCGCTAAGTCTTGTCTTCCTGCTGCTGCTACACTAAACACTGTGCTAAGTCTTGTCTTCCTGCTGCTGCTGCTGCTGCTACACTAAACACTGCGCTAAGTCTTGTCTTCCTGCTGCTGCTGCTACACTAAACACTGCGCTAAGTCTTGTCTTCCTGCTGCTGCTGCTACACTAAACACTGCGCTAAGTCTTGTCTTCCTGCTGCTGCTACACTAAACACTGTGCTAAGTCTTGTCTTCCTGCTGCTGCTGCTACACTAAACACTGTGCTAAGTCTTGTCTTCCTGCTGCTGCTGCTACACTAAACACTGCGCTAAGTCTTGTCTTCCTGCTGCTGCTGCTACACTAAACACTGCGCTAAGTCTTGTCTTCCTGCTGCTGCTGATACACTAAACACTGCGCTAAGTCTTGTCTTCCTGCTGCTGCTGCTACACTAAACACTGCGCTAAGTCTTGGCTTCCTGCTGCTGCTGCTACACTAAACACTGCGCTAAGTCTTGGCTTCCTGCTGCTGCTGCTACACTAAACACTGCGCTAAGTCTTGTCTTCCTGCTGCTGCTGCTACACTAAACACTGTGCTAAGTCTTGTCTTCCTGCTGCTGCTGCTGCTAAACTAAACACTGCGCTAAGTCTTGTCTTCCTGCTGCTGCTGCTGCTAAACTAAACACTGCGCTAAGTCTTGTCTTCCTGCTGCTGCTGCTACACTAAACACTGCGCTAAGTCTTGTCTTCCTGCTGCTGCTGCTACACTAAACACTGCGCTAAGTCTTGTCTTCCTGCTGCTGCTGCTACACTAAACACTGCGCTAAGTCTTGTCTTCCTGCTGCTGCTAAGCCATACACTAAGCCACATAGGCCTGCTACTAGGCTGGGTAGGCCTCGCGGGTTATAACATATTTGTAACTGTAAACGCAGAACTATGCTGGTGGTGCCATCTAGTGAATAATTTCTTAAGTCATATTTTGTTTAAAGTTTGTCAATGGTTGCATCGCTTACTAGTTCCTCTTTAAACTCAACTCACTGGAAAAAGTGAGTTGAGAATACTCTGAGAAACGTACTAGAGAATATTGGGTGAGCTAAGTCTATGCTCACTGATACTTTCCTGGATTAAAATGTCAGCCGCATGAAGAGGGCCATTACAACACTTGAGGGTCTTTCTGATCTAAGACTAGGATCCTCATGGCTCTCTGTCTCTCTATCTCTCGCGCTCTCTCTCTCTCTCTCTCTCTCTCTCACTCTCTCTCTCTGTCTCTCTCTCTCTCTCTCTCTCTCTCTCTCTCTCTCTCTCTCTCTCTCTCTCTCTCTCTCTCTCTCTCTCTCTCTCTCCCTCTCTTTGCTTTAGTTTACACCTATTTACTTTCCTCCAGTCTCCCTCCTTCCTCTCTCCTTTGTTATGCCTTTTATGCTGGTTCCCCTCTACGTATCGTGTGTCTTCTTTCCTGCCTCAGTTTCACTCTCTCCCTCACTCTCACCCTCACTCTCACTCTCACCCTCACTCTCATTCTCACCCTCACTCTCACCCTCACTCTCTCTCACTCACTCTCACTCTCACCCTCACTCTCACCCTCTCTCACCCTCACTCTCACTCTCACCCTCACTCTCACCCTCACTATCACCCTCACTCTCACCCCTCTCACTTTCACTCTCACTCTCACCCTCTCACTCTCACCCTCACTCTCTCACTCACTCTCACTCTCATTCTCACCCTCACTCTCGCTCTCACCCTCACTCTCACCCTCACTCTCACCCTCATCACCCTCTCACCCTCACTCTCACCCTCACTCTCACCCTCTCACCTTCACTCTCACCCTCTCACTCTCACCTCACCCCACCTCACTCTCACCCCACCTCACCTCACCCTCACTCTCACCATTCTCACCCTCACTCTACCCTCACTCTCACCCTCACTCCACCCTCACTCTCACCCTCTCACCTCCCTCACTCTCACCTCACCCCCACTCTCACCCTCCCACCTCATCCTCACCCTCACCTCACCCCTCACTCCCACCCTCACTCCACCTCACTCTCACCCTCTCACCTCACCCTCACTCACCTCCTCACTCTCACCCTCCCACCTCATTCTCCACCCTCACCTCACCTCACCCCACTCTCCACTCTCACCTCACCCTCACCTCACCCCCACTCTCATTCTCACCCTCACCTCACCCTCACTCTCACCTCACCCTCTCACCTCCACTCTCCCATTCTTCACCCTCACCCTCACTCCCTCCCTCACCTCACCTCACTCTCACCCTCACTCTCACCCTCATTCTCACCCTCTCACCCTCACTCTTACCCCCACTCTCACCCTCACTCTCACCCTCATTCTCACCCTCACTCTCATTCTCACCCTCTCACCGTCACTCTCACCCCCACTCTCACTCTCACCCTCACTCTCACCCTCACTCTCACCCCCACTCTCACCCCTCACCCACTCTCGGTCACTCACCCTCACTCTCACCCTCACTCTCACCCTCACTCTCACCCTCACTCTCACCCTCGCTCTCACCCTCACTCTCACCCTCACTCTCACCCCCACTCTCACCCTCGCTCTCACCCCTCACCCACTCTCGGTCACTCACCCTCACACCGACTTTCTCACTCTCTCACACACGGTGTTACTTTCTCACTCTCTCACAGTGTTACTTTCTCACTCTCTCACACACGGTGTTACTTTCTCACTCTCTCACACGGTGTTACTTTCTCACCTCTCTCACACACGGTGTTACTTTCTCACCTCTCACACACGGTGTTACTTTCTCACTCTCTCACACACGGTGTTACTTTCTCACTCTCTCACACACGGTGTTACTTTCTCACTCTCTCACACACGGTGTTACTTTCTCACTCTCTCACACACGGTGTTACTTTCTCACTCTCTCACACACGGTGTTACTTTCTCACTCTCTCACACCACCGGTCGTTACTTTCTCACTCTCTCACAACACGGTGTTACTTTCTCACTCTCTCACACACGGTGTTACTTTCTCACTCTCTCACCACACGGTGTTACTTTCTCACTCTCTCACACACGGTGTTACTTTCTCACTCTCTCACACACGGTGTTACTTTCTCACTCTCTCACACACGGTGTTACTTTCTCACTCTCACACACAGGGTCTTACTGTCTCACTCTCTCACACACGGTGTTACTTTCTCACTCTCTCACACACGGTGTTACTTTCTCACTCTCTCACACACGGTGTTACTTTCTCACTCTCTCTCACACGGTGTTACTTTCTCACTTACACACGGTGTCACATTCTCTCACACACGGTGTTACATTCTCTCACACACGGTGTTACATTCTCTCACACCTGGAGTTTGCCTGGAGAGAGTTCCGGGGGTCAACGCCCCCGCGGCCCGGTCTGTGACCAGGCCTCCTTAGGTCAGTGTCCCAGGATGCGACCCACACCAGTCGACTAACACCCAGGTACCCATTTTACTGATGGGGAACATAGACAACAGGTGGAAAGAAACACGGTGTTACATTCTCTCACACACACACACGGTGTTACATTCTCTCACACACGGTGTTACATTCTCTCACACACACTGTATTACATTCTCTCACACACACGGTGTTACATTCTCTCAAACACACGGTGTTACATTCTCTCCCACACACGGTGTTACATTCTCTCATACACGGTGTTACATTCTCTCACACACACGGTATTACATTCTCTCTCACACACGGTGTTACACTCTCTCACACACACTGTATTACATTCTCTCCCACACACACGGTGTTACATTCTCTCACACACGGTGTTACACTCTCTCACACACACGGTATTACATTCTCTTACACACACGGTGTTACATTCTCTCACACACGGTGTTACATTCTCTCACTCACACGGTATTTCATTCTCTCACACGGTGTTACATTCTCTCACACACACGGTGTTACATTCTCTCACACACAGGTGTTACATTCTCTCACACACGGTATTACATTCTCTCACACACAGGTGTTACATTCTCTCACACACGGTATTACATTCTCTCACACACGGTGTTACATTCTCTCACACACGGTGTTACATTCTCTCACACACAGGTGCTACATTCTCTCACACACACGGTGTTACATTCTCTCACACACAGGTGTTACATTCTCTCACACACGGTATTACATTCTCTCACACACGGTGTTACATTCTCTCACACACGGTGTTACATTCTCTCACACACGGTGTTACATTCTCTCACACACGGTGTTACATTCTCTCACACACGGTGTTACATTCTCTCACACACGGTGTTACATTCTCTCACACACACGGTGTTACATTCTCTCACACACGGTGTTACATTCTCTCACACACACGGTGTTACATTCTCTCACACACGGTGTTGCATTCTCTCACACACACGGTGTTACATTCTCTCACACACACGGTGTTACATTCTCTCACACGGTGTTACATTCTCTCACACGGTGTTACATTCTCTCACACACGGTGTTACATTCTCTCACACACGGTGTTACATTCTCTCACACACACGGTGTTACATTCTCTCACACACACGGTGTTACATTCTCACTCTCTCACACACACGGTGTTACATTCTCTCACACACAGGTGTTACATTCTCTCACACACGGTATTACATTCTCTAACACACGGTGTTACATTCTCACACACACGGTGTTACATTCTCTCACACACGGTGTTAAATCCTCTCACACACGGTGTTACATTCTCTCACACACGGTGTTAAATCCTCTCACACACGGTGTTACATTCTCTCACACACGGTGTTAAATCCTCTCACACACGGTGTTACATTCTCTCACACACGGTGTTAAATCCTCTCACACACGGTGTTACATTCTCTCACACACACGGTGTTACATTCTCACACACACGGTGTTACATTCTCTCACACACACGGTGTTACATTCTCTCACACACACGGTGTTACATTCTCTCACACACGGTGTTACATTCTCTCACACACACGGTGTTACATTCTCACACACACGGTGTTACATTCTCTCACACACGGTGTTACATTCTCTCACACACGGTGTTACATTCTCTCACACACACGGTGTTACATTCTCACTCTCTCACACACACGGTGTTACATTCTCTCACACACACGGTGTTACATTCTCTCACACACACGGTGTTACATTCTCTCACACACACGGTGTTACATTCTCACTCTCTCACACACACGGTGTTACATTCTCTCACACACGGTGTTACATTCTCTCACACACACGGTGTTACATTCTCACACACACGGTGTTAAATCCTCTCACACACGGTGTTAAATCCTCTCACACACGGTGTTACATTCTCTCACACACACGGTGTTACATTCTCTCACACACACGGTGTTACATTCTCTCACACACGGTGTTACATTCTCTCACACACACGGTGTTACATTCTCTCACACACACGGTGTTACATTCTCTCACACACGGTGTTACATTCTCTCACACACGGTGTTACATTCTCTCACACACACGGTGTTACATTCTCACTCTCACACACACGGTGTTACATTCTCTCACACACACGGTGTTACATTCTCTCACACACACGGTGTTACATTCTCTCACACACACGGTGTTACATTCTCTCACACACACGGTGTTACATTCTCTCACACACGGTGTTACATTCTCTCACACACACGGTGTTACATTCTCTCACACACGGTGTTACATTCTCTCACACACACGGTGTTACATTCTCTCACACACGGTGTTACATTCTCTCACACACGGTGTTACATTCTCTCACACACGGTGTTACATTCTCTCACACACACGGTGTTACATTCTCACACACACGGTGTTACATTCTCTCACACACACGGTGTTACATTCTCTCACACACGGTGTTACATTCTCTCACACACGGTGTTACATTCTCTCACACACACGGTGTTACATTCCCTCACACACGGTGTTACATTCTCTCACACACGGTGTTACATTCTCTCACACACACGGTGTTACATTCTCACACACACGGTGTTACATTCTCTCACACACACGGTGTTACATTTTTCTCACACACGGGTAATTTCTCTCACACACAGGTTTCTTCCCGGGTACCCCAACGTTTCCTGGTCTTTCAAAATTCTCCCTGACTCTTGTTCTCTCTTATCCACTTCCCTTTTTTTCCCTGCCGCCCTGAATCTCCCTGGACCCCCGTGTTCTCCCTGGACTCCATGTTCTCCCTGGAACCCCGTGTTCTCCCTGGACTCCATGTTCTCCTGAACCCGTGTTCTCCCTGGACTCCATGTTCTCCCTGGAACCCCGTGTTCTCCCTGGACTCCATGTTCTCCCTGGAACCCCGTGTCCTCCCTGGACTCCATGTTCTCCCTGGAACCCCGTGTCCTCCCTGGACTCCATGTTCTCCCGGGAACCCCGTGTTCTCCCTGAACCCCCGAGTTCTCCCTGAACCCCACGTCTCCTGGAACCTGGCTCCCCGACCCTGTTCTCCTGGGAAACCCCGGCCTCCCCGAACCCCGAGTTTCCTGAACCCCCCTCCTCCCTGAACCCCTGGTTTTCCCCGAACCCACGAGTTTCCCTGAACCCCACTTCCCCCCCACCCCGGCCCCTGAACCCCGGGGTTTTTTTTTTTCCCGACCCCGGTTTTCCTAGACCCCGTTTCCTGACCCCGTGTTCTCCTGAACCCCGGGGGTTTTCCC
>NC_091375.1:16162119-16279619 GCF_038502225.1 Cherax quadricarinatus
AGTGTGGCAGCAAGTGTAACAGTTGTGTTAATATAGCATGATAATGTGAGTTGTGTTGTGTAGCAGCAAGAATGTGTGAGTTGCTTTGTTTGTCTTGTATGCAGTGTGTGGTGTGTTGTGTAGCGTAAGTGTGTGAGTTGTGTTGGCTCTGCCCGGCAAGTGAGTTGTTGTGGCAGCAGAGTGTGTGAGTTGTGTTGTGTAGCCCCGGCAAGAGTGTGTGAGTTCAGTATTTATGGCAGCAGCAGATGTGTGAGTTGTGTTGTGCTGTGTAAGTGTGTGGGTTGTGTTGTGCTGTAGCAAGTGTGTGAGTTGTGTTATGTAGCAGCAAGTGTGTAGGTTGTGTGTGCTGTAGCAAGTGTGTGAGTCTGTGGTATGTAGCAGCAAGTGTGTGAGTTGTTGTGTGTTGTGTGGCAGCAAGTGGTAATCAGGTTGTGTTATGTGGCAACAAGTGTGTGAGTTGTGTTATGTAGCCAACCAGTACTGCACGATTCTATGTTGGTGGCAGCAGCAAGTTGTTGTGGTTGTCATTGATAATGGCAGCAAAGTGGTAATGATTGTATTTATGTGGCAGCAAGTGTGATTTATGATTTGTTAACTGTGCTTCAGCAGGTGTGTGGTTATTGTTTATATTTCACACCACTTCAGTGTTATAGTGAGTTCTCTTTCTTTAACATGTAAGTATGTAAGTTAGCATATTTATACTCCATAACCAAATTGTGCGGGTTGTGATTATGTAGCAGCAAGTGTGTAGGGATTGTGTTGTCTTGTAGCAGTGTGTGGAAGTTGTCATTTTCCTTGTAAATGTGCTTGGGTTGTGTTGTGTGGCAACAAGTGTGTGAGTTGTGTTATGCAGCAAGTGTGTGAGATTGTGTTATCATGCATATACTTGTCATACTTACAGATTCATCAGTATGTAATAACAAATTAATGTGAGTTGTCTTTTTACACACTTATCAAGTGTGTGATTGTGTTGCTGTGTAGCAGCAAGTGTGTGTGATATGTGTGTAGGCTGATGTCATAGTTCTGCTGTATAGCATAAATTCTGTGAATTATGTTGTGTAGCAACAAGTGTGTGAGTTGTGTTGTCTGTGTAGTGTTGAGTGTGTTGTGCTAACAACCAAGTGTGTGAGTTGTGTTGTGTGGCAACAGAGTATGTAGGGTTCATCTTCTTTTATGGCAAATTGTGTGAGTTGTGTTATGTAGTATAAGAGTGTGCATGATTATATTTGTAACATGTAGCAGTGTGTAGTCATGTTCATGTGTAACAACTATTATATGAGTTGTGATATGCTGTAGCAAGTGTGTGAAGAGTGTGTTGTGCTTGGCAGCAAGTGTGTGAGTTGTGTTATGCTGTAACAGACTGATTCTTCTTTCTTTTACTTCAGCAAATCATCTGTAGATTCTGCTCTTCCTAATAAGCAAGTGTGTGAGTCCTTTTTATGTGTTATGTAGCATGCTATATAGTGTGTGAGGTTGTGTTGTGTATGTGCTTAGCTCAAGTGTGTGGAGTTGTGTCATGCATAACAACCAGATGTGTGGTGTAATTGTTGTGGCAGCAGGTGTGTGAGGTTGTGTTGCCACAGCGTGTGGTGTGTGTGGGTGTGTTGTGTAGCGGCAAGTGTGTGGTTGTGTTATGTGGCAGCAGGTGTGTAAGTTGTGTTTATTTGCATGTAACTTAGTCTTCCCTGACAGGTTGTGTTATCTTGTATAAAGTATGTATGATCTTTGTGTGTATAGCACAACAGTGTGTGGGTTGTCTTCTGGCAGCAAGTGTGTGAGGTGTGTTGTGTAGCATAGTGTCTCCATGATTCTGTTGTTGCCTTACTTGATGGCAGGTTGTGTTGTGTAGCAAGTGTGTGAGTTGTGTTGTGTGGCAACAATTAGTAATGATTGTGTTATGGCAGCAAGTGTGTAGAGTGTGTTGTGCGCTTGCAGTGTCTTGCAGTTTGTGTTATGTAACCTTTAAACACAGTGTGTAGGTTGTGTTTGTGTAGCAGCAAGTGTGTGAGTTGTGTTGTGCTTGCTTATGGACTACCAGTTATATTCATCTGTATCGTGTATGAGTTGTGTTATGTAGCAAGTGTGTGAGTTGTGTTATGCTGTAACATAAGTGTAGCCAGGGTTGTTGTGCACTTACTTGAAATTAGTGTGAGTTGTGTTGTGTAATAAGCAGTCCTTGAGTTGTGTTATGTAGCAGCAAGTGTGTGAGTTGTATTTAATATGTAGCAAGTGTGGGTTGTGTTGTGTAACAGCAAATTAATGTGAGTTGTGTTGTGCATATGGTATGTGAGGTTGTGTTGTGTAGCAGCAAGTGTGTGAGTTGTGTTATGTAGCAGCAAGTGTGTGAGTTGTGTTGTCTTAGCAGCAAGTGTGGCTGAGTTGTGTATAGCAGCAAATCTTCATGAGTTGTGTTATGTAGCAGCAAGTGTGTGAGTTGTGTTGTGTAGCAGCAAGTGTGTGAGTTGTGTTATGTAGCAGCAAGTGTGTGAGTTGTGTTGTGTAGCAGCAAGTGTGTGAGTTGTGTTGTGTAGCAGCAAGTGTGTGAGTTGTGTTATGTAGCAGCAAGTGTGTGAGTTGTGTTGTGGTGCACTCTGCCACTCACTGCTGCAGCCTCATTTGCCACCCCTCTCCTCCCTCCTATGGCCATTTTAACCCTCCCTCCTCCCCCTTCTGCCGTGATACTATTTGCCTCCACCTCCCTCAACCCCTTAGTGCCTGTCCCAACCCCCTCCTGCACTCCCCTACCCCGTAATACTATCTTAACCCCCATCCCACCTCCCCCAACCCCCGTGATACTATCTTAATAACCCACTGATTAACCTCTCATCAACCTCTACAGCAGCAATGCCACGAGATATTTACCTACCCTCTCTTTTTCTCTCTCACTATTTTTATATAAGCACTCTCACTGGTGCTATATAAACACTCTCACTAGTGCTACTCTCAAACACTCTCGCTGGTGCTATATAAACACTCTCACTAGTGCTATATAAACCTTTCACTAGTGCTATATAAACACTCTCACTTTAGTGCTATAAACACTCTCACTTTAGTGCAATATAAACCTCTCACTAGTCGCCTGTCACTCAAACACTCTCACTGAGTGCTTCTCTCGACACTCTCACTGGTGCAAATATAAGCCTTCTCACTAGTGCTATATAAACACTCCTCACTGGTGTGCCTGTATAAACACTCCTCACTAGTACTATATAAACCTTTGGTGCTATATAAACACACTAGTGCAATATAGTACTCTCACTAGTGCAATATAAACTGCTCTCACTGAGTGCTGCCTGCACTTCTCACTAGTGCTATATAACCTCACTAGTGCAATATAAGCACTCTCACTGGTGCTAATATAAACACTTCTCACACTGAGTGCTATAAACACTCTCCACTTTAATTGCAGAAAATATAAACACTCTCACTGGTCTGTCTCAGCATCTACTGAAATTGCTATATAAACACTCACTAGTGCAATATAAACACTCTCACTAGTGCTATATAAACACTCACTAGTGCCAATATAAACACTCTCACTGGTGCTATATAAACACTCTCACTGGTGCTATATAAACACGCTCACTAATTACCAATATAAACACTCTCCTCTAGTGCAATATAAACACTCTCACTAGTGCTATATAAAACACTCTCTACTAGTACTATATGAGCACTCTCACTAATTGCTATATAAGCACTCTCTGGTGCTATATATAAACACTCTCACTTTAGTGCTGTAAACACTCTCACTAGTGCTATATAGAAGCACTCTCACTAGTGCTTTATATAAACACTCTCACTAGGTGCTGCTGCAAGCACTCTCACTGAGTGCTCTATAGCCTCCTCACCTGGTGCTATATAAAACCTCTCACTAGTGCTATATAAAACCTCTCCTGGTGCAATATAAACACTCTACTGGTGCTGTATAGGCACTCCTAGTTTAATATGAGAAACACTCTCACTAATTTTCATACAAGCACTTGCTACAGTGCAAACATAAACACTCTCACTGGTGCTATATAAACACTCACTGATTGCAAGTAACAAACGCTCTCACTGGTGCTATATAAACGCCTCACTAATTACAATATAACTACTCTCACTGGTGCAGTATAAACGCTCTCTGCTAGTGCTATACCGACGCTCACTGGGTGCATTTATAAACATCACTGGTGCAATGTAAACGCTCACTGGTGCTGTATAAACACTCTCACTGAGTGTTATATAAACCTCCCGCAGTTGCAATATGAGCACTCTCGCTGGTGCTGTATGAAACGCTCACTGGTGCTGCTCGCAGCGCTCTCACTGGTGCAGTATAAATATCACTGGTGCCAGTATAAGAGCACTCTAGTGCTTTATCATGAAACGCTCTCACTGGTGCCCGATATGAAGCATCACTGGTGCCGGTATGAGCGCTCACTGGTGCTGTAAACGCTCTCACTTCAGTGCAGTATAGGCTTGCTCTGGTGCGATACAAACTCACTGGTGCTGTCATAAAGCACTCTCACGCTGGTGCTGTATAGAGCACTCACTGAGTTTTCTAACAACATCACTGGTGGGCGTGTATAAGGCACTCCTCACTCCGTTGCTGTATGAGCATCATCACTGGTGCTGTCTCTGTTTCATCTCGCTGATTGCCAGTATAAACATCTCACTGGTGCTGTATAAACATCTCTTATGGGTGCAGTATAGGCACTCCACAGTGCTCATAGAGCACTCTCCATGAACTGTATAGGCACTCGCTGGTGCAGTATGAAGCACTCAACAGTGTAGTATAAAACTGCTCTCATGGTGCTGTATAGGCCTCCTCGCTGGTGCTATGTCAACACTCTCTTTTCAGTGCTATATAACCTCTCACTAGTGTTAATATAAACCTCCCACTAGTGCAATATAAACACTCTCACTAATTGCAATATAAACACTCCTCACTAATTGCTATATAAATACTCTCACCTAATTATGTTCATAAACACTCACTGGTGCTATATAAACACTCTCACTGGTGTACTCTTGTGTAAAACTAACTCTCATAATTGCCACAGCAGCGCTCTTTCAAATTTTCATATAAACACTCACTAATTGCAAGTATAAACCTCCACTAGTGCCAGTATAAACGCTCACTAGTGCTATATAAACGCTCTCACTGGTGCTGTATAAACACTCTCTGGTGCTATTATAAACGCTCACTAGTGCTGTATAGAAGCACTCTCCGCTGAATTGCAATATAAGCACTCGCTAGTGCAATATAAACGCTCTCACTGGTGATACTAAACACTCTCACTGAGTGCGTATAAACACTCTCTGAGTGCTATATAAACACTCTCTACTAGTACTTATATAAACCTCTCACTGAGTGCTATATAAAACACTCTCACTAGTGCTATATGACACTCTCACTGGTGCTATATAAACCTCTCATAGTGCTATATAAACACTCACTAGTGCTATATAAACACTCCTCACTTTCAAATTGCAAATACTCAGCTCACTAGTGCAATATCGCCTCTCACTAGTGCAGTATAAACACTCTCACTAGTGCAATGTAAACACTCTCACTAATTGTATATAAACACTCTCACTGGTGCTATATAAACACTCACTAGTCATATAACCTCACTAGTGCTGCTATAAACACTCTCCACTAATTGCTTTACATACAACCTCACTAGTACTTTATATAAACACTCTCACTGAGTGCAATATAAGCCTCACTGAATTACAATAAACATCTTTAGTGCAATGAGCACTCTCACTAGTGCAATGTAAACTCACTAGTGCAGTATAAACACTCTCACTGGTGCAAATATAAACACTCACTGGTGCAGTATAAACTGCTCACTAGTGCAGTATAAACGCTCACTGGTGCTATATAAACACTCACTGGTGCTGTATAAACACTCTCACTGTTGCTCTCATTACTCACTGATATCACTATAAACACTCTCTTTCAATTGCAATATAAACCTCTCACTGGTGTACAAGCACTCACTGTGAAAAGGTGCAATAGATCTCTTGGTGCAGTGATACTCTCATGTTGCATTATAAACTATCATAGATGCCTGTGACATCTCACTGGTGCAATATAAACACTCCTTCATTGCTACCTCAAACATATCTGCTGGTGCTGTAAACATTCCATGTGATTTTCTCTGTTATCTCACTGGTGCAATATAAACACTCTGTAGTGTATCTGTGACATCTCCTGACACTATGACCTCTCTGTATTTGTATAAACATCTCTCTTTATTTGATATCAAACATCTCTTTGAGTACTATATGACACTCTCTTTATTAATATAAATATCTTTAGTGCTGTATAAACATCTACTAGTGCAATATATTATCTATGTTATATATGAAACATCTATGTTGTATAAACACTCTCTTCATTCTTTATCATAAAGCCACTCTACCATTTGTCACTAAATACTCTTGAGGTGTCTCAATCTCACACTGTTTAATCACTAAAGCCTCACTGGTGCTGTAAACACTCTCACTAGTGCAGTATAAACTCACTAGTGCAGTATAAACGCTCACTGGTGCTGCTATAAACCCCTCTCACTTTAATTTGTCTGTTACTCACTGGTGCAGTATAAACATTGCACTCACTAATTCTGTAATATCATGATGCCTGTGACACTCTCTGTTGTCTGACACTCTCTGTTTAGCTATCTGTTACTCTCACTGAGTGCTGTACTAAACCTCTGCTGGTGCTATATAAACACTCTCACTGGTGCAATGGCCTGCTCTGTGCTCTATGCTGGAAAACGCTCACTGGTGCAATGCTGAGCACTTCACTGAGTGCTGCTTACTAAAACACTCCACTGTTGCTGTCTCAGCATCACTGATGGTATAAACATCTCCTGGTGTCTCTGGTACTCTCGCTGTCTTCATGACACTCTGCTATTTTTCTTATCAAACACTCTCACTGGTGCTGTATAAACTACTCTCACTTCGTGCAATATAATAAACTCCTCACCTGTTTGTCTGACACTCTCACTAGTGCATTCAAACCTCCACTGGTGCTGTCAGCCTCTCACTCTGGTATATATTGCCTCCACTGGTACTTTCATATAAAAACACTCTCACTACAGATGCTCTCTAAACACTCTCACTGGTGCAGTATAAATACTTTGGTGCTATATAGGCACTCCTTTCAGTGCAATACCATTGCTCACTGGTGCAGTATAGACTGCTCACTGGGTGCTATATGAGCATCTCACTGATAACAATATCAGTGTCACTGGTGCTGTATAAACTGCTCACTGGTGCTGCATCTGTGCTCTCACTGGTGCAGTATGTTTTTCTCACTGGTGCAGTGACACTCTCTCCCTTTGATTGCAGTATAGAAGCACTCTCACTGGTGCAGTATATGACTACTCTCACTGGATGTATATGACATCTACTTCATTGTATATGACATCTCCTGGTGTATCACATGAACCGCTCTCTGCTGATGCTATATACAGGCATGCCTCGCACAATTTCTATGACACTCTCACTGGTGCTACTAAGCACTCTCTTTGATTAACATTATCAAACCACTCTCTGATTGTTTATTATAAATATGCTCCTTCAGTGCAGTATAAACACTCTCACTGGTGCAGTATGACACTCTCACTGGAGTGCAGTATAAACCTCTCACTGGTGCTGCTATAAGCACTCTCACTGGTGCTGTGGCGCTCCTTTGGTGCTCTATGAACACTTCTCACTGGTGCTGCTGCAAGCACTCCTACTGGTGCTGTATCAAACATCACTGGTTGCTGTCCTGTGCTCTCTTCTACGGTGTACTAAGCACTCCACTGGTGCAATATAAACCTCTGCTGAGTGCATTATAAACTGCTCACTGGTGCAATATAAACGCTCACTGGTGCAGTATAGAGCACTCTCATTGTGCAGTATAAACTGCCTCCTGATTCTAACCTCGCACCTCTTCAGTTCAATATAGTACTCACTAGTGCTGTATAAACACTCTCTAGGTGTATATAAACACTCTCTGTTTCATATAAAGCACTCTATAGTGCTTCCTCAGACATCTGCTATTTTTAAATATCATATCCTGCTGGTATAATATAGCTATCCTCCACTGGTGCAGTATGGCACTCACGCTGGTGCAGTATAAACCTCTCACTGGTGCAATATAAACACTCTCACTAGTGCTATGAAGCACTCTCACCTGGTGCAAGTATAAACCTCCTGTCAATTTCCACATGGGCCTCTCACTGGTGCTCTCAAACCATCTCTGGTCTTATATAAACCTCCACTGGTGCAATATGTTTTTCTCTGCTGGTTGCCTATATTGCTCCACTTCAGATGCCTATTCACCTCAAACACTCTCACTGTTTGTACTAGACCATCTCATGATTACCAGTAATAAAACCCCACTTCTCACTAGTGCTGTATAAAGCACTCTCACTCGTGCACAATACCTGTAGAGCACTCACTGGTGCTGCAAAGCATATCACTCATTACAAATATAGACACTCTCACTGAGTGCTGTGTTTCACTCTCACTGGTGCAGTATAAACATCTCACTGTGTTATAAACACTCTAGTTTGTTATCCTTTACTGGTGCCAGTATCAACTCTCATAGTTGCAGTATAAACCTCTCACTGGTGCTTTATATAAACTTACTCTCCCTGGTGCTGTATAAACGCTCCTGGTGCAATGTAAAGCCTCACTGGTGCAGTATAAAACTTCTCACTGGTGCTGTATAGGCAGCCTCACTGGTGCATATAAACACTCTCACTTTCGTTGCAGTCTCTGGCCACTCTCGTGTTTTCTCTGACATCTCTTTGATTTTCCATCAGCGCTCTCACTTGGTGCTGTGACACTCTACTGGTGCTGTAAACACTCACTGGTGCTATACTGACCTGCTGGTGTATATACAAACACTCCTGCCTAGTGCTGTCTCTGCCTCTCTGTGTTTTCTCTGAACAACTCTCACTGAATTGCAATATAAACACTCTCACTAGTTACACGGCCTCGCCTCCTACTGATTTGTCTTGGCACTCACTAGTGCAATATACGACACTCTCTCACTGGTGCTATGTGCTCACTGGTGCAGTATAAACTTCTCACTAGTGCAGTATAAACACTTCACTGGTGCTGTGAGCCTCTCACTGAGTGTGTATCAAACACTCCCACTGGTGCAGTATAAACCTCTACTGGTGCAGTACCAGCATCTATGGTGCAGTATAAGCACTCCACTTTGTTGTATATAAACACTCTCACTGGTGCTGTATAAACTTACTCACTGGTGCAATATAAACACTCTCACTGGTGCTATATAGAGCACTCACTAGTGCAATATAAACCTCTCACTGGTGCTATATAAACACTCTCATGAACAACTATATAAACACTCTCACTAGTGCAATGAAGCACTCACTGGTGCAGTAATATAAACTTACTACTGGTGCAATGTAAACATCTCACTAATTGCTATATAGCCTCTCACTAGTGCTATATAGAAAGCACTCACTAGATGTGCTGCTCTCAAGCCTCTACTCAATTCACTCTAAACTTCTCTCATAATTTTCATATAAAGCACTCACATATTACAGCTCAACCTTTCTCATGGTCTCTATAAACACTCATGATGTATCAGTATCTCACTTCATGCTATATAGACATCTCACTAGTGCTATAAACACTCTCTATGGTGCTTATATGACATACTAGTGCTATATAAACACTCCTGCTGGTGCTATATAAACACTCCTCACTGGTGCTATATAAACACTCTCACTGGTGCGTGTAACACTCTCCCACTGGTGCTGTGACGCTGCTGGTGCAATCTTAGACACTCTTTCCACTGGTGCTGTATAAACTCACTGGTGCAGTATAAACATCTCTTCACTGGTGCAGTATAAATGCTCTCACTGGTGCTGTATAGGCGCTCGCTTCTGGTGCAATGTAAGCACTCACTGGTGCAGTATAAACGCTCCTAACTCAGGTGCAAGCATGGCATCTCTTTGGGATCATGTTGCTCCTCACTGGTGCTGTATGGCATCTCATAGTTTCAGTATAAACACTCTCACTGGTGCGACGATATGACTGCATCTAACTCAGTGCTCATATGACGCTCCTCTGCTGGTGCTGTGCTCAAACATCTGCTGGTACTACTGCATCTCTCCACTGGGTGCTCTGTAAACACTCCTCTTTGATGCTGCTCTAAGCACTCTAACAGTGTCTCTCATTAACTCTCTTTCATTGCTCTCTTAGCACTCTCACTCGTTACTATATAAACACTCCACTGAATTTAATGTAAACCACTTTCACTGTTGCAATATAAACACTCTCTACCCTAGGAGTGCAGCAATATAAACACTCTCACTGGTGCTATATAAACACTCTCACTAGGTACTATATAAACACTCTGTATTGCAATATAAACACTCTCACTAGTGCAATATAAACACTCTCACTGTTCTCTCTAATACTCACTAATTGCTATATAAGCCTCCACTGTTGTCTATTACTCTCATAGTGTACAACACCCTCACTGGTGCAGTATAACATATATAATTTCATATAAACACTCACTAGTGCCAATATAAACTTGCTCTCACTATTTAGTATAAACCTCTCACTAATTGCAGTATAAGCACTCTCACTAGTGCTATATAAATATCTGGTGCAATATGGCATATAGTACTCTCTAACTATCTCTGTTGTCATAACCATCCACTGGTGTATAAACACTCTCACTAATTTAATATAAACCCTCTCACTAATTACTGTGGCTATCTCACTAGTTAATCACTAGCACTCACTATTTACCTGATAATACTCTGCACTGGTGCAGCCCTGGCATCTGCTGTTGCTATATAAGCCTCTACACAATTGCTATATAAACACTCACTGAGTGCAATATAAACACTCACATAGTTTGACCTGACTATCTCACTGTTCATACAATACTTCTACTAGTGCTATCTTTAACCACTCTCACTAAATTGCGACCATGAGCACTCTCTGGTACTCTATAAAATATCTCATGATACCTATAAACACTCTCTTTATGGTGCTGTCAAACACTCTCACTGGTGCTGTATAAACACTCTCACTAGTGCTGTATAAACACTCTCACTCATTTTACCTATTATCTCATTTGTAACACTCTCAGTGCTATATAAAACGCTCTCACTGGTGTCTCAGCACTCTCACTTTCAATTTCGTATACAAGCCTCCTCACTAGTGCAATGTCTTATTGCTCTGTTCACAATATAAACTTGCTCTCACTGGTGCTGTATAAACATCTACTCATTCATTACAAGCCACTCTCATGGTGCAGTATAGACCTCTACTGTTTGTATGAGCACTCTGCTGGTGCAGTATGAAGCTTGCTCCCGCTGGTGCAATGACTCTGTCGCCTGGTGCAGTATAGGCACTCTGCACTGGTGCAGTATAGACGCTCATCGTGCTGCCTCTGACATCTCACACTGGTTGCTGTATAAACTGTAACAGATGTAATATAAACATCTCACTTTCAATTTGCTCTGACACTCTAACAGTGACATGGCTGCTCTCACTGGTGCTGTATATGATTGCTCTTATACAAACACTCTCATGATGCAGTATAGTATCATAGTGTATGATATAGTTGCTCCTTTCATTTAGTATAAATATCTCTTCACATTGCTGTATAAACTTGCTCTCGCACATGTTTCTGTAGGCTCTGCAGGTGCTGTATGAAGCACTCTCCAAGTTCTTGATATCTATTCTTGTTGCAATATGTAGGCATCTTGACACCAGGAGTCGCTTTGTATAAGCACTCCTATGTTTGACATAAACATCTCCTTTGGTGCTGTATAGGCACTCTGGTGCTGTATAAACACTCTATAAGTGTATTTGTTCTCACTGGTGCTATATAAGCATATTCAGTATCTAAACATATAACAGTTAACATATAAACACTCTCACTAGTGCAATATAAACACTCCTTTGATTGTGCTAAACAATATGGGTGATAAACACTCTCTTCGATGCTTTATAGACAACTCTAAGATGCTGTCTGTATCTTTTCATTGTCTCTTCTCACTAGTGCATCTCAACCTCTCACTAATTTTCTAAACACTCTGCTAGGTGCTGTATACGACATATCCCTACTGGTGCAGTATAAACTCTCTCACACAATTACCTATAGCTTTCCACTGTTTCTTCTGAAACACTCTCACTGGTGCTATGATATCTCTTTGGTGCTATGTAAACCTTATCCTACTAGTGCTATATAAACACTCTCACTAGTGTATATATTTCACTCTCCTATGATGCCTATAAACACTCTCTGCTGGTGTATATAAACATCTCCTGTTTGTGTAAACACTCTCACTGGTGCAATCTCTGACACTCTCCACTAGTTGCAGTATAAACACTCTCTCACTGGTCATAGTATAAACACTCTCACTAGTGCTGTATAAACACTCTCACTAGTGTAGTATAAACACTCTCACTAGTGCAGTATAAGCACTCTCACACTGGTGCTGCTATAAACATCTACTGTGCAATATAAACACTCATCTATTGTAGTATAGTATCTATTTTAATTTTAATCTCAACCTCTCACTGTGTGGCCAATACTTTCACTGGTGCTATCTCTGATATCTCACTGATTTTATCTGTTACTCTTTCATTTAATGTGTTATCTCTATGGTGTATGCCAAATATCTCACTAGTTGCAACATCTCAAACACTCACTAGTGCAATGCCTCGGCCTCCTGAATTGCTGTACCAGCCACTCTCACTGATTGCAGTATAAGCCTCACTGGTGCAATATAAACATCTCTTCAATTATAAATATATTGCTCTCACTGGTGCAGTATAAACACTCACTAGTGCTATATAAACACCTCTCACCTGGTGCTTTATATAAACACTCTCATCGTTACATATAAACCATCTACTGTTTATCTGACACTCCTATGTTGTATATAAACATCTCACTGAGTGCTATATAAACATCACTAGGTGCCCTCTTATAACATCTCTAGGTGCTATAAACATCTCACTAGTGCAGTATGACTCTCTGCTGATTGCAATATGGCCTCACTGCTGGTGCTTTCATGTATACCTCTCTGGTGTAGTATAAACACTCACCTAGTTTTGGCGTATAAATACTCTCACTAGTGCGTCTTCCAGCATCTCATGGTGATAAAATATCTTGGTGTATATGAGCATCTCTTCAATTTGCATAAGCCTCCACTGAGGTGCAGAAGTATAGACACTCACTGGTGTCTGAGCATCTGCTAGTGCTGTATAAACACTCTCTGTGTTGTATATGAAACACTCTCTGTGGGTACAGTAAACTTGCTCACTGGTGCAGTATAAACTGCTCCACTGGTGCTGCTATAAACACTCACTGGTGCTGCATAAACACTCTCACTGGTGCAGTACAAAACTATCTGCTAATTCATAACAGCATCACTGGTGCAGTGTCTGCTTTGTCTGCTGGTACAGTGTATTGCTCTATAGTGCAGTATAAACTGCTCTCACTGTGGTGCCATATGTTCCTCCTCAATGGATGCAAATATATGACACTCACTAGTGCTATATAAACCTCCTCACTGGTGCAATATAAACACTCTCTACTGGTGCTATCTCGACACTCTCACTAGTGCAATATAAACCTCTCCTCATTTCTCAACCTCTCACTAGTACAGTATAACCTCACTAGTACATCTAACCTCTCACTGTTTGATATAAACATCTCCTTTGGTGCTGTGTAACATATAGGTATACAAACATCTTAAATTTACATTCTGTCCACTCACTGAGTACAATATGGCCTCTCACTAGTGCTATATAAACACTCTCACTAGGTACTATATAAGCCCCACTCTCACTGGTGCAATATAGAGCACTCTCACTGGTGCTATATAAACATACTACGTACATATAAACACTCTCTTTGGTCTTCTCTCCTACGCCTCTCCTAAATGTCTGTAAACACTCTCACTAGTGCTATATAAACCTCTCACTGATGCTTCTGCAACTCTGTAAGTGCTATATACCATTACTCTCACCTAGTGCTATATAACCTCTCTGCAATTGCAGCATAAACATCTGCTGATGAAATCATAAACACTCTCTATTTAATTGCAAATATAAACCTCTCATGAATTGCATATAAACACTCTCATGATACTATATAAACCTCTCACCCATTTGAAACCTAAACATCTCATGTTGCAATATAAACATCTCACTAGTGCTATATAAACTTACTCTCACTAGTGCAATATAAACTCATGATGAAATAAACACTCTCTATAACGTCAACCTCCTCACTGAGTGCAGTCTCAATATCACCTAGGTATATATAAACATACTCCACTAATTTTCATATAACCTCTGTTTGGCATATAAACACTCTCACTTTAGTGCTATATAAACACTCTCACTAGTGCAATATAAACACACTCTCCACTGGTGCTGTATAAACACTCACTGGTACTATAAGCCTCTCACTACAGTGCAATACAAACGCTCACTGGTACAAATATATACTCTTTCAGTGCAATATAAACCTTACTCCATAGTGCTATAAACATCTATCATCAATTAACTGTATAAACGCTCTAGATTATATCTAAACTACTCTCACTATGGTGCTAATAAGCATCTGCTAGTTTCAGTACAAACCTTCTCTCACTGGTGCTATATCGCACTCATGGTGTGATATAAACCGTCTCACTGAGGAAAGCAACCATATGTGAGCTGCAGATTTTCATCATGACATATAGTTGCAGTATAAACAGTCTCTGCTGGTGCTTATGTCGACACTCTCCCTTTGGTGCCAGTATAAGCATACTCACTGTTACTCTTGTAGAGCATCACTGGTAATGCTCTGACTCATCAGTGCGATATAAACACTCTCACTGGTGCAGTATAAACGCTCTCACTGGTGCTGTATGAGCAGCTCTAAGGTTACATATAAACACTCACTCGGTGCCAGTATAGGCCTCACTGGTACCAGTATAAACTGCTCACTGGTGCTGTATAGAGCCTCTCACTGGTGCTGTATAGAGACACTCTCTCACTTTGGTGCAGTATGGGCACTCTCTTCAAGTTGCTTTATATAAATGCTCCGCTGGTGCTATTATGACACTCTCCGCTGGTGCTAATATAAACCTGTCGCTGGTGCTTAAACACTCTCACTAGTGCAACATAAACACTCTCACTAGTGCTATATAAACACTCTCACTAGTGCTATATAAACACTCTCACTAGTGCTATATAAACACTCTCACTAGTGCTATATAAACACTCTCACTAGTGCAATATAAACACTCTCACTAGTGCAATATAAACACTCTCACTAGTGCTATATAAACACTCTCACTAGTGCTATATAAACATCTCACTAGTGCTATATAAACACTCTCACTAGTGCAATATAAACACTCTCACTAGTGCAATATAAACACTCTCACTAGTGCTATATAAACACTCACTAGTGCAATATAAACACTCTCACTAGTGCTATATAAACACTCTCACTAGTGCAATATAAACACTCACTAGTGCAATATAAACACTCTCACTAGTGCAATATAAACACTCTCACTAGTGCTATATAAACACTCTCACTAGTGCTATATAAACACTCTCACTAGTGCTATATAAACACTCTCACTAGTGCTATATAAACACTCTCACTAGTGCTATATAAACACTCTCACTAGTGCTATATAAACACTCTCACTAGTGCTATATAAACACTCTCACTAGTGCTATATAAACACTCTCACTAGTGCTATATAAACACTCTCACTAGTGCTATATAAACACTCTCACTAGTGCTATATAAACACTCTCACTAGTGCAATATAAACACTCTCACTAGTGCAATATAAACACTCACTAGTGCAATATAAACACTCTCACTAGTGCTATATAAACACTCACTAGTGCAATATAAACACTCTCACTAGTGCTATATAAACACTCACTAGTGCAATATAAACACTCTCACTAGTGCTATATAAACACTCTCACTAGTGCAATATAAACACTCTCACTAGTGCTATATAAACACTCACTAGTGCTATATAAACACTCTCACTAGTGCAATATAAACACTCACTAGTGCAATATAAACACTCACTAGTGCAATATAAACACTCACTAGTGCTATATAAACACTCTCACTAGTGCTATATAAACACTCTCACTAGTGCTATATAAACACTCACTAGTGCTATATAAACACTCTCACTAGTGCTATATAAACACTCTCACTAGTGCAATATAAACACTCACTAGTGCTATATAAACACTCTCACTAGTGCAATATAAACACTCACTAGTGCAATATAAACACTCTCACTAGTGCTATATAAACACTCTCACTAGTGCAATATAAACACTCACTAGTGCAATATAAACACTCACTAGTGCTATATAAACACTCTCACTAGTGCTATATAAACACTCTCACTAGTGCTATATAAACACTCTCACTAGTGCAATATAAACACTCTCACTAGTGCTATATAAACACTCACTAGTGCAATATAAACACTCTCACTAGTGCTATATAAACACTCTCACTAGTGCTATATAAACACTCTCACTAGTGCAATATAAACACTCTCACTAGTGCTATATAAACACTCTCACTAGTGCTATATAAACACTCTCACTAGTGCTATATAAACACTCTCACTAGTGCAATATAAACACTCTCACTAGTGCTATATAAAACTCTCACTAGTGCTATATAAACACTCTCACTAGTGCTCTCACTAGTGCTATATAAACACTCTCACTAGTGCTATATAAACACTCTCACTAGTGCTATATAAACACTCTCACTAGTGCTATATAAACACTCTCACTAGTGCTATATAAACACTCTCACTAGTGCAATATAAACACTCTCACTAGTGCTATATAAACACTCACTAGTGCAATATAAACACTCACTAGTGCAATATAAACACTCACTAGTGCAATATAAACACTCTCACTAGTGCTATATAAACACTCTCACTAGTGCTATATAAACACTCACTAGTGCAATATAAACACTCTCACTAGTGCAATATAAACACTCTCACTAGTGCAATATAAACACTCTCACTAGTGCTATATAAACACTCTCACTAGTGCTATATAAACACTCTCACTAGTGCTATATAAACACTCTCACTAGTGCTATATAAACACTCTCACTAGTGCTATATAAACACTCTCACTAGTGCTATATAAACACTCTCACTAGTGCTATATAAACACTCACTAGTGCAATATAAACACTCTCACTAGTGCAATATAAACACTCTCACTAGTGCAATATAAACACTCTCACTAGTGCTCTCACTAGTGCAATATAAACACTCTCATATATAAACACTCTCACTAGTGCTATATAAACACTCTCACTAGTGCAATATAAACACTCACTAGTGCAATATAAACACTCTCACTAGTGCTATATAAACACTCTCACTAGTGCAATATAAACACTCTCACTAGTGCTATATAAACACTCACTAGTGCAATATAAACACTCTCACTAGTGCTATATAAACACTCTCACTAGTGCAATATAAACACTCTCACTAGTGCTATATAAACACTCTCACTAGTGCTATATAAACACTCTCACTAGTGCTATATAAACACTCTCACTAGTGCTATATAAACACTCTCACTAGTGCTATATAAACACTCTCACTAGTGCAATATAAACACTCTCACTAGTGCTATATAAACACTCTCACTAGTGCTATATAAACACTCTCACTAGTGCTATATAAACACTCTCACTAGTGCTATATAAACACTCTCACTAGTGCTATATAAACACTCTCACTAGTGCTATATAAACACTCTCACTAGTGCTATATAAACACTCTCACTAGTGCTATATAAACACTCTCACTAGTGCAATATAAACACTCTCACTAGTGCTATATAAACACTCTCACTAGTGCAATATAAACACTCTCACTAGTGCTATATAAACACTCTCACTAGTGCAATATAAACACTCTCACTAGTGCTATATAAACACTCTCACTAGTGCAATATAAACACTCTCACTAGTGCAATATAAACACTCTCACTAGTGCAATATAAACACTCTCACTAGTGCAATATAAACACTCTCACTAGTGCAATATAAACACTCTCACTAGTGCAATATAAACACTCTCACTAGTGCAATATAAACACTCTCACTAGTGCAATATAAACACTCTCACTAGTGCAATATAAACACTCACTAGTGCAATATAAACACTCTCACTAGTGCAATATAAACACTCACTAGTGCAATATAAACACTCTCACTAGTGCAATATAAACACTCTCACTAGTGCAATATAAACACTCTCACTAGTGCAATATAAACACTCACTAGTGCAATATAAACACTCACTAGTGCAATATAAACACTCTCACTAGTGCAATATAAACACTCACTAGTGCAATATAAACACTCACTAGTGCAATATAAACACTCACTAGTGCAATATAAACACTCACTAGTGCAATATAAACACTCTCACTAGTGCAATATAAACACTCTCACTAGTGCAATATAAACACTAGTGCAATATAAACACTAGTGCAATATAAACACTCGTGCAATATAAACACTAGTGCAATATAAACACTAGTGCAATATAAACACTAGTGCAATATAAACACTAGTGCAATATAAACACTCGTGCAATATAAACACTCGTGCAATATAAACACTCGTGCAATATAAACACTCGTGCAATATAAACTAGTGCAATATAAACACTCTCACTAGTGCAATATAAACACTCGTGCAATATAAACACTCGTGCAATATAAACACTAGTGCAATATAAACACTAGTGCAATATAAACACTAGTGCAATATAAACACTAGTGCAATATAAACACTCGTGCAATATAAACACTAGTGCAATATAAACACTAGTGCAATATAAACACTAGTGCAATATAAACACTAGTGCAATATAAACACTCGTGCAATATAAACACTAGTGCAATATAAACACTAGTGCAATATAAACACTCGTGCAATATAAACACTCGTGCAATATAAACACTCGTGCAATATAAACACTCGTGCAATATAAACACTAGTGCAATATAAACACTAGTACAATATAAACACTAGTGCAATATAAACACTAGTGCAATATAAACACTCGTGCAATATAAACACTCGTGCAATATAAACACTCGTGCAATATAAACACTCGTGCAATATAAACACTCGTGCAATATAAACACTCGTGCAATATAAACACTAGTGCAATATAAACACTAGTGCAATATAAACACTCGTGCAATATAAACACTAGTGCAATATAAACACTAGTGCAATATAAACACTAGTGCAATATAAACACTAGTGCAATATAAACACTAGTGCAACATAAACACTAGTGCAACATAAACACTAGTGCAACATAAACATTAGTGCAACAAACATTAGTGCAACATAAACATTAGTGCAACATAAACATTAGTGCAACATAAACATTAGTGCAACATAAACATTAGTGCAACATAAACATTAGTGCAACATAAACATTAGTGCAACATAAACATTAGTGCAACATAAACATTAGTGCAACATAAACATTAGTGCAACATAAACATTAGTGCAACATAAACATTAGTGCAACATAAACATTAGTGCAACATAAACACTAGTGCATCATAAACATTAGTGCATCATAAACATTAGTGCAACATAAACACTAGTGCATCATAAACACTAGTGCATCATAAACATTAGTGCATCATAAACATTAGTGCAACATAAACATTAGTGCAACATAAACATTAGTGCAACATAAACATTAGTGCAACATAAACATTAGTGCAACATAAACATTAGTGCAACATAAACATTAGTGCAACATAAACACTAGTGCATCATAAACATTAGTGCATCATAAACATTAGTGCAACATAAACACTAGTGCATCATAAACATTAGTGCAGCATAAACATTAGTGCAACATAAACATTAGTGCAACATAAACACTAGTGCATCATAAACATTAGTGCATCATAAACATTAGTGCAACATAAACACTAGTGCATCATAAACATTAGTGCAACATAAACATTAGTGCAACATAAACACTAGTGCATCATAAACATTAGTGCAATATAAACATCATAAACATTCTCACTCTACAAGAAACTTTTGTCATTCATTAGAAAAACTTTGTAGATAATTTATATCCTAGGATGGTGTCCAGCTGACAGTGTCCAGCTGACAGTGTCCAGCTGACAGTGTCCAGCTGACAGTGTCCAGCTGACTGTGTCCAGCTGACTGTGTCCAGCTGACTGTGTCCAGCTGACAGTGTCCAGCTGACAGTGTCCAGCTGACTGTGTCCAGCTGACAGTGTCCAGCTGACAGTGTCCAGCTGACTGTGTCCAGCTGACAGTGTCCAGCTGACAGTGTCCAGCTGACAGTGTCCAGCTGACAGTGTCCAGCTGACAGTGTCCAGCTGACTGTGTCCAGCTGACAGTGTCCAGCTGACAGTGTCCAGCTGACTCTGTCCAGCTGACTGTGTCCAGCTGACAGTGTCCAGCTGACAGTGTCCAGCTGACAGTGTCCAGCTGACAGTGTCCAGCTGACACTGTCCAGCTGACACTGTCCAGCTGACACTGTCCAGCTGACACTGTCCAGCTGACACTGTCCAGCTGACTGTGTCCAGCTGACTGTGTCCAGCTGACTGTGTCCAGCTGACAGTGTCCAGCTGACAGTGTCCAGCTGACAGTGTCCAGCTGACAGTGTCCAGCTGACAGTGTCCAGCTGACTGTGTCCAGCTGACTGTGTCCAGCTGACTGTGTCCAGCTGACAGTGTCCAGCTGACAGTGTCCAGCTGACAGTGTCCAGCTGACAGTGTCCAGCTGACAGTGTCCAGCTGACAGTGTCCAGCTGACTGTGTCCAGCTGACAGTGTCCAGCTGACAGTGTCCAGCTGACAGTGTCCAGCTGACAGTGTCCAGATGACAGTGTCCAGATGACAGTGTCCAGCTGACAGTGTCCAGCTGACTGTGTCCAGCTGACTGTGTCCAGCTGACTGTGTCCAGCTGACAGTGTCCAGCTGACAGTGTCCAGCTGACAGTGTCCAGATGACAGTGTCCAGATGACAGTGTCCAGCTGACAGTGTCCAGCTGACTGTGTCCAGCTGACTGTGTCCAGCTGACTGTGTCCAGCTGACAGTGTCCAGCTGACAGTGTCCAGCTGACAGTGTCCAGCTGACTGTGTCCAGCTGACAGTGTCCAGCTGACAGTGTCCAGCTGACTGTGTCCAGCTGACTGTGTCCAGCTGACTGTGTCCAGCTGACTGTGTCCAGCTGACTGTGTCCAGCTGACAGTGTCCAGCTGACAGTGTCCAGCTGACAGTGTCCAGCTGACAGTGTCCAGCTGACAGTGTCCAGCTGAAAGTGTCCAGCTGACACTGTCCAGCTGACACTGTCCAGCTGACACTGTCCAGCTGACACTGTCCAGCTGACAGTGTCCAGCTGACAGTGTCCAGCTGACACTGTCCAGCAGACACTGTCCAGGTGACACTGTCCAGCGGACAGTGTCCAGCTGACACTGTCCGGCTGACAATGACACGGAGACCGAGACAGAGAGACAGTCTCCGGGGACTCTCAGTGACAGACTCTCTGGGGACACTCTCCGTGACAGACAGTCTCCGGTGACAGTCTCTGGGGACATTCTCTGTGACAGAGACAGTCTCCGGGGACACTCTCAGTGACAGTCTCTGGGGACACTCAGTGACAGAGGGTCTCTGGGGACACTCAGTGACAGTGACAGTCACCGGGGACACTCTGCGACAGAGTCTTTGGGGACACTCTCCGTAACAGTCTCTGGGGACACTCTCCGTAACAGACAGTCTCTGAGGGCACTCTCTGTGGCAGAGACAGTCTCCGGGGACACTCAGTGACAGTCTCTGGGGACAGTCTCCGTGACAGAGACAATCTCCGGGGACACTCCGTGACAGTCTCCGGGGACACTCTACGTGACAGAGACAGTCTCTGGGGACACTCTACGTGACAGTCTGTGAGGAGACTCCCTGTGAGAGACAGTCTCCGGGGACACTCTCCGTGACAGAGACAGTCTCTGGGGACACTTTCCGTGACAGAGACAGTCTCCGGGACACTCCGTGACAGAGACAGTCTCCGGGACACTCCGTGACAGAGACAGTCTCCGGGACACTCCGTGACAGAGACAGTCTCCGGGGACACTCTCCGTGACAGAGACAGTCTCCGGGGACACTCTCCGTGACAGAGACAGTCTCCGGGACACTCCGTGACAGAGACAGTCTCCGGGGACACTCTCCGTGACAGAGACAGTCTCCGGGGACACTCCGTGACAGAGAGACACTCCGTGACAGAGACAGTCTCCGGGGACACTCCGTGACAGAGAGACACTCCGTGACAGAGAGACACTCCGTGACAGAGAGACACTCCGTGACAGAGACAGTCTCCGGGGACACTCCGTGACAGAGAGACACTCCGTGACAGAGAGACAGCAGTGTACCTCAGACGTAAATAGAAAACTTAACAATGGATGTTTGGCGGTGACGGGAACACTGAAGACTTACTGAGGCGAACCTTGTCACTGCTGTCACTAGTAATTAGTCACTGTAGTACTAGTCACTGCAGTAACTACAGTCACTGTAGTACTAGTCACTGTAGTAACTAAAGTCACTGTAGTACTAGTCACTGCTGTCACTAGTAACTACAGTCACTGTAGTACTAGTCACTGCTGTCACTAGTAACTAGTCACTGTAGTACTAGTCACTGCTGTCACTAGTAACTACAGTCACCATAATACTAGTCATTGTAGTTACTACAGTCGCTGTAAAAACTACAGTCACTGTAGGACTAGTCAGTGCTGTCACTGTAGTTACTACAGTCACTGCAGTAGCTACAGCGACTGGTTACTGCAGGAAACACACTCCAAGTCCGACTTTTCTCCCGAGTTTGTAGACTTAGCAAGTGAAGCAGGTGCAGAGTCATATATATATATATATATATATATATATATATATATATATATATATATATATATATATATATATATATATTACTTTACAATCACTAAATAATATTACCTAAATTTATAGCGACCAAAGACATATTAACATATAAAGCTCGGTTATACTAGTCTAGGACCTAGAGTCATATTAAGCTCCGTTATATTAGGCTAATTTGAGCAAAATTAAGCTATCTTTACTAAATTAGTTTGGGGTCAGAATTAAAAATGGTATAAAATGCAAATTCTCTAAAATATATGAATACACAGGACGAATTTTTAGATAAAATATTTATAGAACAGCTGAATGACTCTGGGCATAGAGCTTAATACCTTTGTATACTCGGTGTATATACACTTCTGTATACTCGGTGTATATACACCGTGAGACATACAACTTTGTGTGTATATATCCCATGTATACATTTGGTTAATGTGGTTAAAAGTCTGTTAACCAGACGAAGGTTAAGTGTACTTATACACCGCCAGTCAAGAATAACATCTAAAACAATGTCTCTATACACTGTCTCTCAGTGTATTCACACTGAGAAAGTGTATTTACACTGAGAGACAGTGTATTTACACTGAGAGACAGTGTATTTACACTGAGAGACAGTGTATTTACACTGAGAGACAGTGTATTTACACTGAGAGACAGTGTATTTACACTGAGAGACAGTGTATTTACACTGAGAGACAGTGTATTTACACTGAGAGACAGTGTATTTACACAGAGACAGTGTATTTACACTGAGAGACAGTGTATTTACACAGAGAGACAGTGTATTTACACTGAGAGACAGTGTATTTACACTGAGAGACAGTGTATTTACACTGAGAGACAGTGTATTTACACTGAGAGACAGTGTATTTACACTGAGAGACAGTGTATTTACACAGAGAGACAGTGTATTTACACTGAGAGACAGTGTATTTACACTGAGAGACAGTGTATTTACACACAGTGTATTTACACAGAGAGACAGTGTATTTACACTGAGAGACAGTGTATTTACACAGAGAGACAGTGTATTTACACTGAGAGACAGTGTATTTACACAGAGAGACAGTGTATTTACACTGAGAGACAGTGTATTTACACAGAGAGACAGTGTATTTACACAGAGAGACAGTGTATTTACACTGAGAGACAGTGTATTCACACTGAGAGACAGTGTATTTACACAGAGACAGTGTATTTACACTGAGAGACAGTGTATTTACACAGAGAGACAGTGTATTTACACTGAGAGATAGTGTATTTACACTGAGAGACAGTGTATTCACACTGAGAGACAGTGTATTTACACTGAGAGACAGTGTATTTACACAGAGAGACAGTGTATTTACACTGAGAGACAGTGTATTCACACTGAGAGACAGTGTATTTACACTGAGAGACAGTGTATTTACACAGAGAGACAGTGTATTTACACTGAGAGACAGTGTATTTACACTGAGAGACAGTGTATTTACACTGAGAGACAGTGTATTTACACTGAGAGACAGTGTATTTACACTGAGAGACAGTGTATTTACACTGAGAGACAGTGTATTTACACTGAGACAGTGTATTTACACTGAGAGACAGTGTATTTACACTGAGACAGTGTATTTACACTGAGAGACAGTGTATTTACACTGAGACAGTGTATTTACACAGAGAGATACACCTCTCAGAGTATATATCCTTACACACGAAAACGGAATATAAATCAGGCTACGTATTTCGTTGTAGAAGAGATATATGATAAATATACACAAGCATTCTGCTAGTGAACAAATGTCTATAATCATGTACTCACTATAACTACTAGTGAACATTTACTATAACCAAATTAGCAACTTATTGCAAAAACAAATCACTTTAAATAAATAATAATATTATTTATTACCTTTGAACTTTCCATCATTTACCTATAAAACCAAAAATATTCAAGAATAAAGTCTAGTTGCATCTTTACTGCGACTTAATCTTCAATGGCGTAATAAAGTCTGTATAAACAGATTGGAGAATATTATCGTCTTGGAGTAATGCTGATGGTCCGCCATTTTGACGGTCATTAAGGCTGCCTCCTCTTTGAAGGCTGAATCTTGGGCCCAAAATTTAATACTAATGAAATCTGGATTTAGCGAGCTGAGTGACGGTACCAGCTGGGAGAGTTACAGCATAACAGCTGCTGTAATATGTGGCCACTGTGACGGTACCAGCTGGGAGAGTTACAGCATAACAGCTGCTGTAATATGTGGCCACTGTGATGGTACCAGCTGGGAGAGTTACAGCATAACACCTGCTGTAATATGTGGCCACTGTGACGGTACCAGCTGGGAGAGTTACAGCATAACAGCTGCTGTAATATGTGGCCACTGTGATGGTACCAGCTGGGAGAGTTACAGCATAACAGCTGCTGTAGCATGTGACGGTACCAGCTGGGGGAGTTACAGCATAACAGCTGCTGTAATATGTGGCACTGTGATGGTACCAGCTGGGAGAGTTACAGCATAACAGCTGCTGTAATATGTGGCCACTGTGACGGTACCAGCTGGGAGAGTTACAGCATAACAGCTGCTGTAGCATGTGACGGTACCAGCTGGGGGAGTTACAGCATAACAGCTGCTGTAATATGTGGCCACTGTGATGGTACCAGCTGGGAGAGTTACAGCATAACAGCTGCTGTAATATGTGGCCACTGTGATGGTACCAGCTGGGAGAGTTACAGCATAACAGCTGCTGTAGCATGTGACGGTACCAGCTGGGGGAGTTACAGCATAACAGCTGCTGTAATATGTGGCCACTGTGATGGTACCAGCTGGGAGAGTTACAGCATAACAGCTGCTGTAATATGTGGCCACTGTGACGGTACCAGCTGGGAGAGTTACAGCATAACAGCTGCTGTAGCATGTGACGGTACCAGCTGGGGGAGTTACAGCATAACAGCTGCTGTAATATGTGGCCACTGTGATGGTACCAGCTGGGAGAGTTACAGCATAACAGCTGCTGTAATATGTGGCCACTGTGACGGTACCAGCTGGGAGAGTTACAGCATAACAGCTGCTGTAGCATGTGACGGTACCAGCTGGGGGAGTTACAGCATAACAGCTGCTGTAATATGTGACCACTGTGACGGTACCAGCTGGGATAGTTACAGCATAACAGCTGCTGTAATATGTGGCCACTGTGACGGTACCAGCTGGGAGAGTTACAGCATAACAGCTGCTGTAACATGTGACCACTGTGACGGTACCAGCTGGGGGAGTTACAGCATAACAGCTGCTGTAACATGTGGCCACTGTGACGGTACCAGCTGGGGAGTTACAGCATAACAGCTGCTGTAACATGTGGCCACTGTGACGGTACCAGCTGGGGGAGTTACAGCATAACAGCTGCTGTAACAGTGACTAGTGTGACGGTACAAGCTGTGAAAGGTACAGCATAACAGCTGCTGTAACAGTGACCAGTGTGACGGTATAAATTGGGAGTTACAGCATAACAGCTGCTGTAACAGTGACCAGTGTGACGGTACAAGTTGGGAGTTACAGCATAACAGCTGCTGTAACAGTGACCAATGTGACGGTACAAGTTGGGAGTTACAGCATAACAGCTGCTGTAACAGTGACCAGTGTGACGGTACCAGATGGAGTTACAGCATAACAGCTGCTGTAACAGTGACTAGTGTGACGGTGCAAGCTGTGAAAGGTACAGCATAACAGCTGCTGTAACAGTGACCAGTGTGACGGTACAAGTTGGGAGTTACAGCATAACAGCTGCTGTAACAGTGACCAGTGTGACGGTACAAGTTGGGAGTTACAGCATAACAGCTGATGTAATAGTGACCAGTGTGACGGTACAAGTTGGGAGTTACAGCATAACAGCTGCTGTAACAGTGACCAGTGTGACGGTACAAGTTGGGAGTTACAGCATAACAGCTGCTGTAACAGTGACCAGTGTGACGGTACAAGTTGGGAGTTACAGCATAACAGCTGCTGTAACAGTGACCAGTGTGACGGTACAAGTTGGGAGTTACAGCATAACAGCTGCTGTAACAGTGACCAGTGTGACGGTACCAGATGGAGTTACAGCATAACAGCTGCTGTAACAGTGACCAGTGTACGGTACAAGTTGGGAGTTACAGGCTGCTGTAAAGTGACCAGTGTGACGGTACAAGTTGGGAGTTACAGCATAACAGCTGCTGTAACAGTGACCAGTGTGACGGTACAAGTTGGGAGTTACAGCATAACAGCTGCTGTAACAGTGACCAGTGTGACGGTACAAGTTGGGAGTTACAGCGTAACAGCTGCTGTAATGCTCCCTTTGCTGATATGCAACAGATCATCTGACTGACAACAGATTATCTTGACAGACAATACAAAGCTTAACAGACACAGCTAAACAGAAAACAGACACAGGTTTACAGACACAGCTAAACAGACAACAGACACAGGTTAACAGACAACAGACACAGCTAAACAGACAACAGACACAGGTTAACAGACAACAGACACAGCTAAACAGACAACAGACACAGGTTTACAGACACAGCTAAACAGACAACAGACACAGGTTAACAGACAACAGACACAGCTAAACAGACAACAGACACAGGTTAACAGACAACATACACAGCTAAACAGACAACAGACACAGGTTAACAGACAACAGGCACAGGTTAACAGACAACACCCAGCTAAACAGACACAGGTTTACAGACAACATACACAGCTAAACAGACACAGGTTTACAGACAACACACAGCTAAACAGACACAGGTTTACAGACAACAGACACAGCTAAACAGACAACAGACACAGGTTAACAGACAACACAGGTTAATAGACAACAGACACAGCTAAACAGACAACAGACACAGGTTAACAGACAACAGACACAGCTAAACAGACAACAGACACAGGTTAACAGACAACATACACAGCTAAACAGACAACAGACACAGGTTAACAGACAACAGGCACAGGTTAACAGACAACACCCAGCTAAACAGACACAGGTTTACAGACAACATACACAGCTAAACAGACAACAAACACAGGTTAACAGACAACACACAGCTAAACAGACAACATACACAGGTTTACAGACAACAGACAGCTAAACAGACAACAGAAACGGATTAACAGACAACACACAGCTAAACAGACAACAGACACAGGTTTACAGACAACAGACACAGCTAAACAGACAACAGACACAGGTTTACAGACACAGCTAAACAAACACAGGTTAACAGACAACAGACACAGGTTTACAGACAACAGACACAGGTTAACAGACACAGCTAAACAGACAACAGACACAGGTTTACAGACAACACAGCTAAACAGACAACAGACACAGGTTAACAGACAACAGACACAGGTTTACAGACAACAGACACAGGTTAACAGACAACAGACACAGCTAAACAGACAACAGACACAGGTTTACAGACACAGCTAAACAGACAACAGACACAGGTTTACAGACAACAGACACAGCTAAACAGACAACAGACACAGCTAAACAGACAACAGACACAGGTTAACAGACAACAGACACAGGTAAACAAACAGACACAGGTTTACAGACAACAGACACAGCTAAACAGACAACAGACACAGGTTAACAGACAACAGACACAGTACTTATTATATACATGAATAAGGCTCATACTCTCACTCTTCACTCATACTCTCACTCTTCACTCATACTCTCACTCTTCACTCATACTCTCACTCTTCACTCATACTCTCACTCTTCACTCTCTCGGCCTCTCAGTTTTTGGTGCTATTTCTCCCCTCTCTCTCTCTCTCTCTCTCTCTCTCTCTCTCTCTCTCAAGGAAATTATGGCATCAGACATACACACTCCAAAACACACCCTACACTACGCACACTGATCTCACCCTCCACACTCTGAACTCACTCTCAGCACACTGATCTCACCCCCCACACTCTGAGCTCACTCTCCGCACACTGATCTCACCCTCCACACTCTGAGCTCACTCTCCGCACACTGATCTCACCCCCACACTCTGAGCTCACTCTCCGCACACTGATCTCACCCCCACACCTGAGCCACTCTCCGCACACTCTGAGCTCACTCTCCGCACACTGATCTCACCCCCACACTCTGAGCTCACTCTCCGCACACTGATCTCACGCCCCACACTCTGAGCTCACTCTCCGCACACTGATCTCACCCCCACACTCTGAGCTCACTCTCCGCACACTGATCTCACCCCCACACTCTGAGCTCACTCTCCGCACACTGATCTCACCCCCCACACTCTGAGCTCACTCTCCGCACACTGATCTCACCCCCACACTCTGAGCTCACTCTCCGCACACTGATCTCACCCCCACACTCTGAGCTCACTCTCCGCACACTGATCTCACCCCCCACACTCTGAGCTCACTCTCCGCACACTGACCCCCCACACTCTGAACTCACTCTCAGCACACTGATCTCACCCCCCACACTCTGAGCTCACTCTCCGCACACTGATCTCACCCTCCACACTCTGAACTCACTCTCAGCACACTGATCTCACCCCCCACACTCTGAGCTCACTCTCCGCACACTGATCTCACCCCCACACTCTGAGCTCACTCTCCGCACACTGATCTCACCCCCACACTCTGAGCTCACTCTCCGCACACTGATCTCACCCCCCACACTCTGAGCTCACTCTCCGCACACTGATCTCACCCCCACACTCTGAGCTCACTCTCCGCACACTGATCTCACCCCCCACACTCTGAGCTCACTCTCCGCACACTGATCTCACCCCCCACACTCTGATTTCACTCTCCGCACACTGATCTCACCCCCACACTGAGCTCACTCTCCGCACACTGATCTCACCCCCACACTGAGCTCACTCTCCGCACACTGATCTCACCCCCCACACTCTGAGCTCACTCCGCACACTGATCTCACCCCCCACACTCTGAGCTCACTCTCCGCACACTGGGCTCACCCCCACACTCTGAGCTCACTCTCCGCACACTGGGCTCACCCCCCACACTCTGAGCTCACTCTCCGCACACTGATCTCACCCTCCACACTCTGAGCTCACTCTCCGCACACTGATCTCACCCCCCACACTCTGAGCTCACTCTCCGCACACTGATCTCACCCCCACACTGAGCTCACTCTCCGCACACTGATCTCACCCCCACACTGAGCTCACTCTCCGCACACTGATCTCACCCCCCACACTCTGAGCTCACTCCGCACACTGATCTCACCCCCCACACTCTGAGCTCACTCTCCGCACACTGGGCTCACCCACACACTCTGAGCTCACTCTCCGCACACTGGGCTCACCCCCCACACTCTGATCTCACTCTCCGCACACTGATCTCACCCCCACACTCTGAGCTCACTCTCCGCACACTGATCTCACCCCCCCACTCTGAGCTCACTCTCCGCACACTGGGCTCACCCCCACATTCTGAGCTCACTCTCCGCACACTGGGCTCACCCCCACACTCTGAGCTCACTCTCCGCACACTGATCTCACCCCCCACACTCTGAGCTCACTCTCCGCACACTGATCTCACCCCCCACACTCTGAGCTCACTCTCCGCACACTGGGCTCACCCCCCACACTCTGAGCTCACTCTCCGCACACTGGGCTCACCCCCACACTCTGAGCTCACTCTCCGCACACTGGGCTCACCCCCCACACTCTGAGCTCACTCTCCACACACTGATCTCACCCCCACACTCTGAGCTCACTCTCCACACACTGATCTCACTCCCACACTCTGAGCTCACTCTCCACACACTGATCTCACCCCCACACTGAGCACACTCTCCGCACACTGGGCTCACCCCCCACACTCTGAGCGCACACTCCGCACACTGGGCTCACTCTTAATACACAGGGCTCTCTCCTCGATTACTCTTCTCAATATTTTGACTCACACTAACTCTGCACTCACAGCTGCTGCTACTGCTGCACTCACAGCAGCTGCTACTGCTGTTCTGCTGCACTCACAGCAGCTGCTACTGCCGCCCTGCTGTACTCACAGCAACTGCTACTGCTGCTCTGCTGCACTCACAGCAGCTGCTACTGCCCCCCTGCTGTACTCACAGCAGCTGCTCTCCTGCACTCACAGCAGCTGCAACTGCTGCTCTGCTGCACTCACAGCAGCTGCTACTGCTGCTCTGCTGCACTCACAGCAGCTGCTACTGCCGCCCTGCTGTACTCACAGCAGCTGCTCTGCTGTACTCACAGCAGCTGCTCTGCTGTACTCACAGCAGCTGCTGCTACTGCTGACACCAGGCAGGAGAGAATGGTGGACTAGGTGTGGCAGGGTGTGAATTGGAATAGTCTAGCATGGGTCAATAGGCCTACTGCAGTGCTCCTCTCTCTCCTTATGTAGAGTTAACATTGTTACCACAGTACAGTTAACATTGTTACCACAGTACAGTTAACATTGTTACCACAGTACAGTTAACATTGTTACCACAGTACAGTTAACATTGTTACCACAGTACAGTTAACATTGTTACCACAGTACAGTTAACATTGTTAACACAGTACAGTTAACATTGTTACCACAGTACAGTTAACATTGTTACCACAGTACAGTTAACATTGTTACCACAGTACAGTTAACATTGTTACCACAGTACAGTTAACATTGTTACCACAGTACAGTTAACATTGTTACAGCACACAGTACAGTTAACATTGTTACCACAGTACAGTTAACATTGTTAACACAGTACAGTTAACATTGTTACCACAGTACAGTTAACATTGTTACCACAGCACAGTTAACATTGTTAACACAGTACAGTTAACATTGTTAACACAGTACAGTTAACATTGTTAACACAGTTTAGAATTGTTACTTTCTTTGTTTATCAAAAATTTACATTAATTTTGAAGGATGTAAGAGAAGAGAGAAGAAGAGAGTGAAGGAGAGGAAAGAAGAGAAAGAGAGAGGAGGAGGGAAGAGAAAGATTGAAGAGTAATATTGAAGGAAGAGTATAAATGGGACACAGCTGGATAAAAGTTCCAGATGCTGTAGTAAGCCAACTATTGATTTCCTGCCTCTTAACATCAACTCTCCTAACATCAATCACATCGTTCTTCTTACATCAGTGTCCTGACATCAGCGTGCTGACATCAACACTCTGACAGCCACAATATTCCCACCACCGTGGCGAAGCACAAACTTTCTCGGAATAAAAGTGCTGTCAGCATTCCTCTCTGACTGACTGATTGTTCCACCCTTACTCTCCTTTACTCTCCCTCTCTCTCCCTCCATCCCTTACTCCCTCTCTCTCCCTTACTCCCTCTCTCTCTCTCTCTCCCTCCATCCCTTACTCCCTCTCTCTCCCTTACTCCCTCTCTCTCTCTCTCCCTCCCTCCATCCCTTACTCCTTCTCTCTCCCTTACTCCCCCTCTCACACACTCCCTTACTAGCACTCATTCTCCTCTATCACACTCTCCTACCCTTCTCCTGTCTCATCTTCTCCCCCTCTATTTCCCCTCTCTATCCCCTCCCCTCCCTCCCTCTCCCCTCTCTTCCCCCTCCCCTCAGTCTCTTCCCCCTCCCTCTTTTCCCCTCCCCTCCCTCTCTCCCCCCCCCCGGGTCTACTTTGGAATCCTCTGTGAAAAATGTTTTAAAAAGTCTTGAAATCCGAAATCCTCCAGCGCTATCTTTCATGAATATTTCTTACGGTAGTTGTGGCTCCCTGCTTCCCTCCTTCCCTGCTTCCCTGCTTCCCTCCTTCCCTGCTTCCCTCCTTCCCTGCTTCCCTCCTTCCCTGCTTCCCTCCTTCCCTGCTTCCCTCCTTCCCTGCTTCCCTCCTTCCCTGCTTCCCTCCTTCCCTGCTTCCCTCCTTCCCTGCTTCCCACCTTCCCTCCTTCCCTGCTTCCCTGCTTCCCTCCTTCCCTGCTTCCCACCTTCCCTGCTTCCCTCCTTCCCTGCTTCCCTCCTTCCCTGCTTCCCTGCTTCCCTGCTTCCCTGCTTCCCTGCTTCCCTGCGTCCCTCCTTCCCTGCTTCCCTGCTTCCCTCCTTCCCTGCTTCCCTCCTTCCCTCCTTCCCTGCTTCCCTCCTTCCCTGCTTCCCTCCTTCCCTCCTTCCCTGCTTCCCTCCTTCCCTGCTTCCCTCCTTCCCTCCTTCCCTGCTTCCCTCCTTCCCTGCTTCCCTGCTTCCCTCCTTCCCTGCTTCCCTGCTTCCCTGCTTCCCTCCTTCCCTGCTTCCCTGCTTCCCTCCTTCCCTGCTTCCCTCCTTCCCTGCTTCCCTCCTTCCCTGCTTCCCTCCTTCCCTGCTTCCCTCCTTCCCTGCTTCCCTCCTTCCCTGCTTCCCTCCTTCCCTGCTTCCCTCCTTCCCTGCTTCCCTCCTTCCCTGCTTCCCTCCTTCCCTGCTTCCCTCCTTCCCTGCTTCCCTCCTTCCCTGCTTCCCTCCTTCCCTGCTTCCCTGCTTCCCTCCTTCCCTGCTTCCCTCCTTCCCTGCTTCCCTCCTTCCCTGCTTCCCTCCTTCCCTCCTTCCCTCCTTCCCTGCTTCCCTGCTTCCCTGCTTCCCTCCTTCCCTGCTTCCCTCCTTCCTTGCTTCCCTCCTTCCCTGCTTCCCTCCTTCCGTGCTTCCCTCCTTCCCTGCTTCCCTCCTTCCCTGCTTCCCTCCTTCCTTGCTTCCCACCTTCCCTGCTTCCCTCCTTCCCTGCTTCCCTCCTTCCCTGCTTCCCTGCTTCCCTCCTTCCCTCCTTCCCTGCTTCCCTCCTTCCCTGCTTCCCTCCTTCCCTGCTTCCCTCCTTCCCTGCTTCCCTCCTTCCCTGCTTCCCTCCTTCCCTGCTTCCCTCCTTCCCTGCTTCCCTCCTTCCCTGCTTCCCTCCTTCCTTGCTTCCCTCCTTCCTTGCTTTCCACCTTCCCTGCTTCCCTGCTTCCCTCCTTCCTTGCTTCCCACCTTCCCTGCTTCCCTCCTTCCCTGCTTCCCTCCTTCCCTGCTTCCCACCTTCCCTGCTTCCCACCTTCCCTGCTTCCCTCCTTCCCTGCTTCCCTCCTTCCCTGCTTCCCTCCTTCCCTGCTTCCCTCCTTCCTTGCTTCCCTGCTTTCCTGCTTCCCTCCTTCCCTGCTTCCCTCCTTCCCTGCTTCCCTCCTTCCCTGCTTCCCTCCTTCCCTGCTTCCCACCTTCCCTGCTTCCCTCCTTCCCTGCTTCCCTCCTTCCCTGCTTCCCTCCTTCCCTGCTTCCCACCTTCCCTGCTTCCCTGCTTCCCTCCTTCCCTGCTTTCCTCCTTCCCTGCTTCCCACCTTCTCTGCTTTCGTCCTTCCCTGCTTCCCTCCTTCCCTGCTTCCCACCTTCCCTGCTTCCCTCCTTCCCTACTTCCCACCTTCCCTGCTTCCCTGCTTTCCTCCTTCCCTGCTTCCCTCCTTCCCTGCTTCCCACCTTCCCTGCTTCCCACCTTCCCTGCTTCCCTACCTTCCCTGCTTCCCTTCTTCCCTGCTTCCCTGCCTCCCTCCTTCCCTGCTTCCCTCCTTCCCTGCTTCCTTCCTTCCCTGCTTCCCTCCTTCCTTCCTTCCCTGCTTCCCTGCAGCCCTCCTTCCCTGCTTCCCTCCTTCCCTGCAGCCCTCCTTCCCTGCTTCCCTCCTTCCCTGCTTCCTTCCTTCCCTGCTTCCCTCCTTCCCTGCCTCCCTCCTTCCCTGCTTCCCTCCTTCTCTGTTTCCTTCCTTCCCTGCTTCCCTCCTTCCCTGCTTCCTTCCTTCCCTCCTTCCCTGCAGCCCTCCTTCCCTGCTTCCCTCCTTCCCTGCTTCCTTCCTTCCCTGCTTCCCTCCTTCCCTGCCTCCCTCCTTCCCCTCCCTCCTTCCTGCTTCCTTCCTTCCCTGCTTCCCTCCTTCCCTGCTTCCTTCCTTCCCTGCAGCCCTCCTTCCCTGCTTCCCTCCTTCCTTGCTTCCCTCCTTCCCTGCTTCCCTCCTTCCCTGCTTTCCTGCTTCCCTCCTTCCCTGCTTCCCTCCTTCCCTGCTTCCCTCCTTCCCACCTTCCCTGCTTCCCTCCTTCCCTGCTTCCCTCCTTCCCTGCTTCCCTCCTTCCCTGCTTCCCACCTTCCCTGCTTCCCTCCTTCCCTGCTTTCCTCCTTCCCTGCTTCCCACCTTCCCTGCTTTCGTCCTTCCCTGCTTCCCTCCTTCCCTGCTTCCCACCTTCCCTGCTTCCCTCCTTCCCTACTTCCCACCTTCCCTGCTTCCCTGCTTTCCTCCTTCCCTGCTTCCCTCCTTCCCTGCTTCCCTCCTTCCCTGCTTCCCACCTTCCCTGCTTCCCACCTTCCCTGCTTCCCTACCTTCCCTGCTTCCCTGCCTCCCTCCTTCCCTGCTTCCCTCCTTCCCTGCTTCCTTCCTTCCCTGCTTCCCTCCTTCCCTGCTTCCTTCCTTCCCTGCAGCCCTCCTTCCCTGCTTCCCTCCTTCCCTGCAGCCCTCCTTCCCTGCTTCCTTCCTTCCCTGCTTCCCTCCTTCCCTGCCTCCCTCCTTCCCTGCTTCCCTCCTTCTCTGCTTCCTTCCTTCCCTGCTTCCCTCCTTCCCTGCTTCCTTCCTTCCCTGCTTCCCTGCAGCCCTCCTTCCCTGCTTCCCTCCTTCCCTGCAGCCCTCCTTCCCTGCTTCCCTCCTTCCCTGCGTCCCTGCTTCCTTCCTTCCCTGCTTCCCTCCTTCCCTGCGTCCCTGCTTCCCTCCTTCCCTGCTTCCCTCCTTCCTTGCTTCCCTCCTTCCCTGCTTCCCTCCTTCCCTGTTCCCTCCTTCCCTGCGTCCCTGCTTCCCTCCTACCCTGCTTCTCTCCTTCCCTGCTTCACTCCTTCCCTGCCTCCCTCCTTCCCTGCTTCCCTCCTTCTCTGCTTCCTTCCTTCCCTGCTTCCCTCCTTCCCTGCTTCCTTCCTTCCCTGCTTCCCTGCAGCCCTCCTTCCCTGCTTCCCTCCTTCCCTGCAGCCCTCCTTCCCTGCTTCCCTCCTTCCCTGCGTCCCTGCTTCCTTCCTTCCCTGCTTCCCTCCTTCCCTGCGTCCCTGCTTCCCTCCTTCCCTGCTTCCCTCCTTCCTTGCTTCCCTCCTTCCCTGCTTCCCTCCTTCCCTGTTCCCTCCTTCCCTGCGTCCCTGCTTCCCTCCTACCCTGCTTCTCTCCTTCCCTGCTTCCCTCCTTCACTGCATCCCTCCTTCCATGCATCCCTCCTACCCTGCTTCTCTCCTTCCCTGCCTAACTCCTTCCCTGCTTCACTCCTTCCCGCGACATCTCTGTCTCCCTCTTTCACTGTCTCTCCATCATTCTCCCTTTCTCTCACACTCCATCTTTCTATCTCACTATCTAACTTTACCAATGAGGAGGGTGTAGAGGGAGGGTGTAGAGGGATGGTATAGAGGGAGGGTGTAGAGGGAGGGTGTAGAGGGTGTAGAGGGGGTGTAGAGAGAGGGTGTAGAGGGAGGGTGTAGAAGGAGGGTGTAGAGGGGGTGTAGAGTGTGGGTGTAGAGGGAGGGTGTAGAGGGTGGGTGTAGAGGGGGTGTAGAGGGAGGGTGTAGAGGGAGGGTGTAGAGGGGGTGTAGAAGGGTGTAGGGAGGGTGTAGAGGGAGAGTGTAGAGGGAGGGTGTAGAGGGAGGGTGTAGAGAGGGTGTAGAGGGAGGGTGTAGAGAGAGGGTGTAGAGGGTGTAGAGGGAGGGTGTAGAGAGAGGGTGTAGAGAGGGTGTAGAGGTGTAGCTAGTATACTAAACACACACTAACACAAACATTAGGAGAAGTTGAAACACAATACATTAACCACAGCCATTATGTTAGACGACCTGTTTGAACGTCCTTAGTGCCACTCAGTGTACGTGGCCCTTTCCTTAGTGCCACTCAGTGTACGTGACCCTGTCCTTAGTGCCACTCAGTGTACGTGGCCCTGTCCTTAGTGCCATTCAGTGTACGTGGCCCTGTCCTTAGTGCCACTCAGTGTACGTGGCCCTGTCCTTAGTGCCACTCAGTGTACGTGACCCTGTCCTTAGTGCCACTCAGTGTACGTGGCCCTGTCCTTAGTGCCACTCAGTGTACGTGGCCCTGTCCTTAGTGCCACTCAGTGTACGTGGCCCTGTCCTTAGTGCCACTCAGTGTACGTGACCCTGTCCTTAGTGCCACTCAGTGTACGTGACCCTGTCCTTAGTGCCACTCAGTGTACGTGGCCCTGTCCTTAGTGCCACTCAGTGTACATGGCCTTGCCCTTAGTGCCACTCTCAGTGTACATGGCCCTGCCCTTAGTGCCACTCTCAGTGTACATGACCCTGCCCTTAGTGCCACTCTCAGTGTACATGACCTTGCCCTTAGTGCCACTCAGTGTACATGGCTTTGCCCTTAGTGCCACTCTCAGTGTACATGGCCTTGCCCTTAGTGCCACTCTCAGTGTACATGACCCTGCCCTTAGTGCCACTCTGTGTACATGGCCTTGCCCTTAGTGCCACTCTCAGTGTACATGACCCTGCCCTTAGTGCCACTCTCAGTGTACATGGCCTTGCCCTTAGTGCCACTCTCAGTATACATGACCTTGCCCTTAGTGCCACTCTCAGTGTACATGACCTTGCCCTTAGTGCCACTCTCAGTGTACATGACCCTGCCCTTAGTGCCACTCTCAGTGTACATGGCCTTGCCCTTAGTGCCACTCTCAGTGTACATGACCCTGCCCTTAGTGCCACTCTCAGTGTACATGGCCTTGCCCTTAGTGCCACTCTCAGTGTACATGACCCTGCCCTTAGTGCCACTCTCAGTGTACATGACCTTGCCCTTAGTGCCACTCTCAGTGTACATGACCTTGCCCTTAGTGCCACTCTCAGTGTACATGACCCTGCCCTTAGTGCCACTCTCAGTGTACATGACCCTGCCCTTAGTGCCACTCTCAGTGTACATGACCCTGCCCTTAGTGCCACTCTCAGTGTACATGACCCTGCCCTTAGTGCCACTCTCAGTGTACATGACCCTGCCCTTAGTGCCACTCTCAGGTCTAAACTACTGTTATCTTAGTAAACTTGAAGGGTCTAAGAATATTCAATAAACACCTTCCTTCAATTATAAGACACATTACTGAGAGGAGAGTTAACCAGGTTTGAAGACTCTCCAGACTTCTCTTTGGTCATTAGGACATATTACTGAGAGGAGAGTTAACAAGGTTTAAAGACTCTCCAGACTTTACTTTGGCCATTAAGGATGCGTATAACCTGTTCACTACTAGCCAAGAGTATTATACTTCATAATACGGGAATTAGGGTCAACTCTGCGTGAGGTACACTTCTCTGCAAGTGTATACACACAGCTATTCTCAGTCCACTTTATATAATACCGATATATTCTCACAGTATATACTGAGTAGCTGGGCTATTGTGGCTGTACCAGACTACCACTGTAAACAACAGGCTGTCAGACTACCACTGTAAACACCAGGCTGTCAGACTACCACTGTAAACACCAGGTGTCAGACTACCACTGTAAATACCAGGCTGTCAGACTACCACTGTAAACACCAGGCTGTCAGACTACCACTGTAAACACCAGGCTCTCAGACTACCACTGTAAACACCAGGCTCTCAGACTACCACTGTAAACACCAGGCTGTCAGACTACCACTGTAAACACCAGGCTCTCAGACTACCACTGTAAACACCAGGCTCTCAGACTACCACTGTAAACACCAGGCTGTCAGACTACCACTGTAAATACCAGGCTATCAGACTACCACTGTAAACATCAGGCTGTCAGACTACCACTGTAAACACCAGGCTGTACCAGACTACCACTGTAAACACCAGGCTGTCAGACTACCACTGTAAACAACAGGCTGTACCAGACTACCACTGTAAACACCAGGCTGTCAGACTACCACTGTAAACAACAGGCTGTCAGACTACCACTGTAAATACCAGGCTATCAGACTACCACTGTAAACACCAGGCTGTCAGACTACCACTGTAAATACCAGGCTATCAGACTACCACTGTAAACACCAGGCTGTCAGACTACCACTGTAAACATCAGGCTGTCAGACTACCACTGTAAACACCAGGCTGTCAGACTACCACTGTAAACACCAGGCTGTCAGACTACCACTGTAAATACCAGGCTATCAGACTACCACTGTAAACATCAGGCTGTCAGACTACCACTGTAAACACCAGGCTCTCAGACTACCACTGTAAACACCAGGCTCTCAGACTACCACTGTAAACACCAGGCTGTCAGACTACCACTGTAAACACCAGGCTGTCAGACTACCACTGTAACCACCAGGCTCTCAGACTACCACTGTAAACACCAGCCTGTCAGACTACCACTGTAAACACCAGGCTGTCAGACTACCACTGTAAACACCAGACTGTCAACACTGAGGCTTGCTTTACCAACCCATCTACCACAGTATCTTCTACCATCTACCACACTATCTACCATCTACCACACTATCTACCATCTACCACACTATCTACCATCTACCACACTATCTACCTCCCACCACACTATCTACCATCTACCTCCTACTACAAACATGTCACACACTGGGCATAAGAATGACATCCATTCTGAAGATAGAGAGGAAATTCCGTCAAATTAAAATGAAAATATGGACCAAAGAAGCCGTGAATCTGGCTTGGGTAATGAAGGTAATATGCAACGTCGCCGTTAAGGTCGAAAATCTGCGAGAAGGCTGCAGAGAAGTGGCACTACCAGGCCCTGCCTTAACTGGGCTCTGCGTCAAAGGATTTGCTGCAGCTGAGCAAAATAGTCGAGGCGGCGGAGGACAATATCTCAACAATGTTGGAACTCTTTGTTCTGGTTCAGTCCCTTCCCCTGGGGTACTAGTACCACCCCCGTCCCCTGGGGGACTAGTACCACCCCTTCCCATGGGGGACTAGTACCACCCCCTTCCCCTGGGGGACTAGTACCACCCCCCCCTTCCCCTGGGGGACTAGTACCACCCCCCCCCTTCCCCTGGGGGAATAGAACCCCCCCACCCCCATCCCACCCTCTTCCCCTGGGGGACTAGTACCACCCCCCCCTTCCCCCACTAGTACCACCCCCATTCCCCTGGGGGACTAGTACCTCCCCTCCCCCTGGGGGACTAGTACCACCCCCCTTCCCCTGGGGACTAGTACCACCCCCTCCCCCCTGGACTAGAACCCCCCTACCCCTGGGGGACTAATACCACCTCCCTTCCCCTGGGGGACTAGTACCACCCCCTTCCCCTGGGGGACTAGTACCACCCCCTTCCCCTTGGGGACTAGTACCAACCACCCCTTCCCCTGGGGGACTAGTACCCCCCTCCCCCTTGGGGACTAGTACCACCGCCCCCCCCTTCCCCTGGGGGACTAGTACCTCTCCCCTCCCCCTGGGTTACTAGTACCACCACCCCTTCCCCTGGGGACTAGTACCACCCCCTCCCCCCTGGTGGACTAGAACCCCCCTTCCCCTGGGGGACTAGTATCACCCCCCCCTTCCCCTGGGGGACTAGTATCACCCCCCCCCCTTCCCCTGGGGGACTAGTACCACCCCCCCCCTTCCCATGGGGGACTAGTACCCCCCAATCCCCTGGGGGACTAGTACCCCCCCCCTTCCCCTGGGGGACTAGTACCAACCCTCCTTCCCCTGGGGGACTAGTACCTCCCCCTGGGGACTAGTACCACCCCCTCCCCCCTGGACTAGAACCCCCCTTCCCCTGGGGGACTAGTACCACCCCCTTCCCCTGGGGGACTAGTACCTCCCCCTGGGGACTAGTACCACCCCCTCCCCCCTGGAATAGAACCCCCTTCCCCTGGGGGACTAGTACCACCCCCCCTTCCCCTGGGGGACTAGTACCACCTCCCTTCCCCTGCGGGACTAGTACCACCCCCTTCCCCTGGGGGACTAGTACCACCCCCCCTTCCCCTGGGGGACTAGTACCACCCCCTTCCCCTGGGGTCTAGTACCCCCCCTTCCCCTGGGGGACTAGTACCAGACACCCCCTTCCCCTGGGGGACTAGTACCAACCCCCACCCCTTCCCGTGGGGGACTAGTATCACCACCACCCCTTCCCCTGGGGGACTAGTACCACCCCCCTTCCCCTGGGGGACTAGTACCACCCCCTCCCCCCTGGGAGACTAGTACCACCCACTTCCCCTGGGGGACTAGTACCACCCCCTACCCTTGAGGGACTAGTACCACCCCTTTCCCCTGGGGGACTAGTACCACCCCCTTCCCTTGAGGGACTAGTACCATCCCTTCCCCTGGGGAACTAGTACCCCCCCTTCCCCTGGGGGACTAGTAGCACCACCCCTTCCCCTGGGGTACTAGTACCACCACCACCCCTCCCCCTGGGGTACTAGTACCACCACCACCCCTTCCCCTGGGGGACTAGTACCATCCCCTTCCCCTGGGGGACTAGAACCACCACCCCCCCCTTCCCCTGGGGGATTAGTATCACCCCCTTCCCCTGGGGACTAGTACCACCCCCTTCCCCTGGGGGACTAGTACCACCCCCTTCCCTTGAGGAACTAGTACCACCCCCTTCCCCTGGGGACTAGTACTACCCCTTCCCCTGGGGGACTAGTACCACCCCTTCTCTTGAGGGACTAGTACCACCCCCTTCCCCTAGGGGACTAGTACCACCCCCTTCCCTTGGGGACTAGTACCACCCCCTTCTCTTGGGGACTGGTACCGCCCCCTTCCCCTGGGGGACTAGTACCACCCCCTTCCCCTGGGGACAAATACCACCCCTCTTCCCCTGGGGAACTAGTACCACCCCCTTCCCTTGGGGGACTAGTGCCATCCCCTTTCCTTGGGGGACTAGTACCACTACTTCCCCTGGAGGACTACTACCCCCCTTCCCCTGGGGAACTTGTACCATCCCCTTCCCCTGGAGGACTAGTACCACCCCCTCTTCCCCTGGGGACGAGTACAAACCCCCAATCCCCCTGGGGGATGGTATCATCTCTTTCCTTGGGGAACTAGTATCACCCCTTCCCCTGGGGGACTAGTAAACTCCCTTTCCCTGGGGGACTGGTACCACTCCTTCCCCTGGGGGATTACCACCACCCCTTTCCCTGGGGGACTAGTACCACCCCTTCCCTGGGGGACTAGTACCACCTCCCCTTCCCCTGAGGGACTAGTAATACACCCCCTTCCCCTGGGAGACTAGTGCTACATCACTTCCCCATGGGGACTAGTACCCTCACCTTTCCCCTGGGAGACTATTACCACCACCACCCCATCCCCTGGGGGACTAGTACCAACCTCTCTTCCCCTCGGGGACTACAAACACCTTCCCCCCTGGGACTGCAACACCTTCCCCTGGGAGACTACAACACCTTACCCTGAGGCCTCACTCTTCCATCACAGGGTTCCCCATTTCCCTGGTTAGCCCTGACTCCTTGCCCAGGGGGATTCCGACCCCGTCCCTTGAGGGTTCCTTCTTCCCCTCCAGGGGTAAACGAAGGCTCTCCAACCCTTCACACAAGTTTTGTGTATGTGTACCACACAAGAATGTTGTTAGTGTAACAACATACACACAAGAATGTTGTTAGTGTAACAACATACACACAAGAATGTTGTTAGTGTAACAACATACACACAAGAATGTTGTTAGTGTAACAACATACACACAAGAATGTTGTTAGTGTAACAACATACACACAAGAATGTTGTTAGTGTAACAACATACACACAAGAATGTTGTTAGTGTAACAACATACACACAAGAATGTTGTTAGCGTAACAACATACACACAAGAATGTTGTTAGCGTAACAACATACACACAAGAATGTTGTTAGTGTAACAACATACACACAAGAATGTTGTTAGTGTAACAACATACACACAAGAATGTTGTTAGTGTAACAACATACACACAAGAATGTTGTTAGTGTAACAACATACACACAAGAATGTTACTAGTGTAACAACATACACACAAGAATGTTGTTAGTGTAACAACATACACACAAGAATGTTACTAGTGTAACAACATACACACAAGAATGTTGTTAGTGTAACAACATACACACAAGAATGTTACTAGTGTAACAACATACACACAAGAATGTTACTAGTGTAACAACATACACACAAGAATGTTACTAGTGTAACAACATACACACAAGAATGTTGTTAGTGTAACAACATACACACAAGAATGTTACTAGTGTAACAACATACACACAAGAATGTTACTAGTGTAACAACATACACACAAGAATGTTACTAGTGTAACAACATACACACAAGAATGTTACTAGTGTAACAACATACACACAAGAATGTTACTAGTGTAACAACATACACACAAGAATGTTACTAGTGTAACAACATACACACAAGAATGTTACTAGTGTAACAACATACACACAAGAATGTTACTAGTGTAACAACATACACACAAGAATGTTACTAGTGTAACAACATACACACAAGAGTGTTACTAGTGTAACAACATACACACAAGAATGTTACTAGTGTAACAACATACACACAAGAATGTTACTAGTGTAACAACATACACACAAGAATGTTACTAGTGTAACAACATACACACAAGAATGTTACTAGTGTAACAACATACACACAAGAATGTTACTAGTGTAACAACATACACACAAGAATGTTACTAGTGTAACAACATACACACAAGAATGTTACTAGTGTAACAACATACACACAAGAATGTTACTAGTGTAACAACATACACACAAGAATGTTACTAGTGTAACAACATACACACAAGAATGTTACTAGTGTAACAACATACACACAAGAGTGTTACTAGTGTAACAACATACACACAAGAGTGTTACTAGTGTAACAACATACACACAAGAATGTTACTAGTGTAACAACATACACACAAGAATGTTACTAGTGTAACAACATACACACAAGAATGTTACTAGTGTAACAACATACACACAAGAATGTTACTAGTGTAACAACATACACACAAGAATGTTACTAGTGTAACAACATACACACAAGAATGTTACTAGTGTAACAACATACACACAAGAATGTTACTAGTGTAACAACATACACACAAGAATGTTACTAGTGTAACAACATACACACAAGAATGTTACTAGTGTAACAACATACACACAAGAATGTTGTTAGTGTAACAACATACACACAAGAATGTTACTAGTGTAACAACATACACACAAGAATGTTACTAGTGTAACAACATACACACAAGAATGTTACTAGTGTAACAACATACACACAAGAATGTTACTAGTGTAACAACATACACACAAGAATGTTACTAGTGTAACAACATACACACAAGAATGTTACTAGTGTAACAACATACACACAAGAATGTTACTAGTGTAACAACATACACACAAGAATGTTACTAGTGTAACAACATACACACAAGAATGTTACTAGTGTAACAACATACACACAAGAATGTTACTAGTGTAACAACATACACACAAGAATGTTACTAGTGTAACAACATACACACAAGAATGTTACTAGTGTAACAACATACACACAAGAATGTTACTAGTGTAACAACATACACACAAGAATGTTACTAGTGTAACAACATACACACAAGAATGTTACTAGTGTAACAACATACACACAAGAATGTTACTAGTGTAACAACATACACACAAGAATGTTACTAGTGTAACAACATACACACAAGAATGTTACTAGTGTAACAACATACACACAAGAATGTTACTAGTGTAACAACATACACATAGTGTTGCAGTGTGACTTTCGTTTTACTTATCTGCTATATTATTTTACATTATGATTGTTGTACAGTGGTAATCAACACTGGCTATGTTCCCTGCCATATTCTATGATTGTTGCACAGTGGTAATCAACACTGGCTATGTTCCCTGTCATATTCTATGATTGTTGCACAGTGGTAATCAACACTGGCTATGTTCCCTGTCATATTCTATGATTGTTGCACAGTGGTAATCAACACTGGCTATGTTCCCTGCCATATTCTATGATTGTTGCACAGTGGTAATCAACACTGGCTATGTTCCCTGTCATATTCTATATGATTGTTGCACAGTGGTAATCAACATTGGCTATGTTCCCTGTCATATTCCGTCACACAGGAGGGGTTACCCGCATACTATTAAATGTGTCAGACTGAGCTGGTAGACTTCAGTAGATCACCCAGGATATCGCCAAGTATTCCATTATAAGTTCAGCAACTCAAATGTTTCCTTCCAACAGATTTGAAGTTACTATTACATTGGAATTACCATATCTGAAGCTGACCTCTCCCATGCACAGGAAAAATGGAATATTATGAGGGTATCTCCACCATTATATAGAAGGCAGTGGAAAGAGCTGGGAGGAGAGAGATGTGCATGTTAAATATATTACATCGAGAAATGGAAAGAGGGAGGAAATGGAGAGGCAATTATGTTTCATCCGAGGGAACGCAGCTTGAGTTCCTTGGATCAACATCGTGTGAGCAGCATGAAGGCACCTCCCTGGAGGAGACAGGCAGACTTAAGCCTGGATCAGCGGGTTATCGTATGCAGGCCACGCTGCGCCTCCTTCCGCATCTATGTTATTGTTATCGTACTCGAGGGAAGAGTTGTCGTGCAGCGTCGCACTGTTGTCCTACACCAACACCCAGATTTCTTCGGCTGCGGCAGCAAGCTGTTCCATTTGAATGTTGCAATACGAATGAAATTATCGTAACTCATCGCAGTGAACCCTGGGAGGAAGGATATCACAAAGTTACGGTATCAGTATACCGGCAGTTATGGTTTTGCTATAGCAACTTTCTTGTGCTCCTCTTGGCTTTCAGAACTGACTACAGATGCGTCATATTCTCTCTATCTCAACATACAAACTTTTGCATAAGCTGTTATATACCGCAATTATCTGCATTAACTGTTCTTTTCCAGGAAATATAGAAGTTCTGTCTTCAGTAATGATCAAAACATCCTCCTTTAAAATCAATATTGTTGGCCAAGGTTGTTGTAAGTGGCCAGCAACAGCACCTCCGCAGTCACAGTTTACAAGATTGTCCAATTTGGACAAAAAATAAAAAGAGAAGAAGTGTTCCTCCCAAAATGTAATGGTAACCATAATGCCCCAGAGCAAGAAGGAGTAAAACGACCTCTCACAAGTGTCGTAATAAACCCCGAGTATATACACCAGTGTATATTCAAAATGCTTATACAATGTGTACTTAGTGTATATTCACCTAGGTGTACATTCAGTGTATATACGCCTAGTGATGAGTAATTCTTTTTGTGTACACTTACCAGGTATCTTAGTGAATATACACCGAGAGGTGAGTACGTGAGTGTATATACAGCGAGAGTACAAATATGGCTGCCGACCTTGGTGGTGTGCAACTCTCGGTCAACCCTGGATATTGCTGAAGTAATCCTCAGATTCTTGTTCTTTTTGGAGGGACGCTCGTTCTTCCATATTGCTGGCTCAGCACTGGCACTCAACCACACAACACCGCCTTGTGGAGACTGTCTGGCTCCTTGGACTTAACCAGTGATGGGCTGGGTTCTGACCCTGCTTACATGTTTCCCTGTGTGGGCTGGGTTCTGACCCTTCTTACATGTTTCCCTGTGTGATCCTCGACTACTGCTAAGGAACACTTGTTCCCTGTTCCTGTATTCTGTGTATATGTCAGGATTACGTACTGTTTAATATCCAGGCTGAGGGAGGTCAGGCTCAATACGATCTGTTAAATATACCAGAAATATAAATTATTGAACCTCTATTTAGGGATATGAAATATTCTTGATATTAAATGCCTCAGGATGTCACGGTCTCAAGGGGCACATAAGTACCTCCATCTTCTAATAACCCAACTTTGCTCATGGAACTCTGTGTTCATCAAGAACTGCAAGAAGCCCTTATCACGAGCCTTTTCCATCCTATGGAGAGGGAGCATGGACACGGGGGTCGTCCCACAGTTACTAAAAACAACAGACATAGCCCCACTCCACAAAGGGGGCAGTAAAGCAACAGCAAGGAACTACAGACCAATAGCACTAACATCCCATATCATAAAAATCTTTGAAAGGGTCCTAAGAAGCAAGATCACCACCCATCTAGAAACCCATCAGTTACACAACCCAGGGCAACATGGGTTTAGAACAGGTCGCTCCTGTCTGTCTCAACTGTTGGATCACTACGACAAGGTCCTAAATGCACTGGAAGACAAAAAGAATGCAGATGTAATATATACAGACTTTGCAAAAGCCTTCGACAAGTGTGACCATGGCGTAATAGCGCACAAAATGCGTGCTAAAGGAATAACAGGAAAAGTCGGTCGATGTATCTATAATTTCCTCACTAACAGAACACAGAGAGTAGTCGTCAACAGAGTAAAGTCCGAGGCAGCTACGGTGAAAAGCTCTGTTCCACAAAGCACAGTACTCGCTCCCATCTTGTTCCTCATCCTCATATCCGACATAGACAAGGATGTCAGCCACAGCACCGTGTCTTCCTTTGCAGATGACACCCGAATCTGCATGACAGTGTCTTCCATTGCAGACACTGCAAAGCTCCAGGCGGACATCAACCAAATCTTTCAGTGGGCTGCAGAAAACAATATGAAGTTCAACGATGAGAAATTTCAATCACTCAGATATGGTAAACATGAGGAAATTAAATCTTCATCAGAGTACAAAACAAATTCTGGCCACAAAATAGAGCGAAACACCAACGTCAAAGACCTGGGAGTGATCATGTCGGAGGATCTCACCTTCAAGGACCATAACATTGTATCAATCGCATCTGCTAGAAAAATGACAGGATGGATAATGAGAACCTTCAAAACTAGGGAGGCCAAGCCCATGATGACACTCTTCAGGTAACTTGTTCTATCTAGGCTGGAATATTGCTGCACATTAACAGCACCTTTCAAGGCAGGTGAAATTGCCGACCTAGAAAATGTACAGAGAACTTTCACGGCGCGCATAACGGAGATAAAACACCTCAATTACTGGGAGCGCTTGAGGTTCCTAAACCTGTATTCCCTGGAACGCAGGAGGGAGAGATACATGATTATATACACCTGGAAAATCCTAGAGGGACTAGTACCGAACTTGCACACGAAAATCACTCACTACGAAAGCAAAAGACTTGGCAGACGATGCACCATCCTCCCAATGAAAAGCAGGGGTGTCACTAGCACGTTAAGAGACCATACAATAAGTGTCAGGGGCCCGAGACTGTTCAACTGCCTCCCAGCACACATAAGGGGGATTACCAACAGACCCCTGGCAGTCTTCAAGCTGGCACTGGACAAGCACCTAAAGTCAGTTCCTGATCAGCCGGGCTGTGGCTCGTACGTTGGTTTGCGTGCAGCCAGCAGTAACAGCCTGGTTGATCAGGCTCTGATCCACCAGGAGGCCTGGTCACAGACCGGGCCGCGGGGGCGTTGACCCCCGGAACTCTCTCCAGGTAAACTCCAGGTAAGACCTCTACAACACTATTGTCATCATGACTTAAGGAAAGATCCTGGACTTCACCTTACGAAACAGACAAAACAAATGTGATAGTAATTATGAATAAGGTAGATTATAGTGGAAATATGAACATGTTATTAGAAGACGGAGGAAGTTAAGTGCCTCTTAATGATGCTCTTGCAGCTCATCAAAGGTAACAACAAACTTGTACAACCTCTCCATGATGAGAAGGGAAGATAATGATGTTTGTCAAGTGTCACAGCAGTGTCACTTTACACTACTTACAATTATTTAACAAAAGCATAAACTACTAACACCAACAAATACACAACACATAGTATCCCATCAGGTTAAACTAAGCTGCCTCACTGAGCCATTAATGTGTCTGCATCATCAGTGTCTACTTTAAACTTTATTTATCACATTACATGATACAATTAACTTGGGTGTACATTTATAAAAGATAGATTATTCAAATATTTCTCCTCGAAGCTATTCTTTAATATTTCTCCGAGGCTGAGTCCGAGTCTCCACAACTTGAAATACAGAAGACCTCTCTCTCTCTCTCTCTCTCTCTCTCTCTCTCTCTCTCTCTCTCTCTCTCTCTCTCTCTCTACCTCCCTTCTCCCAGCACTAACTGCCTGGGGCGTCCCCACCCGCCAGAGGTGCTGCTGCCAGAATTAATTCACTCAAGTTTTAGTCACACTAGGAAGACTGCTAACGAGACACCAACTGACAGAAAGTGATAGGTGAAAATAATAAATCAAGAAATTAACCTAACTAACAGGAAAACTTCCCAGGAAGTTAACCTAACTGAGAAGTTACTGGAACTAACAGGGACTAACAACAATCTGCAAAAAACAACAGCTGCTGCAAGGAATTAAGAGGAAGTAACAGGAAGTGACAGAAAGAGACCTTTAAGCTCCACAAGGTCACTACGGTGGCCTACACTGCTCTGATACATGCAAATGACTTTCCCAGGAGCCGGACTTCCACCCTCGTTTCAATGTTTAAAGCACAACTGACCATAAGGCTGAGAACTGTGCCATCATCAACACCGTTTTGAAGCTTAAGGAGAACTTGAACGAGTAACAGCAGCGCTCCAACAAGTGGATGTTGGAGTCCAACCCCGAATCATGCACACTGACAGGAAAATGAATTAGACCACTAGAGGCAACATAACACCTAACAAGGAGAAAATTCACACAATCGGAAAAAAAATGGAAGAATAGAATATGTAGGAGGAGGCACAGGTAGCAGGAGCCGTGTTCCTAGGGCCTAGGAGTGGGAGGTACTAGGACCTAGGAGTGGGAGGTACTAGGGCCTAGGAGTGGGAGGTACTAGGACCTAGGAGTGGGAGGTACTAGGACCTAGGAGTGGGAGGTACTAGGACCTAGGAGTGGGAGGTACTAGGACCTAGGAGTGGGAGGTACTAGGACCTAGGAGTGGGAGGTACTAGGACCTAGGAGTGGGAGGTACTAGGACCTAGGAGTGGGAGGTACTAGGACCTAGGAGTGGGAGGTACTAGGACCTAGGAGTGGGAGGTACTAGGACCTAGGAGTGGGAGGTACTAGGACCTAGGAGTGGGAGGTACTAGGACCTAGGAGTGGGAGGTACTAGGACCTAGGAGTGGGAGGTACTAGGACCTAGGAGTGGGAGGTACTAGGACCTAGGAGTGGGAGGTACTAGGACCTAGGAGTGGGAGGTACTAGGACCTAGGAGTGGGAGGTACTAGGACCTAGGAGTGGGAGGTACTAGGGGAATCAGGACCTGGGGTTCAAGAATCTAAGAGAAAAGAGCCTAGTGAAGGCTCACACACACACACACACACACACACACACACACACACACACACACACACACATTATCTTCTCGCTGGATTTACAAGCGACTCTCAAATTTGCACTTTATACTGCAAGAGCAAATGACATTTGCATATTTTAATTAACAGTTAAACTAAGACGCGCTTACCATTACCTTTGATAAATGACGCATATGTGTGCATGAGAGAGAGAGAGAGAGAGAGAGAGAGAGAGAGAGAGAGAGAGAGAGAGAGAGAGAGAGAGAGAGAGAGAGAGAGAGAGAGAGAGAGAGAGAGGTCACTCTGACTTTCTTGTGTTATCCCAGGTTCTCTACATATATGCTGCTATGTGTGATAATCTATGTATCTGTTTACCTGGAGTTTACCTAGAGAGAGTTCCGGGGGTCAACGCCCCCACCCTCCAGACACCACTGTGGAGAGATGAGGTCAGTACAATGTAGCAGAAGGCTCTCTCCCCACCCTCCAGACAACACTCTGGAGAGCTGAGGTCAGTATAATGCAGCAGAAGGCTCTCTCCCCACCCTCCAGACAACATTGTGGAGAGCTGAGGCCAGTATAATGTAGCAGAAGGTTCTCTCCCCACCCTCCAGACAACACTCTGGAGAGCTGAGGTCAGTATAATGCAGCAGAAGGCTCTCTCCCCACCCTCCAGACAACATTGTGGAGAGCTGAGGTCAGTATAATGTAGCAGAGGGCTCTCTCCCCACCCTCCAGACAACACTGGAGAGCTGAAGTCAATATAATATAGCAGAAGGCTCTCTCCCCACCTTCCAGACAACATAGGACACTGAAGACAGACTGAAGTATCCTTGTTTGGAAATTTAACATGTTGAAAATTGTCTTAGCACTAATGCTGCTACTACTACCACTGCTACTACTACCATTGCTACTACCACTGCTACTACTACCACTGCCACTACCACACCACTAACACTACATCTAGTAATACTACCACTACTACTACCACTGCTACTACTACCACTGCTGCTACTACCACTGCTACTACTACCACTGCTACTACTACCACTGCCACTACCACACCACTAACACTACATCTAGTAATACTACCACTACTACTACCACTGCTACTACTACTACCACTGCTACTACTACTACCACTGCCACTACCACACCACTAACACTACATCTAGTAATACTACCACTACTACTACCACTGCTACTACTACTACCACTGCTACTACTACCACTGCCACTACCACACCACTAACACTACATCTAGTAATACTACCACTACTACCACTGCTACTACTACTACCACTGCTACTACTACTACTGCCACTACCACACCACTAACACTACATCTAGTAATACTACCACTACTACTACCACTGCTACTACTACCACTGCCACTACCACACCACTAACACTACATCTAGTAATACTACCACTACTACTACCACTGCTACTACTACCACTGCCACTACCACACCACTAACACTACATCTAGTAATACTACCACTACTACTACTACCACACTACTGCACTACTACTACTGTTACCCCGCCACTACAATATAAGATATTAATACGTACTTTAGACTCCAAACAACGGATGGAAGACACACTCTTCAACATACAATATTAACATCGACTGGTACTGCAAATTAACCATAATAACACACAATTTGAGTCGTTCATACAAGTTGAATTGTAGCGCCAAATAAGTCCCTGACGCTGGTGCTGTTATCCTGAGCCCATAACCAAAATATATATGTATGTGAACTGTCTGGAATTGTGTAGATGACTTGTGTCTTAACTATAGAGTAACGTGGGTTATATAATTGACATAAGGACACACACAGCCATAAATTTCTGCTAATCTATATATAGGGATAGAAAGCTAGCTAGAGTGCTGTGTAATTATCATAGCGTAGCATGATATATGCTACCTTTGTTTCTTTCCATTATACGGTACAAATTTTGAGAAATATGCACAAGGCGAACGTGTAACCTGGTCCCTTATATTATCTGTAATTGAAAGTATTTAGCCTACCATTTCTGAAATGTTTTGTAGTATATGAGGGAATAATATCACGTGACTATGTTTTTCTCGGTGTTCCTGTAGACTCAAGAATTAACCCACTTCAATACTACACTTGTTACACCAGTTATCTTTGTGTAGATAAGTGCTAGTATTTAACCAGTTCAAGACATCCAGTAATTAACCAGCTCAAGTCTACCAGTAATTAAGCAGCTCAAGTCTACCAGTAATTAACCAGCTCAAGTCTACCAGTAATTAAGCAGCTCAAGTCTACCAGTAATTAACCAGCTCAAGTCTACCAGTAATTAAGCAGCTCAAGTCTACCAGTAATTAACCAGCTCAAGTCTACCAGTAATTAACCAGCTCAAGTCTACCAGTAATTAACCAGCTTAAGTCTACCAGTAATTAACCAGCTCAAGTCTACCAGTAATTAACCAGCTCAAGTCTACCAGTAATTAACCAGCTCAAGTCTACCAGTAATTAACCAGCTCAAGTCTACCAGTAATTAACCAGCTCAAGTCTACCAGTAATTAAGCAGCTCAAGTCTACCAGTAATTAACCAGCTCAAGTCTACCAGTAATTAACCAGCTCAAGTCTACCAGTAATTAACTATATTTTTTTTATTTGTCTCATAGTTTACCAGTCGTCTTAAGATCCAAATTATATCATATTATCTTGGCTTCCTAAAACAAGTGTATCTCACTGTCTAGGCTTCCTAAGACAAGTGGATCTCACTGTCTAGGCTTCCTAAGACAAGTGGATCTCACTGTCTAGGCTTCCTAAGACAAGTGTATCTCATTGTCTAGGCTTCCTAAGACAAGTGTATCTCATTGTCTAGGCTTCCTAAGACAAGTGGATCTCACTGTCTAGGCTTCCTAAGACAAGTGGATCTCACTGTCTAGGCTTCCTAAGACAAGTGTATCTCACTGTCTAGACTTCCTAAGACAAGTGGATCTCACTGGCTAGGCTTCCTAAGACAACTGTATCGCACTGTCTAGGCTTCCTAAGACAACTGTATCTCACTATCTAAGCTTCCTAAGAGAATTATAAGATTTCACATGGGAAAATTGAGTTTGATCCAAGGAAAAGAAGGTTCCATTCCTTAAATAAGGAGTCTATCACGAGCAAGAAGGAAGTACTTCCCCTGGAGGGAGTCTATCACGAGCAAGAAGGCAGTACTTTCCCTGGGAGGGAGTCTATCACGAGCAAGAAGGCAGTGCTTCCCCTGGGAGGGAGTCTATCACGAGCAAGAAGGCAGTACTTCCCCTGGGAGGGAGTCTATCACGAGCAAGAAGGCAGTACTTCCCCTGGGAGGGAGTCTATCACGAGCAAGAAGGCAGTACTTCCCCTGGGAGGGAGTCTATCACGAACAAGAAGGCAGTACTTCCCCTGGGAGGGAGTCTATCACGAACAAGAAGGCATTACTTCCCTGGGAGGGAGTCTATCACGAGCAAGAAGGCAGTACTTCCCCTGGGAGGGAGTCTATCACGAACAAGAAGGCAGTACTTCCCCTGGGAGGGAGTCTATCACGAACAAGAAGGCAGTACTTCCTCTGGGAGGGAGTCTATCACAAACAAGAAGGCAGTACTTCCCCTGGGAGGGAGTCTATCACGAACAAGAAGGTAGTACTTCCCCTGGGAGGGAGTCTATCACGAGCAAGAAGGCAGTACTTCCCCTGGGAGGGAGTCTATCACGAACAAGAAGGCAGTACTTCCCCTGAGAGGGAGTCTATCACGAACAAGAAGGCAGTACTTCCCCTGGGAGGGAGTCTATCACGAGCAAGAAGGCAGTACTTCCCCTGGGAGGGAGTCTATCACGAACAAGAAGGCAGTACTTCCCCTGGGAGGGAGTCTATCACGAACAAGAAGGCAGTACTTCCCCTGGGAGGGAGTCTATCACGAACAAGAAGGCAGTACTTCCCCTGAGAGGGAGTCTATCACGAGCAAGAAGGCAGTACTTCCCCTGGGAGGGAGTCTATCACGAACAAGAAGGCAGTACTTCCCCTGAGAGGGAGTCTATCACGAACAAGAAGGCAGTACTTCCCCTGGGAGGGAGTCTATCACGAGCAAGAAGGCAGTACTTCCCCTGGGAGGGAGTCTATCACGAACAAGAAGGCAGTACTTCCCCTGGGAGGGAGTCTATCACGAACAAGAAGGCAGTACTTCCCCTGGGAGGGAGTCTATCACGAACAAGAAGGCAGTACTTCCCCTGGGAGGGAGTCTATCACGAACAAGAAGGCAGTACTTCCCCTGGGAGGGAGTCTATCACGAACAAGAAGGCAGTACTTCCCCTGGGAGGGAGTCTATCACGAACAAGAAGGCAGTACTTCCCCTGGGAGGGAGTCTATCACGAACAAGAAGGCAGTACTTCCCCTGGGAGGGAGTCTATCACGAACAAGAAGGCAGTACTTCCCCTGGGAGGGAGTCTATCACGAACAAGAAGGCAGTACTTCCCCTGGGAGGGAGTCTATCACGAACAAGAAGGCAGTACTTCCCCTGGGAGGGAGTCTATCACGAACAAGAAGGCAGTACTTCCCCTGGGAGGGAGTCTATCACGAACAAGAAGGCAGTACTTCACCTGGGAGGGAGTCTATCACGAACAAGAAGGCAGTACTTCCCCTGGGAGGGAGTCTATCACGAACAAGAAGGCAGTACTTCACCTGGGAGGGAGTCTATCACGAACAAGAAGGCAGTACTTCCCCTGGGAGGGAGTCTATCACGAACAAGAAGGCAGTACTTCCCCTGGGAGGGAGTCTATCACGAACAAGAAGGCAGTACTTCCCCTGGGAGGGAGTCTATCACGAACAAGAAGGCAGTACTTCCTCTGGGAGGGAGTCTATCACAAACAAGAAGGCAGTACTTCCCCTGGGAGGGAGTCTATCACGAACAAGAAGGCAGTACTTCCCCTGGGAGGGAGTCTATCACGAACAAGAAGGCAGTACTTCCCCTGGGAGGGAGTCTATCACGAACAAGAAGGCAGTACTTCCCCTGGGAGGGAGTCTATCACGAACAAGAAGGCAGTACTTCACCTGGGAGGGAGTCTATCACGAACAAGAAGGCAGTACTTCCCCTGGGAGGGAGTCTATCACGAACAAGAAGGCAGTACTTCACCTGGGAGGGAGTCTATCACGAACAAGAAGGCAGTACTTCCCCTGGGAGGGAGTCTATCACGAACAAGAAGGCAGTACTTCCCCTGGGAGGGAGTCTATCACGAACAAGAAGGCAGTACTTCACCTGGGAGGGAGTCTATCACGAACAAGAAGGCAGTACTTCCCCTGGGAGGGAGTCTATCACGAACAAGAAGGCAGTACTTCACCTGGGAGGGAGTCTATCACGAACAAGAAGGCAGTACTTCCCCTGGGAGGGAGTCTATCACGAACAAGAAGGCAGTACTTCCCCTGGGAGGGAGTCTATCACGAACAAGAAGGCAGTACTTCCCCTGGGAGGGAGTCTATCACGAACAAGAAGGCAGTACTTCCTCTGGGAGGGAGTCTATCACAAACAAGAAGGCAGTACTTCCCCTGGGAGGGAGTCTATCACGAACAAGAAGGCAGTACTTCCCCTGGGAGGGAGTTACTGTGACATTAGTTCCTCTGAGTCCTCCTCTTCGTCAGCTTTCAGTGTTGTATATATTTATATTCTCTTATATACTTCATATTACTAGCTATTAAACACATCATTTTATTAGCTGTTACTTACGGCAAGAACGAGTGTTTTGTACTCACCTATCTGTGGTTACAAGAGTCGATTCTCAGCTCCTGGCCCCGCCTCTTAACTTGCCAGGCTCACTCGTAGTAGCCTCTCGTGGGACCCATTTTGTGTTCTCTAGGCTGTGTTAACCACCACTCTAAGATCACTAACATCTTCCAACACGGCTCGAGACCCACATACACACACACGCAGGAGCTGTGACTCGACCCCTGCACTCACACAGAGGTAAGTACACACACACACACACAGGGGCTGTGGCTCGACCCCTGCACCCACACATAGGTGAGTACACACACACACATACACACACACACACACACACACACACACAGAGGAGCTGTGGCTCGATCCCTACACCCACACATAGGTGAGTACACACACACACACACACACACACACACACACACAGAGGAGCTGTGGCTCGATCCCTACACCCACACATAGGTGAGTACACACACACACACACACACACACACACACACAGAGGAGCTGTGGCTCGATCCCTACACCCACACATAGGTGAGTACACACACACACACACACACACACACACACACACACACACACACAGAGGAGCTGTGGCTCGATCCCTACAACCACACATAGGTGAGTACACACACACACACACACACACACACACAGAGGAGCTGTGGCTCGATCCCTACACCCACACATAGGTGAGTACACACACACACACACACACACACACACACACACACACACACACACACACACACACAGAGGAGCTGTGGCTCGATCCCTACACCCACACATAGGTGAGTACACACACACACACACACACAGAGGAGCTGTGGCTCGACCCCTACACCCACACATAGGTGAGTACACACACACACACACACACACACACACACACACACACACACAGAGGAGCTGTGGCTCGATCCCTACACCCACACATAGGTGAGTACACACACATACACACACACACACACACACACAGAGGAGCTGTGGCTCGATCCCTACACCCACACATAGGTGAGTACACACACACACACACACACACACACACACACACACACACACAGAGGAGCTGTGGCTCGATCCCTACACCCACACATAGGTGAGTACACACACACACACACACACACACACACACACACACACACAGAGGAGCTGTGGCTCGATCCCTACAACCACACATAGGTGAGTACACACACACACACACACACACACACACACAGAGGAGCTGTGGCTCGATCCCTACACCCACACATAGGTGAGTACACACACACACACACACACACACACACACACACACACACACACAGAGGAACTGTGGCTCGATCCCTACACCCACACATAGGTGAGTACACACACACACACACACACAGAGGAGCTGTGGCTCGACCCCTACACCCACACATAGGTGAGTACACACACACACACACACACACAGAGGAGCTGTGGCTCGATCCCTACACCCACACATAGGTGAGTACACACACACACACACACACACACACACACACACACACACACACACACACACACAGAGGAGCTGTGGCTCGACCCCTACACCCACACATAGGTGAGTACACACACACCTTCTCATCTTTGCCGTTAATAACATTTGGTTCAGCATCAAAGAAGCATAAAAGCAATATTGTTGGCAGCGGCTAAGTATTTAGGGAAGGCAGCCTCTCCTTCCTGGGTCGTATTGTAAGACACAGAGGCTGTACCTGTACCTGTACCTGCACCTGTACCTGCACCTGTACCTGTACCTGCACCTGTACCTGTACCTGTACCTGTACCTGCACCTGTACCTGTACCTGTACCTGTACCTGCACCTGTACCTGTACCTGCACCTGTACCTGCACCTGTACCTGTACCTGCACCTGTACCTGCACCTGTACCTGTACCTGCACCTGTACCTGCACCTGTACCTGTACCTGTACCTGCACCTGTACCTGCACCTGTACCTGTACCTGTACCTGTACCTGCACCTGTACCTGCACCTGTACCTGTACCTGCACCTGTACCTGTACCTGTACCTGTACCTGCACCTGTACCTGTACCTGTACCTGCACCTGTACCTGTACCTGCACCTGTACCTGCACCTGCACCTGTACCTGCACCTGTACCTGCACCTGCACCTGTACCTGCACCTGTACCTGTACCTGTACCTGCACCTGTACCTGCACCTGTACCTGTACCTGCACCTGCACCTGTACCTGTACCTGTACCTGTACCTGCACCTGTACCTGCACCTGTACCTGCACCTGTACCTGCACCTGTACCTGCACCTGTACCTGTACCTGTACCTGTACCTGCACCTGTACCTGCACTTGTACCTGTACCTGTACCTGTACCTGTACCTGCACCTGTACCTGTACCTGCACCTGCACCTGTACCTGTACCTGTACCTGCACTTGTACCTGCACCTGTACCTGCACCTGTACCTGTACCTGCACCTGTACCTGTACCTGTACCTGTACCTGCACCTGTACCTGTACCTGCACCTGTACCTGTACCTGCACCTGTACCTGTACCTGTACCTGTACCTGCACCTGTACCTGTACCTGCACCTGTACCTGTACCTGCACCTGTACCTGTACCTGCACCTGTACCTGTACCTGCACCTGTACCTGTACCTGCACCTGTACCTGCACCTGTACCTGTCATTGTTGACTCTTTCTACCTCTTGTCCTTCACTACCTAGTTTCAAATATTTCTTGGCTAGTTTCAAATATTTCTTGGCTAGTTTCAAATATTTCTTGGGTAGTTTCAAATATTTCTTGGCTAGTTTCAAATATTTCTTGGCTAGTTTCAAATATTTCTTGGCTAGTTTCAAATATTTCTTGGCTAGTTTCAAATATTTCTTGGCTAGTTTCAAATATTTCTTGGCTAGTTTCAAATATTTCTTGGGTAGTTTCAAATATTTCTTGGCTAGTTTCAAATATTTCTTGGCTAGTTTCAAATATTTCTTGGCTAGTTTCAAATATTTCTTGGCTAGTTTCAAATATTTCTTGGCTAGTTTCAAATATTTCTTGGCTAGTTTCAAATATTTCTTGGCTAGTTTCAAATATTTCTTGGCTAGTTTCAAATATTTCTTGGCTAGTTTCAAATATTTCTTGGGTAGTTTCAAATATTTCTTGGCTAGTTTCAAATATTTCTTGGCTAGTTTCAAATATTTCTTGGCTAGTTTCAAATATTTCTTGGCTAGTTTCAAATATTTCTTGGCTAGTTTCAAATATTTCTTGGCTAGTTTCAAATATTTCTTGGGTAGTTTCAAATATTTCTTGGCTAGTTTCAAATATTTCTTGGCTAGTTTCAAATATTTCTTGGCTAGTTTCAAATATTTCTTGGCTAGTTTCAAATATTTCTTGGCTAGTTTCAAATATTTCTTGGCTAGTTTCAAATATTTCTTGGCTAGTTTCAAATATTTCTTGGCTAGTTTCAAATATTTCTTGGCTAGTTTCAAATATTTCTTGGGTAGTTTCAAATATTTCTTGGCTAGTTTCAAATATTTCTTGGCTAGTTTCAAATATTTCTTGGCTAGTTTGAAATATTTCTTGGCTAGTTTCAAATATTTCTTGGCTAGTTTCAAATATTTCTTGGCTAGTTTCAAATATTTCTTGGCTAGTTTCAAATATTTCTTGGCTAGTTTCAAATATTTCTTGGCTAGTTTGAAATATTTCTTGGCTAGTTTCAAATATTTCTTGGCTAGTTTCAAATATTTCTTGGCTTGTTTCAAATATTTCTTGGCTAGTTTCAAATATTTCTTGGCTAGTTTCAAATATTTCTTGGCTAGTTTCAAATATTTCTTGGCTAGTTTCAAATATTTCTTGGCTAGTTTCAAATATTTCTTGGCTAGTTTGAAATATTTCTTGGCTAGTTTCAAATATTTCTTGGCTAGTTTCAAATATTTCTTGGCTTGTTTCAAATATTTCTTGGCTAGTTTCAAATATTTCTTGGCTAGTTTCAAATATTTCTTGGCTAGTTTCAAATATTTCTTGGCTAGTTTCAAATATTTCTTGGCTAGTTTCAAATATTTCTTGGCTAGTTTGAAATATTTCTTGGCTAGTTTCAAATATTTCTTGGCTAGTTTCAAATATTTCTTGGCTTGTTTCAAATATTTCTTGGCTAGTTTCAAATATTTCTTGGCTAGTTTCAAATATTTCTTGGCTAGTTTCAAATATTTCTTGGCTAGTTTCAAATATTTCTTGGCTAGTTTCAAATATTTCTTGGCTAGTTCCAACCATTATTTCCTGGTGTTACTCTCAGACATGGTCCTCCAGGTCCAGGATATATTCAGACATTTACAGTCGCTTTAGGCTAATTTTCAGACATTTCCACCAGTCCTTGGCCAGGCTCAGTCATGTCTGGCACATGTCTGGCTCATGTCTGGCTCATGTCTGGCACATGTCTGGCTCATGTCTGGCACATGTCTGGCACATGTCTGGCACATGTCTGGCACATGTCTGGCTCATGTCTGGCACATGTCTGGCACATGTCTGGCTCATGTCTGGCACATGTCTGGCACATGTCTGGCTCATGTCTGGCACATGTCTGGCACATGTCTGGCTCATGTCTGGCACATGTCTGGCACATGTCTGGCACATGTCTGGCACATGTCTGGCACATGTCTGGCACATGTCTGGCACATGTCTGGCACATGTCTGGCACATGTCTGGCACATGTCTGGCTCATGTCTGGCACATGTCTGGCTCATGTCTGGCACATGTCTGGCACATGTCTGGCTCATGTCTGGCACATGTCTGGCACATGTCTGGCACATGTCTGGCACATGTCTGGCACATGTCTGGCACATGTCTGGCACATGTCTGGCACATGTCTGGCACATGTCTGGCACATGTCTGGCACATGTCTGGCACATGTCTGGCACATGTCTGGCACATGTCTGGCTCATGTCTGGCACATGTCTGGCACATGTCTGGCTCATGTCTGGCACATGTCTGGCACATGTCTGGCACATGTCTGGCACATGTCTGGCACATGTCTGGCACATGTCTGGCACATGTCTGGCACATGTCTGGCACATGTCTGGCACATGTCTGGCACATGTCTGGCTCATGTCTGGCACATGTCTGGCACATGTCTGGCCATTGTCTGGCACATGTCTGGCACATGTCTGGCACATGTCTGGCACATGTCTGGCCATTGTCTGGCTCATGTCTGGCTCATGTCTGGCACATGTCTGGCACATGTCTGGCACATGTCTGGCTCTCCACAGACATTTTGTATTCATGTATCTCAAATGTTGACGTTTCTCTACTAAGTTAAATTATTCCTGTTGTTTTTACCATAATAATGATAATAATTAGATTATTATTGTTATTTAATAATATTAATGATGTGTTCCAGGTTCGATCCAGAGGATAAATCCTGTGTTCCTGGATCAAGAACTCTTGAGCAGTACCAAGGGCACTTGAGAGTGAGTGAGAGAGAGAGAGAGAGAGAGAGAGAGAGAGAGAGAGAGAGAGAGAGAGAGAGAGAGAGAGAGAGAGAGAGAGAGAGAGAGAGAGAGACAGAGAGAGAGAGAGAGAGAGGTAAGTCACTTCTCTTCCTATTCTCTTTCTTTCCACAATACTCAGTTTAAAGTCAACAACAATCTCCACTTCCCTTCCTCTCTCACTCTCCCTCCTCTCTCACTCTCTCTCTCACTCTCCCTTCTCTCTCACTCTCCCTTCTCTCTCACTCTCCCTTCTCTCTCACTCTCCCTTCTCTCTCACTCTCCCTTCTCTCTCACTCTCCCTTCTCTCTCACTCTCCCTTCTCTCTCACTCTCCCTTCTCTCTCACTCTCCCTCCTCTCTCACTCTCCCTCCTCTCTCACTCTCCCTCATCTCTCATTCTCCCTTCTCTCTCACTCTCCCTTCTCTCTCACTCTCCCTCCTCTCTCACTCTCCTTTCGTCAATTCTTTCCCACTCTTCCTGCATCCCCTCCTTTCTCTCCTTCACTCATTTCCTCATATCTTTTCCTTCATCCTCTCTCATTCTTTGTCTCTTTCACTCTCCCTTTATGTTTCTCCCTCCCTCGCTCCCTCGCTCCCTCCCTCCCTCGCTCCCTCCCTCGCTCCCTCGCTCCCTCGCTCCCTCCCTCCCTCGCTCCCTCCCTCCCTCGCTCCCTCCCTCGCTCCCTTACTCCTGTGTCTGACAATCCCTCGCAGATTTCTTTACAAATATTTCTTGCCGTCCCTCACAAATGCGTCAGAAACACCCATCACACACACACACACACACACACAGGAGCTATGACTCGACCCCTGCAACCACAACCACAAATAGGTGAGTACACACATACACACACACACACACATACACACACACACACACACACACACACACACACACACACACACACACACACACACACACACACACACACACACACACACACACACACGACCTAAAGACGAACCAGAGACGAACCAGAGAGGAGCCAGAGACTAACCAGAGACGAACCAGAAACGAACCAAAGACGAACGAGAGACGAACCAGAGACGAACCAGAGAGGAGCCAGAGACGAACCAGAGAGGAGCCAGAGACGAACCAGAGAGGAGCCAGAGACGAACCAGAGACGAACCAGAGACGAACCAGAGACGAACCAGAGAGGAGCCAGAGACGAACCAGAGAGGAGCCAGAGACGAACCAGAGAGGAGCCAGAGACGAACCAAAGACGAACCAGAGAGGAGCCAGAGACTAACCAGAGACGAACCAGAGAGGAGCCAGAGACGAACCAGAGGAGCCAGAGACGAACCAGAGAGGAGCCAGAGACGAACCAGAGGAGCCAGAGACGAACCAGAGAGGAGCCAGAGACGAACCAGAGACGAACCAGAGACGAACCAGAGAGGAGCCAGAGACTAACCAGAGACGAACCAGAAACGAACCAAAGACGAACGAGAGACGAACCAGAGACGAACCAGAGAGGAGCCAGAGACTAACCAGAGACGAACCAGAAACGAACCAAAGACGAACGAGAGACGAACCAGAGACGAACCAGAGAGGAGCCAGAGACGAACCAGAGAGGAGCCAGAGACGAACCAGAGAGGAGCCAGAGACGAACCAGAGACGAACCAGAGAGGAGCCAGAGACGAACCAGAGAGGAGCCAGAGACGAACCAGAGAGGAGCCAGAGACGAACCAAAGACGAACCAGAGAGGAGCCAGAGACGAACCAGAGAGGAGCCAGAGACGAACCAGAGAGGAGCCAGAGACGAACCAAAGACGAACCAGAGAGGAGCCAGAGACGAACCAGAGAGGAGCCAGAGACGAACCAGAGAGGAGCCAGAGACGAACCAGAGACGAACCAGAGAGGAGCCAGAGACGAACCAGAGAGGAGCCAGAGACGAACCAGAGAGGAGCCAAAGACGAACCAGAGAGGAGCCAGAGACGAACCAGAGACGAACCAGAGACGAACCAGAGAGGAGCCAGAGACGAACCAGAGAGGAGCCAAAGACGAACCAGAGAGGAGCCAGAGACGAGCCAGAGACGAACCAGAGAGGAGCCAGAGACACAACCGTAAAGACCAGAAGAATGTAGCGAAAAAGTAGGCAATAAATAATAGATAATTAGTAATTAATGTCTGACTTCTCTGTTCTATGAATTACACCGTGGGAACACCCAGTGTTACACTGGGAACACTCAGTGTTACACTGTGAGAACACCCAGTGTTACACTGTGAGAACACCCAGTGTTACACTGTGGGAACACCCAGTGTTACACTGTGGGAACACCCAGTGTTACACTGTGGGAACACCCAGTGTTACACTGTGGGAACACCCAGTGTTACACTGTGGGAACACCCAGTGTTACACTGTGGGAACACCCAGTGTTACACTGTGAGAACACCCAGTGTTACACTGTGGGAACACCCAGTGTTACACTGTGAGAACAACCAGTGTTACACTGTGGGAACATCCAGTGTTACACTGTGAGAACAACCAGTGTTACACTGTGGGTTGTAGATGAATGTGTCTAATTTATCAACACTGTGGGAACACCCAGTGTTACACTGTGGGAACATCCAGTGTTACACTGTGGGAACACCCAGTGTTACACTGTGAACACCCAGTGTTACACTGTGGGAACACCCAGTGTCACACTGTGAGAACAACCAGTGTTACACTGTGAGAACACCCAGCGTTACACTGTGGGAACACCCAGCGTTACACTGTGGGGACACCCAGTGTTACACTGAGAACACCCAGTGTTACACTGTGGGAACACCCAGTGTCACACTGTGGGAACATCCAGTGTTACACTGTGAGAACAACCAGTGTTACACTGTGAGAACACCCAGTGTCACACTGTGGGAACACCCAGTGTTACACTGTGGGAACACTTAGTGTCACACTGTGGGAACATCCAGTGTTACACTGTGAGAACAACCAGTGTTACACTGTGGGAACACCCAGTGTCACACTGTGGGAACATCCAGTGTTACACTGTGAGAACACCCAGCGTTACACTGTGGGAACACCCAGTGTCACACTGTGGGAACACCCAGTGTTACACTGTGGGAACACCCAGTGTCACACTGTGGGAACATCCAGTGTTACACTGTGAGAACAACCAGTGTCACACTGTGAGAACACCCAGTGTTTCACTGTGGGAAGACTCAGTGTTACACTGTGAGAACACCCAGCGTTACACTGTGGGAACACCCAGTGTTACACTGTGGGAAGACTCGTGTAACACTGTGGGAACACTCAGGGTGTGCTGTTACACTATTCTGAAGTACAATTACATAGAGGGAACAAGCTATCTTTATTTTCCTCTAAGTCCATCACAGAGGATGAAGTCCACAATAACGTTGTCAGATATTCCATAGTGGGAGTACAGCTTCACCAGGTATACCATCTTAAAGGTATGATTTTAGCAGAGCTGTGGGTAGGGGAAGTAGTGTGGATGGGGGAGGAGGGGGGAGGGGGAGGGGGAGTTATGTGTTCATAACTGTGGTGGGTGAGTTAAGAGGCAGTAAACAGGGATTAACTGGACGTGTTCAGTCTCCGCAAAATACATAAAACTGCACCAGGGGTCCGCTGGACTTTTAAATTTGACTGAATTTGTCCATACACTCAACCATGCATATGTCTCTCTCTCTCTCTCTCTCTCTCTCTCTCTCTCACACACACACAGCATAATCTCAGAAGAGCATACACTGACCTTAACCGACAATGTTTCAGCACTTGTGTTTAACATGACGTGTTTGCTGACCCTCACACAGACAAGACGCTCACAGAATCAACTGATCTAACACTTAACGTTCCACCTTGAAGCACAATGATGAGACACACTATCTTATACTTTGGATCACACTCTCTCTTAAACACTTAACCACAACAAGGAGACACATACACCACCTCAAAACTCAAAGAACCCTTACAAAACACTTGAGTATATTACAAGACACTTTAGCACATTACAACACACTTGAGTATATTAAGAGACACTTTAGTATATTACAAGACACTTTACTACATTACAAAACACTTGAGTATATTAAGAGACACTTTAGTATATTACAAAATACTTGAGTATACTGGTAGATACGTGAGTGAGCCAGGAAGCAGTGCAGTGTTGCAAGTTCCATACCTACACACGTCCTTCAAGAATAACACACTTCTGCAACACTTGGGAATGTGTATTAGGTAAACGTTCCGCCAGCCAGCGGCTTCTTCAGTCCACTGGCGGGTGAAACGTTTCCTCAATAAAGATTCCTAAATGTCAGTTTTCTGAAGCATTTATATCATGCAAGTCGTTACTCTGAGGAAGGAAGGAAGGAGGGAAGGAAGGAAAGGAGGGAGGGAGGGAAGGTCAGTCTTAACTCTCAGCTGATGTGTCTCACCTACACAACCTGTCTCTTGCTGAGATGTCAACCATCACCGGTTGATTTATTGTGTTTGACAAGATGACGGCTGTGTATGTGTGTGTGTACTCACCTATTTGTGGTTGCAGGGGTCGAGTCTTAGCTCCTGGCCCCGCCTCTTCACCGGTTGCTACTGGGTCCTCTCTCTCCCTGCTCCATGAGCTTTATCAAACCTCGTCTTAAAACTATGTATGGTTCCTGCCTCCACTGGAGTTTACCTGGAGTTTACCTGGAGAGAGTTTCGGGGGTCAACGCCCCCGCGGCCCGGTCTGTGACCAGGCCTCCTGGTGGATCAGCGCCTGATCAACCAGGCTGTTGCTGCTGGCTGCACGCAAACCAACGTACGAGCCACAGCCCGGCTGATCAGGAACTGACTTTAGGTGCTTGTCCAGTGCCAGCTTGAAGACTGCCAGGGGTCTGTTGGTAATCCCCCTTATGTGTGCTGGGAGGCAGTTGAACAGTCTCGGGCCCCTGACACTTATTGTATGGTCTCTTAACGTGCTAGTGACACCCCTGCTTTTCATTGGGGGGATGGTGCATCGTCTGCCAAGTCTTTTGCTTTCGTAGTGAGTGATTTTCGTGTGCAAGTTCGGTACTAGTCCCTCTAGGATTTTCCAGGTGTATATAATCATGTATCTCTCCCTCCTGCGTTCCAGGGAATACAGGTTTAGAAACCTCAAGCGCTCCCAGTAATTGAGGTGTTTTATCTCCGTTATGCGCGCCGTGAAAGTTCTCTGTACATTTTCTAGGTCGGCAATTTCACCTGCCTTGAAAGGTGCTGTTAGAGTGCAGCAATATTCCAGCCTTGATAGAACAAGTGACCTGAAGAGTGTCATCATGGGCTTGGCCTCCCTAGTTTTGAAGGTTCTCATTATCCATCCTGTCATTTTTCTAGCAGATGCGATTGATACAATGTTATTGTCCTTGAAGTTGAGATCCTCCGACATAATCACTCCCAGGTCTTTGACGTTGGTGTTTCGCTCTATTTTGTGGCCAGAATTTGTTTTGTACTCTGATGAAGATTTAATTTCCTCATGTTTACCATATCTGAGTAATTGAAATTTCTCATCGTTGAACTTCATATTGTTTTCTGCAGCCCACTGAAAGATTTGGTTGATGTCCGCCTGGAGCCTTGCAGTGTCTGCAATGGAAGACACTGTCATGCAGATTCGGGTGTCATCTGCAAAGGAAGACACGGTGCTGTGGCTGACATCCTTGTCTATGTCGGATATGAGGATGAGGAACAAGATGGGAGCTAGTACTGTGCCTTGTGGAACAGAGCTTTTCACCGTAGCTGCCTCGGACTTTACTCTGTTGACGACTACTCTCTGTGTTCTGTTAGTGAGGAAATTATAGATCCATCGACCGACTTTTCCTGTTATTCCTTTAGCGCGCATTTTGTGCGCTATTACGCCATGGTCACACTTGTCGAAGGCTTTTGCAAAGTCTGTATATATTACATCTGCATTCTTTTTGTCTTCTAGTGCATTTAGGACCTTGTCGTAGTGATCCAGTAGTTGAGACAGACAGGAGCGACCTGTTCTAAACCCATGTTGCCCTGGGTTGTGTAACTGATGGGTTTCTAGATGGGTGGTGATCTTGCTTCTTAGGACCCTTTCAAAGATTTTTATGATATGGGATGTTAGTGCTATTGGTCTGTAGTTCTTTGCTGTTGCTTTACTGCCCCCTTTGTGGAGTGGGGCTATGTCTGTTGTTTTTAGTAACTGAGGGACGACCCCCGTGTCCATGCTCCCTCTCCATAGGATGGAAAAGGCTCGTGATAGGGGCTTCTTGCAGTTCTTGATGAACACAGAGTTCCATGAGTCTGGCCCTGGGGCAGAGTGCATGGGCATGTCATTTATCGCCTGTTCGAAGTCATTTGGCGTCAGGATAACATCGGATAGGCTTGTGTTAATCAAATTTTGTGGCTCTCTCATAAAAAATTCATTTTGATCTTCGACTCTCAGTCTGGTTAGCAGCTTGCTAAAAACTGAGTCATATTGGGACTTGAGTAGCTCACTCATTTCCTTGCTGTCATCTGTGTAGGACCCATCTTGTTTAAGTAGGGGCCCAATACTGGACGTTGTTCTCGATTTTGATTTGGCATAGGAGAAGAAATACTTTGGGTTTCTTTCGATTTCATTTATGGCTTTTAGTTCTTCCCGCGATTCCTGACTCCTAAAGGATTCTTTTAGCTTAAGTTCGATGCTTGCTATTTCTCTGACCAGTGTCTCCCTGCGCATTTCAGATATATTGACCTCTTTTAGCCGCTCTGTTATTCTTTTCCGTCGCCTGTAAAGGGAGCGCCTGTCTCTTTCTATTTTACATCTACTCCTCCTTTTTCTTAGAGGAATAAGCCTTGTGCATACATCGAGTGCCACCGAGTTAATCTGTTCTAGGCATAAGTTTGGGTCTGTGTTGCTTAGTATATCTTCCCAGCTTATATCGGTTAGGACTTGGTTTACTTGGTCCCACTTTGTTTTTGTTATTGAAGTTGAATTTGGTGAATGCTCCCTCGTGACTAGTCTCATTTTGTCGGTCTGGGGCTCCGCGCATACATGTCTGAACCTCAATTATGTTGTGATCTGAGTATATTGTTTTTGATATGGTGACATTTCTTATCAGATCATCATTGTTAGTGAAGATGAGGTCTAGTGTATTCTCCAGTCTAGTAGGCTCTATTATTTGCTGGTTTAAATTGAATTTTGTGCAGAGATTTAAAAGCTCGTGTGAGTGTGAGTTTTCATCAGAGCTGCCTCCTGGTGTTATTACTGCAACAATATTATTTGCTATATTCCTCCATTTTAGGTGCCTTAAGTTGAAATCCCCCAGGAGCAAGATGTTGGGTGCAGGAGCTGGAAGATTTTCCAGACAGTGGTCAATTTTTAACAGCTGTTCCTGGAATTGCTGGGATGTTGCATCCGGAGGCTTGTAGACTACCACAATGACTAGGTTTTGGTTCTCGACCTTTACTGCTAAAACTTCCACTACGTCATTTGAGGCATTAAGCAGTTCTGTGCAAACAAGTGACTCTGCAATGTACAGGCCAATCCCCCCCTTTTGCCTGTTCACTCTGTCACATCTGTATAGGTTGTAACCTGGGATCCATATTTCGTTGTCCAAGTGATCCTTTATGTGGGTCTCAGTGAAAGCCGCGAACATTGCCTTTGCCTCTGCAAGCAGTCCACGGATGAAAGGTATTTTGTTGTTTGTTGCTGGCTTTAGACCCTGTATATTTGCAAAGAAGAATGTTATCGGACTGGTGGTATTGTTGGTACTGGGGGGGGGATTTTTTTTCCGGCATTAGTATCTGTATCTGTTGGTTTGGAGTGGAGGCCATGGAGTGGAGGCCATCGACTGTGGTTCCACTCCAGGAATGACTGGATTTGGTGTACGATTTCTGCCATTTCCTGCCAGTTTTTTTTCCTTCCTGGCACTAAAAAACCTCTCCCTCTTGAGTGGCTGTGGCTACCCAGGTTTTCCCACTACATCACTTTCTAGGCTATTCCACTGCCTGACAGCTCTATGACTGAAGAAATACTTCCTAATATCTCTGACTCATCTGAGTCTTAACTTCCAATTGTGACCTCTTGTTTCTGTGTCCCCTCCCTGGAACATCCTGTCTTTGTCCACCTTGTCTATTCCGCGCAGTGTTTTATATGTCGTTATCATGTCTCCCCTGACCCTCCTGTCCTCTAGTGTCGTCAGGCCGATTTCCCTTAACCTTTCTTCATAAGACATTCCCCTTAGCTCTGGAACTAACCTTGTCGCAAACCTTTGCACTTTCTCTAGCTTCTTGACGTGCTTTATCAAGTGCGGGTTCCAAACAGGTGCTGCATACTCCAGTATGGGCCTGACGTACACGCTGTTCTCAGGTTTGCCAGGCGCCCATATGCTGCAGCAGTTACCTGGTTGATGTGTGCTTCCGGAGACATGCTCGGTGTTATACTCACTCCAAGATCTTTCTCCTTGAGCGAGGTTTGCAGTTTTTGGCCACCTAGCCTATATTCTGTCTGCGGTCTTCTGTGCCCTTCCCCTATCTTCATGACTTTGCATTTGGCGGGATTAAATTCGAGAAGCCAGTTGCTGGACCAGGTGTCCAGTCTGTCCAGGTCTCTTTGAAGTCCTGCCCGGTCCTCATCTGATTTGATTCTCCTCATTAACTTCACATCGTCTGCGAACAGGGACACTTCTGAGTCTAACTCTTCCATCATGTCGTTCACATATATCAAAAATAGCACTGGTCCTAGGACCGACCCCTGTGGGACCCCGCTTGTCACAGGTGCCCACTGTGATACATCATTACGTACCATGACTCGTTGTTGCCTCCCTGTCAGGTATTCTCTGATCCATTGCAGTGCCCTTCCTGTTATATGAGCCTGATCCTCCAGCTTCTGCACTGATCTCTTGTGAGGAACTGTGTCAAAGGTCTTCCTGCAGTCCAAGAAGATCCAATCAACCCACCCCTCTCTCTCTCGTGTCTTACATAAGAACATAAGAAAGGAGGAACACTGCAGCAGGCCTGTTGGCCCATACTAGGCAGGTCCTTTACAATTCATCCCACTAACAAAACATTTGACCAACCCAATTTTCAATGCTACCCAGAAGGTTTGTGACACAGGATTTTCCTTCCATGAATCCATGCTGGTTGTCGTTTATACTCTTGTTCCGTTCCAGGTGGTTCACCACTCTCCTCCTGATAATCTTCTCCATAACTTTGCATACTATACACGTCAATGACACAGGTCTATAGTTTAGTGCCTCTTTTCTGTCTCCTTTTTTAAAAATGGGAACTACATTTGCCGTCTTCCATACCTCAGGTAGTTGCCCAGTTTCCAGGGACGTGTTGAAGATTGTGGTGTGTATGTGTGTGTATGTGTGTGTGTATGTGTGTGTGTATGTGTGTGTGTATGTGTGTGTATGTGTGTATGTGTGTGTGTGTGTGTGTGCTATTAATGCCACTTGTATAAGTTCTGGTTGTATTGGTTGTGAGACTTTTAATGTTATGTTTGCGATATACTAGAGCATATACATCACGTGTGGCCAGAGGTGTGGCCAGTGGTGAGGCCAGTGGTGAGGCCAGTGGTGTGGTCAGTGGTGTGGCCCGTGGTGTGGCCCGTGGTGTGGCCCGTGGTGTGGCCCGTGGTGTGGCCCGTGGTGTGGCCCGTGGTGTGGCCCGTGGTGTGGCCCGTGGTGTGGCCCGTGGTGTGGCCCGTGGTGTGGCCCGTGGTGTGGCCAGAGTGGTGTGGCCAGAGTGGTGTGGCCAGAGTGGTGTGTCCAGCGTGTTGCGTCCAGCATGTTGTGTCCAGCGTGTTGTGTCCAGCATGTTGTGTCCAGCATGTTGTGTCCAGCGTGTTTGTGTCCAGCGTGTTGTGTCCAGCATGTTGTGTCCAGCGTGTTGTGTCCAGCGTGTTGTGTCCAGCGTGTTGTGTCCCTGAAAAACCTTTATATTAAAGCAGTATGGAGGCTGAGGGAGGCTGTAATAATATATTCTGGTGAATATATCTCTGGTGGACTTCCATATTGATCAACACTTGTATGGTACCATTATCTCTCAACTTAGTAATTTAAGGAGAAGCCGGGACACAGGCGTCATACCACAGCAATGATATTGCTCCATTTCACAAAGGTGGCAATAAAACATAACGCACAAAACTATAGACTGGTGAAACCATACCACGGGCGGGATTGAACCCGCGGTCAGAGAGTCTCAGAACTCCAGACCGCGGGTTCAATCCCGCCCGTGGTATGGTTTGTTTGCAATCGTGTCATTACGATTTCGTGAGTCGTGCATAGACCGATGACACTACCTTCACAAAATCTTGGAAGGAGCCTTAAGACACAACACTGTCGATCACTCACAACAGTTACACAACCCAGAGCAGTACGTGTCGCTCCTGCCTTTCACAACTGCCACATCATTACGACGTGTCCGTCGATGCACTGGAAGACAATCTAAATGTTAATGTAGTGAACACGGATTCTGCAAAAGAATTCAGCAAGTACACCCAGGGTGTGATAGCGCACAAAATGTGTGCATAAGGAATAACTGGTAAAGTTGGCAGATGGATACTTCACTTGTTAAACAACACAGTAGTGGTAAACAGAGTGAAGTGGGAGGTTGCCACACTGAAAAACCTCTATTCTTCAAGGCACAGTACTCGCCCCACTTCTGTTCCTCAAGGCACAGTACTCGCCCCACTTCTGTTCCTCAAGGCACAGTACTCGCCCCACTTCTGTTCCTCAAGGCACAGTACTCGCCCCACTTCTGTTCCTCAAGGCACAGTACTCGCCCCACTTCTGTTCCTCAAGGCACAGTACTCGCCCCACTTCTGTTTCTCGCTCTTATATCCAACAGAAACCGTAACATTCTTTGCTCAATGAGATTGCTATCTAAGATGCAGCAACTCTTCGGACGGATAGAAATCAAGACTGAAGCGAACTACAGGAGCAACTCAAACCATTAAAACGAGAAAAAGTTCCGTGTGCGAGACCTGGGAGTGATGATTTAGGAAAATTTCGCATTCAAGGATAACAACAATGTTGTCATTGCAACAAGGAAAATGATAGGCCGTATAACTAGAGTATTATAAGAAGATACTCTTCAAGTCACTGGTTCTCTCTAGGCTAGAATGGTGCTGTGTGTACTAACGACCACCTTCGAGGTAAGACAAGTTGCTGGGCTGAAAAACACAGAGAGTTTTCACTGCCTATATACATACGATGAACCATCTGAACTACTGGAAACACTAAGTACCTTAAACTGCATTCTCAGGAAAGTAGGAACAAATTAATTTACACCTGGAAAATCCTGAAGAAACTCGTCCCCCAAACTTGAACAATGAATTTCTCCGTATGATAACAATAGACTTGGTAGCCAGTGCACAATACCGCCAATAGAAACAGGAGCTCTATTAGCAAGCCAAGAGAACTCCAGGAATGTCAGAGGTCCCTCCATGAGTGCCAGAGGTTCCTCTATGAGTGCTAGAGGTCCCTCCATGAGTGCCAGAGGTCCCTCCATGAGTGCCAGAGGTTCCTCTATGAGTGCTAGAGGTCCCTCCATGAGTGCCAGAGGTCCCTCCATGAGTGCCAGAGGTTCCTCTATGAGTGCTAGAGGTCCCTCCATGAGTGCCAGAGGTCCCTCCATGAGTGTCAGAGGTTCCTCTATGAGTGCTAGAGGTCCCTCCAGGAATGCTAGAGGTCCCTCCATGAGTGCCAGAGGTCCCTCCATGAGTGCTAGAGGTCCCTCCAGGAATGCTAGAGGTCCCTCCATGAGTGCCAGAGGTCCCTCCATGAGTGCTAGAGGTCCCTCCATGAGTGTCAGAGGTCCCTCCATGAGTGCCAGAGGTCCCTCCATGAGTGCTAGAGGTCCCTCCAGGAATGCTAGAGGTCCCTCCATGAGTGCCAGAGGTCCCTCCATGAGTGCTAGAGGTCCCTCCATGAGTGTCAGAGGTCCCTCCATGAGTGCCAGAGGTCCCTCCATGAGTGCTAGAGGTCCCTCCATGAGTGTCAGAGGTCCCTCCATGAGTGTCAGAGGTCCCTCCATGAGTGTCAGAGGTCCCTCCATGAGTGTCAGAGGTCCCTCCATGAGTGTCAGAGGTCCCTCCATGAGTGTCAGAGGTCCCTCCATGAGTGTCAGAGGTCCCTCCATGAGTGTCAGAGGTTCCTCTATGAGTGCTAGAGGTCCCTCCAGGAATGCTAGAGGTCCCTCCATGAGTGCCAGAGGTCCCTCCATGAGTGCTAGAGGTCCCTCCATGCTTGCTAGAGGTCCCTCCATGAGTGCCAGAGGTCCCTCCATAAGTGTCAGAGGTTGCGCTGAACTGCGTACGGATAACAGTAATAGCCGTGTTGATCAGGCCTTGATCGCGGGGCACCACTGGTGGCACTAACTACCTCACTAGTGACACTATCTCGCTGGTGACACTACCTCGCTGCTAGCACTAACTACCTGACTGTTGGCACTAACTACCTCGCTGCTAGCACTACCTCGCTGGTGGCACTAATTACCTCGCTGCTAGCACTAACTACCTGGCTGGTGGCACTACCTCGCTGCTAGCACTAACTACCTGGCTGGTGGCACTAACTACCTCGCTGCTAGTACTACCTGGCTGGTGGCACTAACTACCTGGCTGATGGCACTAACTACCTGGCTGGTGGAAATAACTACCTGGCTGGTGGCACTAACTACCTGGCTGGTGGAAATAACTACCTGGCTGGTGGCACTAACTACCTAGCTGGTGGCACTACCTGGCTGGTGGCACTAACTACCTGGCTGGTGGCATTAACTACCAGGCTGGTGGCACTTAACTACCTCGCTGATAGCACTACCTGGCTGGTTGCACTAACTACCTAGCTTGTGGCACTAACTACCTGGCTGGTGCCACTAACTACCTGGCTTGTGGCACTACCTGGCTGGTGGCACTAACTACCTGGCTGGTGGCACTACCTGTCTGGTGGCACTAACTACCTGGCTTGTGGCACTACCTGGCTGGTGGCACTAACTACCTGGCTGGTGGCACTACCTGGCTGGTGGCACTACCTGGCTGGTGGCACTAACTACCTGGCCGGTGGCACTACCTGGCTGGTGGCACACATTGTGGGACTCAACTCAGGGGTGACTTAACTGGGAAGGGGGAGAATACAAAGGTGAGAGATAATAGGTGAGAGAGAGGGAGAGGAAGACAGGAGAGATAATGAGAGAGATAGCTGAGAGAGATGAGAGAGTGAGAGAGCTGCAGTAAATAGAGGTAGAGAGAACTGGGAGATAGAGAAAATGAATAAAGAGGGGAGAGGGGAGAGAATGTGAGAGATGGAGCAGGAGAATAAGGGAGAAAACTGACTGAGATAGAAAGTTGAGTGAAAGAGCTGAGTGAGAGAGGTGAGAGCGAGAGTTGAGAGCGAGAGCTGAGAGCGAGAGTTGAGTTAGAGAGAGGTGAGTGAGAGATGAGTGAGAGAGGTGAGTGAGAGAGGTGAGTGAGAGAGTTAAGTGAGAGAGTTGAGTGAGAGAGTTGAGTGAGAGTTGAGTGAGAGAGGTGAGTGAGAGAGGTGAGTGAGAGAGTTGAGTGAGAGAGGTGAGAGAGAGAGTTGAGTGAGAGAGGTGAGTGAGAGAGGTGAGTGAGAGAGTTGAGTGAGAGAGGTGAGTGAGAGAGGTGAGTGAGAGAGGTGAGTGAGAGAGGTGAGTGAGAGAGGTGAGTGAGAGAGTTAAGTGAGAGAGTTAAGTGAGAGAGGTGAGTGAGAGAGGTGAGTGAGAGAGTTAAGTGAGAGAGTTGAGTGAGAGAGGTATAAGAAAGGAAGGATATTCAGACTATGTTTCGTTCCCATCCCAGTCTGTATTTTCATTCCGTCTCTCATTCTGGTTCCGGATGTGTCTCACTCTCAGTGCGGGTAACTCGCAGTTGCTGCTCTTGGGTCGATGAGAGACAAGAAAAAAAGAGAGGAAAAGAGATGAGAGGCGAATGAGAGAGATAGAAGAGTAAGAGAGATAAGGGGAGAATATGAGAAATAGAATAGTAAGAGAGATAAGAGAGAATAAGAGAGATAAGAGACAAGGCAACATTTCTCTCTTATGGGAATTTATTTACTCGTCAGTCTTAACAATGAAGTTAATTAAAACTTTAAATCGGTATTTCCTTCCCAGCAGTGTCTGCTGTCTCTTATCTGGTGTCTGCTGTCTCTTATCTGGTGTCTGCTCTCTCTTATCTGGTGTCTGCTCTCTCTTATCTGGTGTCTGCTCTCTCTTATCTGGTGTCTGCTCTCTCTTATCTGGTGTCTGCTCTCTCTCATCTGGTGTCTGCTCTCTCTCATCTGGTGTCTGCTCTCTCTCATCTGGTGTCTGCTCTCTCTCATCTGGTGTCTGCTCTCTCTCATCTGGTGTCTGCTCTCTCTCATCTGGTGTCTGCTCTCTCTCATCTGGTGTCTGCTCTCTCTCATCTGGTGTCTGCTCTCTCTCATCTGGTGTCTGCTCTCTCTCATCTGGTGTCTGCTCTCTCTCATCTGGTGTCTGCTCTCTCTCATCTGGTGTCTGCTCTCTCTCATCTGGTGTCTGCTCTCTCTCATCTGGTGTCTGCTCTCTCTCATCTGGTGTCTGCTCTCTCTCATCTGGTGTCTGCTCTCTCTCATCTGGTGTCTGCTGTCTCTCATCTGGTGTCTGCTGTCTCTCATCTGGTGTCTGCTCTCTCTCATCTGGTGTCTGCTGTCTCTTATCTGGCGTCTGCTGTCTCTTATCTGGTATCACCGGTACCACCAGTATCCCCAGTACCACCAGTATCCCCAGTACCCCTAGTACCACCAGTATCCCCAGTACCACCAGTATCCCTAGTACCACCAGTATCACCGGTACCACCAGTATCCCCAGTACCACCAGTATCCCCAGTACCCCCAGTATCACCGGCACCACCAGTATCCCTAGTACCCCCAGTATCCCCAGTACCACCAGTATCCCTAGTACCCCCAGTATCACCGGTACTACCAGTATCCCTAGTACCCCCAGTATCACCGGCACCACCAGTATCCCCAGTGCCACCAGTACCCCCAGTATCCCTAGTACCACCAGTATCCCCAGTACCACCAGTACCCCCAGTACAACCAGTACCCCCAGTACCACCAGTATCCCCGGTACCACCAGCACCCCCGGTACCACCAGTACCCCCAGTATCCCCAGTACCACCAGTACCCTCAGTGCAACCAATATCCCCAGTACCACCAGTATCCCCAGTACCACAAGTATTCCCAGTACCACAGCACCCCAGCATCCCCAGTACCTACCGGTACCCCCAGGACCACCAGTGCCCCCAGTACCGCAGTACCCCCAGCACCACCAGTACCTATCAGTACCACAGTACCCGCAGTACCACCAGTACCCCCAGTACCTATCAGTACCACAGTACCCGCAGTACCTACCAGTACCACAGCACCCCCCAGTATCCCCAGTACCTTCCGGTATCCCTAGTACCACCAGTACCCCAGTACCACAGTACCCCCAGCACCACAGTACCCGCAGTACCACCAGTACCTATCAGTACCACAGTACCCCCAGTACCTACCAGTACCACAGTAATACCAGTACCCCCAGTACCTACCAGTACCCCCAGTACCATAGTACCCCTTGTACCTACCAGTACTTTTAGTACTACCAACTCTGGCGCCGCTGTGACGTGTTGAAGGCAATCAATGTTCCTCCAGTACCCCCAGTACTACCAACACTGGCGCCGCTGTGACATGTTGAAGGCAATCAATGTTCCTCCAGTACCCCCAGTACTACCAACTCTGGCGCCGCTGTGACGTGTTGAAGGCAATCAATGTTCCTCCAGTACCCCCAGTACTACCAACACTGGCGCCGCTGTGACGTGTTGAAGGCAATCAATGTTCCTCCAGTACCCCCAGTACTACCAACCCTGGCGCCGCTGTGACATGTTGAAGGCAATCAATGTTCCTCCAGTACCCCCAGTACTACCAACCCTGGCGCCGCTGTGACATGTTGAAGGCAATCAATGTTCCTCCAGTACCCCCAGTACTACCAACCCTGGCGCCGCTGTGACGATGAAAGCAATCAATATTCCCCCAGTACCACCAACACTGGCGCCGCTGTGACGTGTTGAAGGCACTCAATGTTCCCCCAGTACCACCAGTACCTACCAGTACCACCAACCCTGGCGCCACAGTGACTTGAAAGCAATGAACCTACCAGTACCCCAAGTTCTCCCTCTTATAAGCTCCAGTACTTCATAGTTAAACAGTACTCCCTGTTTCAGTACTCTTTGTCTGTTGTTGTAACAGTGAACACTATCAACATAACATTGTTCCTGTAGTAACTACAATGAACACTATCACCATAACATTGTTCCTGTAGTAACTACAATGAACACTATCACCATAACATTGTTGCTGTAGTAACTACAATGAACACTATCACCATAACACTGTTGCTGTAGTAACTACAAACAATGAACACTATCACCATAACATTGTTCCTGTAGTAACTACAATGAACACTATCACCATAACATTGTTGCTGTAGTAACTACAATGAACACTATCACCATAACATTGTTGCTGTAGTAACTACAATGAACACTATCAACATAACATTGTTCCTGTAGTAACTACAATGAACACTATCACCATAACATTGTTCCTGTAGTAACTACAATGAACACTATCACCATAACATTGTTGCTGTAGTAACTACAATGAACACTATCACCATAACACTGTTGCTGTAGTAACTACAAACAATGAACACTATCACCATAACACTGTTGCTGTAGTAACTACAATGAACACTATCACCATAACATTGTTGCTGTAGTAACTACAATGAACACTATCACCATAACATTGTTCCTGTAGTAACTACAATGAACACTATCACCATAACATTGTTGCTGTAGTAACTACAATGAACACTATCACCATAACATTGTTGCTGTAGTAACTACAAACAATGAACACTATCACCATAACATTGTTGCTGTAGTAACTACAATGAACACTATCACCATAACATTGTTGCTGTAGTAACTACAATGAACACTATCACCATAACATTGTTGCTGTAGTAACTACAATGAACACTATCACCATAACATTGTTGCTGTAGTAACTACAATGAACACTATCACCATAACATTGTTGCTGTAGTAACTACAATGAACACTATCACCATAACATTGTTGCTGTAGTAACTACAATGAACACTATCACCATAACATTGTTGCTGTAGTAACTACAATGAACACTATCACCATAACATTGTTGCTGTAGTAACTACAATGAACACTATCACCATAACATTGTTGCTGTAGTAACTACAATGAACACTATCACCATAACATTGTTGCTTTAGTAACTACAAACGCTGAAAAAGTTATTCCAAAGTATACTGGAACTTGATAAAGACAGAAGACTGAACAGATCAATGTGAAGTGTTAAATGTGGATGAAAGAAGAGTAAAGACTCGAGTCAGGAGTGGTAAGAATGATGTAAATGGTAACACAAGTGAAGAGTTGAGCCTCGTAAGAAACACCGCTGCCTGAGCACCTGCCTGAGCACCTGCCTGAGTACCTGTCTGAACACCTGCCTGAGTACCTGTCTGAACACCTGCCTGAGCACTGCTGCCTGAGCACCTGCCTGAGTACCTGTCTGAACACCTGCCTGAGCACTGCTGCCTGAGCACCTGCCTGAGTACCTGAGTACCCGTCTGAACACCTGCCTGAGCACTGCTGCCTGAGGACCTGCCTGAGTACCTGAGTACCCGTCTGAACACCTGCCTGAGCACTGCTGCCTGAGCACCTGAGTACCCGTCTGAACACCTGCCTGAGCACTGCTGCCTGAGTACCTGCCTGAATAGCCGTCTGAACACCTGCCTGAGCACCTGCCTGAGTACCTGAGTACCAGTCTGAACACCTGACTGAGCATCTGCCTGAGTACCTGAGTACCAGTCTGAACACCTGACTGAGCATCTGCCTGAACACTGCTGCCTGAGCGCGCTGAATCCTGGGTATCAGTTTGTGGATGATGTAAAACAAATGAGTAGGATAATAAGAGGGAGAAACATCGTGATGACATGAACAGCCACAGACATTCATGACAGTGGCTGCCAGAGCTCATATCCGAAGTATGTAAAGTAATAGTGAAGAGCGTGAGAAGACCGGAGATGGAACACAACCTTACAGGTCTGATCCTGCAAACAAAATACACGCAGAAAAATATGAAATTATCTCCCAGGAAAGGTCATCGAAGTACAGATCAACGCACAAGACCGGTACAGGACCTGAGACCGGGGGGTGGGTGGGAGTGCAGGAACTTAACACTACAGCAATACTGGTCTGGGGTAAGAGGGGGCGGGCATCACATTATCACGACATACAAGATACTCCGATGATTGTATAGAGCGGGTGGACACCCGGTGTTCCAGAGGTTATGAGAGGGAGACATTGATGGCACCCCAACACACACATGACGTACAGGGATGTACAGAAGTACTTTTTGAGGACTTTCTAACGCCACTAGACAAAAATGTGGTTGATTATTAGTCATGAAGCACTAAACCTGTATGGATCATACAGCACCTAAGGAACGAGAGGAATCCAAATTTGTTCAGCAGCGTCAAGGGACCTCCATGAAGGTAGAACAAGGTCATGGTGGTAAAGAATCACCAAGTCAGATCGGTATAGTTACGAGCCAGAAGCGGTGTCTCAACCCCTGCCAATACAACCAGGTGGGAACAACAGTAATCTTGGAGGGCCTCCCAGGACAAATTTACCTCGCGTATCCGGACCAATTACGTTAAAAAGCACATTTAAGTGTGAATGGAAGCGCAAACGACCCGCCAACCACCTCGTTAGTCCTCACTGATTGCTCGCTCTCCACTCGGGCCGCTCTCTTGATTGGGCAAAATTCTAACAGGTATTGTTTCCTCTGTAGAATATTCCCTGCAACCGGATAAATGTTCCCTAGAGCAGGAACAGGGTTCCCTGCAACCAGATAAATGTTCCCTAGAGCAGGAACAAGGTTTCCTGCAACCAGATAAATATTCCCTAGAGCAGGAACAAGGTTCCCTGCTACACTATGAATGTATTCCAGTAATCACTTGACAGCAGTGATCAAGTCTTCACTTGACAGCAGTGATCAAGTCTTCACTTGACAGCAGTGATCAAGTCTTCACTTGACAGCAGTGATCAAGTCTTCACTTGACAGCAGTGATCAAGTCTTCACTTGACAGCAGTGCTCAACCCCAGCAGTTTTATGTGCCAATAATCTCAATATATGTTCCAAGACTTTAGTCATTAACCTTTAATTACCAGACATGAGGCAGTTTGGCTGATGCCGCCACAAGACTTGACCAGACGATGTAAGTTTGGATGCTAATAATGACAACTTAATGACCACTTAGTTTATAATGGTAATGACGAACATGTAAGTTCTAACTGCAGCTCTGAGATGACACTATCATTCACCATCACACAACATCTTTTCTAGTGGTTACTGGTGGCAGCAGTGGGATCTTTATGACTCAGGATCATACATCTTTCTCTAGTGGTTATTGGTGGCAGCAGTGGGATCTTTATGCCTCAGGATCATACATCTTTCTCTAGTGGTTACTGGTGGCAGCAGTGGGATCTTTATGCCTCAGGATCATACATCTTTCTCTAGTGGTTATTGGTGGCAGCAGTGGGATCTTTATGCCTCAGGATCATACATCTTTCTCTAGTGGTTATTGATGGCAGCAGTGGGATCTTTATGCCTCAGGATCATACATCTTTCTCTAGTGGTTACTGGTGGCAGCAGTGGGATCTTTATGCCTCAGGATCATACATCTTTCTCTAGTGGTTATTGGTGACAGCAGTGGGATCTTTATGCCTCAGGATCATACATCTTTCTCTAGTGGTTATTGGTGGCAGCAGTGGGATCTTTATGCCTCAGGATCGTACATCTTTCTCTAGTGGTTATTGGTGGCAGCAGTGGGATCTTTATGCCTCAGGATCATACATCTTTCTCTAGTGGTTATTGGTGGCAGCAGTGGGATCTTTATGCCTCAGGATCATACATCTTTCTCTAGTGGTTATTGGTGGCAGCAGTGGGATCTTTATGCCTCAGGATCATACATCTTTCTCTAGTGGTTATTGGTGGCAGCAGTGGGATCTTTATGCCTCAGGATCATACATCTTTCTCTAGTGGTTATTGGTGGCAGCAGTGGGATCTTTATGCCTCAGGATCATACATCTTTCTCTAGTGGTTATTGGTGGCAGCAGTGGGATCTTTATGCCTCAGGATCATATATCTTTCTCTAGTGGTTATTGGTGGCAGCAGTGGGATCTTTATGCCTCAGGATCATACATCTTTTCCTAGTGTTATTAATGTTAGGGTATTACAAGAGGATCTAACTTGCCTTCAGAAAGATATAATTTGCTGGTGTTAAGAATATTATAATAACAAAAATTAGAGTTACTAACAAATACATCGTAATAAGGTAGATACATATATTGATAAATTAGACACATGTGCAACTCTTGGGTATCTTTATTAAGGAAACGTTTCGGCACACAGTGGCTTCATCAATCCATACACAGGAGAAACTTGAAGAACAGGAGGAGAATGAGGTAATCAGTCCCTCAACCTTGAGTCGATGTGGTCAGTCCATCAATCTTGAATAGAATGAATGATGAAGCCACTGTGTGGCGAAACGTTTCCTTAATAAAGATACCCAAGAGTTGCACATGTGTCTTAATTTATCAACGTGTCGGTTCTGTGAACCATTCATCTACAGATACATATATTACTTAACAAATTCAAACATAATTAAGTATCCCAATAATTAAAATATAGTAACATATACTGTACCACTGGGAAGAGACGGCAAAGAAAGCAGGGGATACCAAGAAACTAGAAGTTAACACATACCCCCCAAAAATATATTTTGATGTAAGAAATATAGTGAATTGTGTCAATTCCAAGTGTATATGGTGAGGTAAATCTTACACTGTACTCTCTTCTCATAATGATTGTCGAATCCAGACTTGCTGGTTCATCCTGTGGAAGGCCTCGGTCAGATGGCAAAAAACTAAAGCTTTGGGTTATCATATAACTAAGACCCGTGTCAGGAAACAACTGTCATGTTTCCTGACAAACTACTGTCATGTTTCCTGACAAACAACTGTCATGTTTCCTGACAAACAACTGTCATGTTTCCTGACAAACAACTGTCATGTTTCCTGACAAACAACTGTCATGTTTCCTGACAAACCTTACCTATCTCAAGCTAATTTACTTTATTCCCATTTCACATTTACTCTGTGAAACAAATATTGCATTAATTTCCTGATATATTTCATCAGTCTCTCACGGGAGTCACGAGGACATATCTTCCAAGTAACAATGTCAGCTGTTTCAGTATTTTTGTATGTATACTAAGCAGCAGCTGCAGCAATATGAACAGCAGCAGCAGCAGGAACAACAGTAGCAGCATTAAGAGCAGAAGCAGCAGCAGCTGCTGCAGCAATATCAACAGCAGTAGCAGCAACAGAAACAGCAGTAGCAGCAGCAACAAAAACAGCAGAAACCGTAGTAACAGCACCATCAGCAGCATCAGCTGCAGCTTGTCACTTGCTCTGTGAGGAACCAACATTGAGGACGGTAGTTAGTGAGTCGCTTAATTGTCGTAATTGTGTAATCAGTGAGTTGTTGGAGGGCGCAGAGAAGCATCAAGGTGCCTCACAGTGTGACGGTGTACCAGTGTTGTGGTTCACAGTGTGACGGTGTACCAGTGTTGTGGTTCACAGTGTGACGGTGTACCAGTGTTGTGGCCCACAGTGTGACGGTGTACCATTGTGGCCCACAGTGTGACGGTGTACCAGTGTTGTGGTTCACAGTGTGACGGTGTACCAGTGTTGTGGCCCACAGTGTGACGGTGTACCATTGTGGCCCACAGTGTGACGGTGTACCAGTGTTGTGGTTCACAGTGTGACGGTGTACCAGTGTTATGGTTCACAGTGTGACGGTGTACCAGTGTTGTGGCTCACAGTGTGACGGTGTACCAGTGTTGTGGCCCACAGTATGACGGTGTACCAGTGTTGTGGCCCACAGTGTGACGGTGTACCAGTGTTGTGGTTCACAGTGTGACGGTGTACCAGTGTTGTGGCTCACAGTGTGACGGTGTACCAGTGTTGTGGCCCACAGTGTGACGGTGTACCAGTGTTGTGGCCCACAGTGTGACGGTGTACCAGTGTTGTGGCCCACAGTGTGACGGTGTACCAGTGCTGTGGTTCACAGTGTGACGGTGTACCAGTGTTGTGGCTCACAGTGTGACGGTGTACCAGTGTTGTGGCCCACAGTGTGACGATGTACCAGTGTTGTGGCCCACAGTGTGACGGTATACCAGTGTTGTGGCCTACAGTGTGACGGTGTGTACCACTGTTGTGGCTCACAGTGTGACGGTGTGTACCACTGTTGTGGGTCACAGTGTGTACCACTGTTGTGGTTCACAGTGTGACGGTGTGTACCACTGTTGTGGTTCACAGTGTGACGGTGTGTACCACTGCTGTGGGTCACAGTGTGACTGTGTACCACTGTTGTGGTTCACAGTGTGACGGTGTGTACCACTGTTGTGGTTCACAGTGTGACGGTGTGTACCACTGCTGTGGTTCACAGTGTGACGGTGTGTACCACTTGTGGTTCACAATGTGACGGTGTGTACCACTGTTGTGGATCACAGTGTGTGTGGAACTCTTCCTCCTATACACCAGGTTAGTGACTGTTTACAGTGGTAGTCAGGTTAGTGACAGTGTTTACAGTGGTAGTCAGGTTAGTGACTGTTTACAGTGGTAGTCAGGTTAGTGACAGTGTTTACAGTGGTAGTCAGGTTAGTGACTGTTTACAGTGGTAGTCAGGTTAGTGACAGTGTTTACAGTGGTAGTCAGGTTAGTGACTGTTTACAGTGGTAGTCAGGTTAGTGACTGTTTACAGTGGCAGTCAGGTTAGTGACTATTTACAGTGGTAGTCAGGTTAGTGACTGTTTACAGTGGTAGTCAGGTTAGTGACTGTTTACAGTGGCAGTCAGGTTAGTGACTGTTTACAGTGGTAGTCAGGTTAGTGACAGTGTTTACAGTGGTAATCAGGTTAGTGACTGTTTACAGTGGCAGTCAGGTTAGTGACTGTTTACAGTGGTAGTCAGGTTAGTGACTGTTTACAGTGGTAGTCAGGTTAGTGACAGTGTTTACAGTGGTAGTCAGGTTAGTGACAGTGTTTACAGTGGTAGTCAGGTTAGTGACAGTGTTTACAGTGGTAGTCAGGTTAGTGACAGTGTTTACAGTGGTAGTCAGGTTAGTGACAGTGTTTACAGTGGTAGTCAGGTTAGTGACAGTGTTTACAGTGGTAGTCAGGTTAGTGACAGTGTTTACAGTGGTAGTCAGGTTAGTGACTGTTTACAGTGGTAGTCAGGTTAGTGACTGTTTACAGTGGCAGTCAGGTTAGTGACTGTTTACAGTGGTAGTCAGGTTAGTGACTGTTTACAGTGGCAGTCAGGTTAGTGACTGTTTACAGTGGTAGTCAGGTTAGTGACTGTTTACAGTGGTAGTCAGGTTAGTGACTGTTTACAGTGGCAGTCAGGTTAGTGACTGTTTACAGTGGTAGTCAGGTTAGTGACTGTTTACAGTGGCAGTCAGGTTAGTGACTGTTTACAGTGGTAGTCAGGTTAGTGACAGTGTTTACAGTGGTAGTCAGGTTAGTGACTGTTTACAGTGGTAGTCAGGTTAGTGACAGTGTTTACAGTGGTAGTCAGGTTAGTGACTGTTTACAGTGGTAGTCAGGTTAGTGACAGTGTTTACAGTGGTAGTCAGGTTAGTGACTGTTTACAGTGGTAGTCAGGTTAGTGACAGTGTTTACAGTGGTAGTCAGGTTAGTGACTGTTTACAGTGGTAGTCAGGTTAGTGACTGTTTACAGTGGTAGTCAGGTTAGTGACAGTGTTTACAGTGGTAGTCAGGTTAGTGACTGTTTACAGTGGTAGTCAGGTTAGTGACAGTGTTTACAGTGGTAGTCAGGTTAGTGACTGTTTACAGTGGTAGTCAGGTTAGTGACAGTGTTTACAGTGGTAGTCAGGTTAGTGACTGTTTACAGTGGTAGTCAGGTTAGTGACTGTTTACAGTGGTAGTCAGGTTAGTGACTGTTTACAGTGGCAGTCAGGTTAGTGACTGTTTACAGTGGTAATCAGGTTAGTGACTGTTTACAGTGGCAGTCAGGTTAGTGACTGTTTACAGTGGTAGTCAGGTTAGTGACTATTTACAGTGGCAGTCAGGTTAGTGACTGTTTACAGTGGTAGTCAGGTTAGTGACTGTTTACAGTGGCAGTCAGGTTAGTGACTGTTTACAGTGGTAGTCAGGTTAGTGACTGTTTACAGTGGTAGTCAGGTTAGTGACTGTTTACAGTGGTAGTCAGGTTAGTGACTGTTTACAGTGGTAGTCAGGTTAGTGACTGTTTACAGTGGTAGTCAGGTTAGTGACTGTTTACAGTGGTAGTCAGGTTAGTGACTGTTTACAGTGGTAGTCAGGTTAGTGACTGTTTACAGTGGTAGTCAGGTTAGTGACTGTTTACAGTGGTAGTCAGGTTAGTGACTGTTTACAGTGGTAGTCAGGTTAGTGACAGTGTTTACAGTGGTAGTCAGGTTAGTGACAGTGTTTACAGTGGTAGTCAGGTTAGTGACAGTGTTTACAGTGGTAGTCAGGTTAGTGACAGTGTTTACAGTGGTAGTCAGGTTAGTGACTGTTTACAGTGGTAGTCAGGTTAGTGACAGTGTTTACAGTGGTAGTCAGGTGGAGGTTCAGAGGTACATCAACAATCTTTCAAGAGTGTCAACAACCTCAGAACTGCTGCTAAGTATTTTAAGAAGCCTTTTAAGGAGAGATCTTTTATGCTTCATGTGTTGCTAAGTGTTCCAGAGAAGAGATCTTTGTGTGTGTTGCTGCGTAAGTAAGTAAGTTTATTCAGGTATACACAAATACAGTTACATAGAATTATCATACATAGCAGCATATGTGTAGAGAACCTAGGATAACCCAAAAAAGTCAGACAGAGTGACTTATTTCCATTGTGGTCCTTTTACCTTATTATTATAATATAAAGGTTATAATATTTTCTTATTATTCTACAATGAAGATAACATCTTATTATCATACTAAAAAGACTATCTACTACACGAGGGTCATTAAGACTATCTACAATACGAGGGTCATTACTAGGAATAAGGTAAAATTTACACGTATTTTAGCTAAAAAATAAAAAATCATTCCCCTCCCTTTCTGTAGCTACATTCATCAGACACCTTTTGGCACTCTTCTTGAACTGGTTCATGCTATGACTGGCTTTGACATGTGCGGGTAGTCTGTTCCATTCCTTTATTGCTGTACAATAAAAGGTGTTTGAAGCCTGGCCACTGACTGTGGGTACTACAAAGTTGTGCTCTCTCCCCCTAGTACTATGATTGCTTTGGTTCCCAACCTTGACAAAATTGACAGCAAGATATTCTGGACATTGTTTGTGAGCAATTTTATAAACATGATTTAGCTTCAGTTGTTTTACTCTGTCTTCAACATTCAGCATATCCAACTGCTGTAATTCATCCTGGCCTACATGTTCTCTTGGTCCCAGCCCCAGGATGAATCTTACGATTTTGTTCTGGGTGATTTGCAGTCTATCTTTCAGTTTTTTTTGTCAAGGCAGAGTACCATGAAGAGCAAGCGTAATCTATTCTTAAGCGTACTATTCTTAAGTTTGTAAAAATGCATCTTTGACGTCCTGTGTTGCTGTTAAGTGTTCCAAGAACGTATCTTTGACTTCTTGTGTTGCTGTTAGGTGTTCCAAGAATATATCTTTGACTTCTTGTGTTGCTGTTAGGTGTTCCAAGAAGGTATCTTTGACTTCTTGTGTTGCTGTTAGGTGTTCCAAGAAGGTATCTTTGACTTCTTGTGTTGCTGTTAGGTGTTACAAGGACATCTTTCACGTGTTTCTGCAGAGTGAGATGAGGGCGACGTCTACGCTGACATAAAAGACGTCAGAACATCTGACAGAGTGAGATGAGAGAGACGTCTAGGCTGACACAAGAGACGTCAGAACATCTGACAGAGTGAGATGAGAGAGACGTCTAGGCTGACACAAGAGACGTCAGAACATCTGACAGAGTGAGATGAGAGAGACGTCTAGGCTGACACAAGAGACGTCAGCACGTCTGACAGAGTGAGAGGAGCTGGGGAGAGTAAATTGAATCTAGGGAAGCCATTACTGCTTATAAGATCTCCCTACCAGGTTATAATGTCCTCTGGCACCACCTAGCTAGCACATATTGTACTCTGGCACCACCTAGCTAGCACATATTGTACTCTGGCACCACCTAGCTAGCACATATTGTACTCTGGCACCACCTAGCTAGCACATATTGTACTCTGGCACCACCTATCTAGTACATATTGTACTCTGGTACCACTTAGCTAGTACATATTGTACTCTTGGCACTAAAAACATGTACTCGTGCTGCTAGCTAGTACATAATGTATTCTTGGCACTAGCTAGTTAAATGTATTCTTGGTATTAACTAGTTAGTACATGTACTCTTGTTACTACCTACTTAGTACATGTACTCTTGCTACTAGCTAGTTAGTACACAATGTACTAGCTACCAGCATAACAATCACACCTATCAGCATAACATTATCTTCTACAAGTACAACAATCACCACCACCAACGATCACTACCTCCTACAAGTACAACAACAATCACCACCACCAACAATCACTACCTCCTACAAGCACAACAACAATCACCACCACCAACAATCACTACCTCCTACAAGCACAACAACAATCACCACCAACAATCACTACCTCCTACAAGCACAACAATCACCACCACCAACAATCACTACCTCCTACAAGCACAACAACAATCACCACCACCAACAATCACTACCTCCTACAAGCACAACAATCACCACCACCAACAATCACTACCTCCTACAAGCACAACAACAATCACCACCACCAACAATCACTACCTCCTACAAGCACAACAACAATCACAACCACCAACAATCACTACCTCCTACAAGCACAACAACAATCACCACCACCAACAATCACTACCTCCTACAAGCACAACAACAATCACCACCACCAACAATCACTACCTCCTACAAGCACAACAACAATCACCACCACCAACAATCACTACCTCCTACAAGCACAACAACAATCACCACCACCAACAATCACTACCTCCTACAAGCACAACAACAATCACAACCACCAACAATCACTACCTCCTACAAGCACAACAACAATCACCACCACCATCACTACCTCCTACAAGCACAACAACAATCACCACCACCAACAATCACTACCTCCTACAAGCACAACAACAATCACAACCACCAACAATCACTACCTCCTACAAGCACAACAACAATCACCACCACCAACAATCACTACCTCCTACAAGCACAACAACAATCACCACCACCAACAATCACTACCTCCTACAAGCACAACAACAATCACCACCAACAATCACTACCTCCTACAAGCACAACAACAATCACCACCACCAACAATCACTACCTCCTACAAGCACAACAACAATCACAACCACCAACAATCACTACCTCCTACAAGCACAACAATCACCACCACCAACAATCACTACCTCCTACAAGCACAACAACAATCACCACCACCAACAATCACTACCTCCTACAAGTACAACAATCACAACCACCAACAATCACTTCCTCCTACAAGTACAACAACAATCACCACCACCAACAATCGCTACCTCCTACAAGCACAACAACAATCACAACCACCAACAATCACTTCCTCCTACAAGTACAACAACAATCACCACCACCAACAATCACTACCTCCTACAAGCACAACAACAATCACCACCACCAACAATCACTACCTCCTACAAGCACAACAACAATCACAACCACCAACAATCACTACCTCCTACAAGCACAACAACAATCACCACCACCAACAATCACTACCTCCTACAAGCACAACAACAATCACCACCAACAATCACTACCTCCTACAAGCACAACAACAATTACCACCACCAACAATCACTACCTCCTACAAGCACAACAACAATCACCACCACCAACAATCACTACCTCCTACAAGCACAACAATCACAACCACCAACGATCACTACCTCCTACAAGCACAACAACAATCACCACCACCAACAATCACTACCTCCTACAAGCACAACAACAATCACCACCAACAATCACTACCTCCTACAAGCACAACAACAATCACCACCAACAACAATCACTACCTCCTACAAGCACAACAACAATCACCACCACCAACAATCACTACCTCCTACAAGCACAACAACAATCACCACCACCAACAATCACTACCTCCTACAAGCACAACAATCACCACCAACAATCACTACCTACAAGCACAAAAACAATCACCACCACCAACAATCACTACCTCCTACAAGCACAACAACAATCACCACCACCAACAATCACTACCTCCTACAAGCACAACAACAATCACAACCAACAACAATCACTACCTCCTACAAGCACAACAACAATCACAACCAACAATCACTACCTCCTACAAGCACAACAACAATCACTACCTCCTACAAGCACAACAACAATCACTACCTCCTACAAGCACAACAACAATCACCACCACCAACAATCACTACCTCCTACAAGCACAACAATCACCACCAACAATCACTACCTACAAGCACAAAAACAATCACCACCACCAACAATCACTACCTCCTACAAGCACAACAACAATCACCACCACCAACAATCACTACCTCCTACAAGCACAACAACAATCACCACCAACAACAATCACTACCTCCTACAAGCACAACAACAATCACCACCAACAACAATCACTACCTCCTACAAGCACAACAACAATCACCACCAACAACAATCACTACCTCCTACAAGCACAACAACAATCACCACCACCAACAATCACTACCTCCTATAAGCACAACAACAATCACCACCACCAACAATCACTACCTCCTACAAGCACAACAACAATCACCACCACCAACAATCACTACCTCCTACAAGCACAACAACAATCACTACCTCCTACAAGCACAACAACAATCACCACCACCAACAATCACTACCTCCTACAAGCACAACAACAATCACCACCACCAACAATCACTACCTCCTACAAGCACAACAACAATCACTACCTCCTACAAGCACAACAACAATCACCACCACCAACAATCACTACCTCCTACAAGCACAACAACAATCACCACCACCAACAATCACTACCTCCTACAACTACAACAACAATCACAACCACCAACAATCACTACCTCCTACAAGCACAACAACAATCACCACCAACAACAATCACTACCTCCTACAAGCACAACAACAATCACCACCAACAACAATCACTACCTCCTACAAGCACAACAACAACTACACATCCATATTTTTTCACCTAGACTTTCTCTCCTCTGCTTAAACCAGTAATTACGGAGGACTATCTCCATGGTAACAGCGTGAGGGAAGGAGGAGGAGGAGGCAGAGAAGGAGCGAGGGGAGAGGTGAGGGAAGGAAGAGATATTAAAGGAATGAGGAGGAGGCAGAGAAGGAACGAGATAACAGCGTGAGGAAACAAGGCAAACAAAAATGAACGAGGGGAAAAGAGAGGAAAGAGTGGGAGGGAGGAGAGGAAAGAGTGGGTGAGAAGGGGGGAAGGAGGGAGAGGTGAGGGAGAGGGAGGAGGGAATTTATTAAGGAGAGAGAGTAGTCAGAAGAGGTAAGAAGTAACTGGAAATGAAAGGGAGAAGAAGTCATGAAGAATGGATGAGAGAGTAGAATGAGGGAAGAGAAGGGGAGGAGGGAGAGAAGGAGAACACGAAGCAGGAAGTAGAGAAGAGGGATAGAGAGAGGAGAAGAAGTAGAGAAGAGGGAGAGAGAGGAGAGGACGAGAGGAAGAGAGAGGAGAGGAAGAGAGACGAGAGGAAGAGAGAGGAGAGGGAGAGAGAGGAGAGGGAGAGAGAGGAGAGGGAGAGAGAGGAGAGGAAGAGAGAGGAGAGGGAGAGAGAGGAGAGGGAGAGAGAGAGGAGAGGGAGAGAAGTAGAGGAAGAGGAGTGGAGAGGAAGAGAGAGAAGAGGAAGAGAGAGAAGAGGAAGAGAGAGGAGAGGAAGAGAGAGGAGAGGAAGAGAGAGGAAAGGAAGAGAGAGGAGAGGAAGAGAGAGGAGAGGGAGAGAGAGGAGAGGGAGAGAGAGGAGAGGGAGAGAGAGGAGAGGGAGAGAGAGGAGAGGGAGAGAGAGGAGAGGAAGAGAGAGGAGAGGGAGAGAGAGGAGAGGGAGAGAGAGGAGAGGAAGAGAGAGGAGAGGAAGAGAGAGGAGAGGAAGAGAGAGGAGAGGGAGAGAGAGGAGAGGAAGAGAGAGGAGAGGAAGAGAGAGGAGAGGAAGAGAGAGGAGAGGAAGAGAGAGGAGAGGGAGAGAGAGGAGAGGGAGAGAGAGGAGAGGGAGAGAGAGGAGAGGGAGAGAGAGGAGAGGAAGAGAGAGGAGAGGAAGAGAGAGGAGAGGAAGAGAGAGGAGAGGAAGAGAGAGGAGAGGGAGAGAGAGGAGAGGGAGAGAGAGGAGAGGAAGAGAGAGGAGAGGAAGAGAGAGGAGAGAGAGAGAGGAGAGGAGAGGAGAGAGAGGAAGAGAGAGGAGAGGGAGAGAGAAGAGAGGGAGAGAGAGGAGAGGAAGAGAGAGGAGAGGAAGAGAGAGGAGAGGAAGAGAGAGGAGAGGAAGAGAGAGGAGAGGAAGAGAGAGGAGAGGAAGAGAGAGGAGAGGGAGAGAGAGGAGAGGGAGAGAGAGGAGAGGGAGAGAGAGGAGAGGAAGAGAGAGGAGAGGAAAAGAGAGGAGAGGGAGAGAGAGGAGAGGGAGAGAGAGGAGAGGGAGAGAGAGGAGAGGGAGAGAGAGGAGAGGGAGAGAGAGGAGAGGAAGAGAGAGGAGAGGGAGAGAGAGGAGAGGAAGAGAGAGGAGAGGGAGAGAGAGGAGAGGAAGAGAGAGGAGAGGGAGAGAGAGGAGAGGAAGAGAGAGGAGAGGAAGAGAGAGGAGAGGAAGAGAGGGAGAGAGAGGAGAGTAAGAGAGAGGAGTCAGTCTAGTAATATCTAGTGTAAGTCAGTCTAGTAATACCTAGTGTGCACTAGTCTAGTAATATCTAGTGTAAGTCAGTCTAGTAATATCTAGTGTGTCAGTCTAGTAATACCTAGTGTAAGTCAGTCTAGTAATACCTAGTGTAAGTCAGTCTAGTAATATCTAGTGTAAGTCAGTCTAGTAATACCTCGTGTAAGTCAGTCTAGTAATACCTCGTGTAAGTCAGTCTAGTAATACCTCGTGTAAGTCAGTCTAGTAATATCTAGTGAAAGTCAGTCTAGTAATACCTAGTGTACACTAGTCTAGTAATATCTAGTGTAAGTCAGTCTAGTAATACCTAGTGTAAGTCAGTCTAGTAATATCTAGTGTAAGTCAGTCTAGTAATATCTAGTGTAAGTCAGTCTAGTAATATCTAGTGTAAGTCAGTCTAGTAATATCTAGTGTAAGTCAGTCTAGTAATATCTAGTGTAAGTCAGTCTAGTAATACCTAGTGTACACTAGTCTAGTAATATCTAGTGTAAGTCAGTCTAGTAATACCTAGTGTAAGTCAGTCTAGTAATATCTAGTGTAAGTCAGTCTAGTAATATCTAGTGTAAGTCAGTCTAGTAATATCTAGTGTAAGTCAGTCTAGTAATATCTAGTGTAAGTCAGTCTAGTAATATCTAGTGAAAGTCAGTCTAGTAATATCTAGTGTAAGTCAGTCTAGTAATACCTAGTGTACACTAGTCTAGTAATATCTAGTGTAAGTCAGTCTAGTAATACCTAGTGTAAGTCAGTCTAGTAATATCTAGTGTAAGTCAGTCTAGTAATATCTAGTGTAAGTCAGTCTAGTAATATCTAGTGTAAGTCAGTCTAGTAATACCTAGTGTAAGTCAGTCTAGTAATACCTAGTGTAAGTCAGTCTAGTAATATCTAGTGTAAGTCAGTCTAGTAATATCTAGTGTAAGTCAGTCTAGTAATATCTAGTGTAAGTCAGTCTAGTAATATCTAGTGTAAGTCAGTCTAGTAATATCTAGTGTAAGTCAGTCTAGTAATATCTAGTGTAAGTCAGTCTAGTAATACCTCGTGTAAGTCAGTCTAGTAATACCTCGTGTAAGTCAGTCTAGTAATACCTCGTGTAAGTCAGTCTAGTAATATCTAGTGTAAGTCAGTCTAGTAATACCTAGTGTACACTAGTCTAGTAATATCTAGTGTAAGTCAGTCTAGTAATACCTAGTGTAAGTCAGTCTAGTAATATCTAGTGTAAGTCAGTCTAGTAATATCTAGTGTAAGTCAGTCTAGTAATATCTAGTGTAAGTCAGTCTAGTAATATCTAGTGTAAGTCAGTCTAGTAATATCTAGTGTAAGTCAGTCTAGTAATATCTAGTGTAAGTCAGTCTAGTAATATCTTGTGTAAGTTAGTCTAGTAATACCTAGTGTAAGTCAGTCTAGTAATACCTAGTGTAAGTCAGTCTAGTAATATCTAGTGTAAGTCAGTCTAGTAATGCCTAGTGTAAGTCAGTCTAGTAATACCTAGTGTAAGTCAGTCTAGTAATATCTAGTGTAAGTCAGTCTAGTAATACCTAGTGTAAGTCAGTCTAGTAATACCTAGTGTAAGTCAGTCTAGTAATACCTAGTGTAAGTTAGTCTAGTAATATTTAGTGTACACTAGTCTAGTAATACCTAGTGTAAGTTAGTCTAGTAATATCTAGTGTACACTAGTCTAGTAATACCTAGTGTAAGTTAGTCTAGTAATACCTAGTGTAAGTCAGTCTAGTAATATCTAGTGTAAGTCAGTCTAGTAATACCTAGTGTAAGTCAGTCTAGTAATACCTAGTGTAAGTTAGTCTAGTAATACCTAGTGTAAGTCAGTCTAGTAATACCTAGTGTAAGTCAGTCTAGTAATATCTAGTGTAAGTCAGTCTAGTAATACCTAGTGTAAGTCAGTCTAGCAATACCTAGTGTACACTAGTCTAGTAGTACCTAGTGTAAGTCAGTCTAGTAATATCTAGTGTAAATCAGTCTAGTAATATCTAGTGTAAGTCAGTCTAATAATACCTAGTGTACACTAGTCTAGTAATACCTAGTGTAAGTCAGTCTAGTAATACCTAGTGTAAGTCAGTCTAGTAATATCTAGTGTAAGTCAGTCTAGTAATACCTAGTGTAAGTCAGTCTAGTAATATCTAGTGTAAGTCTAGTAATATCTAGTGTAAGTCTAGTAATATCTAGTGTAAGTCTAGTAATACCTAGTGTAAGTCTAGTAATACCTAGTGTAAGTCAGTCTAGTAATATCTAGTGTAAGTTAGTCTAGTAATATCTAGTGTAAGTCAGTCTAGTAATATCTAGTGTAAGTCAGTCTAGTAATACCTAGTGTAAGTCAGTCTAGTAATACCTAGTGTAAGTCAGTCTAGTAATACCTAGTGTAAGTCAGTCTAGTAATATCTAGTGTAAGTCAGTCTAGTAATACCTAGTGTAAGTTAGTCTAGTAATATCTAGTGTAAGTCAGTCTAGTAATATCTAGTGTAAGTCAGTCTAGTAATACCTAGTGTAAGTTAGTCTAGTAATATCTAGTGTAAGTCAGTCTAGTAATATCTAGTGTAAGTCAGTCTAGTAATACCTAGTGTAAGTTAGTCTAGTAATATCTAGTGTAAGTCAGTCTAGTAATATCTAGTGTAAGTCAGTCTAGTAATATCTAGTGTAAGTCAGTCTAGTAATATCTAGTGTAAGTCAGTCTAGTAATATCTAGTGTAAGTCAGTCTAGTAATATCTAGTGTAAGTCAGTCTAGTAATACCTAGTGTAAGTCAGTCTAGTAATATCTAGTGTAAGTCAGTCTAGTAATATCTAGTGTAAGTCAGTCTAGTAATATCTAGTGTAAGTCAGTCTAGTAATATCTAGTGTAAGTCAGTCTAGTAATATCTAGTGTAAGTCAGTCTAGTAATACCTAGTGTAAGTCAGTCTAGTAATATCTAGTGTAAGTCAGTCTAGTAATATCTAGTGTAAGTCAGTCTAGTAATATCTAGTGTAAGTCAGTCTAGTAATATCTAGTGTAAGTCAGTCTAGTAATATCTAGTGTAAGTCAGTCTAGTAATATCTAGTGTAAGTCAGTCTAGTAATACCTAGTGTAAGTCAGTCTAGTAATATCTAGTGTAAGTCAGTCTAGTAATACCTAGTGTACACTAGTCTAGTAATACCTATTGTATCTAGTCTAGTACCTAGTCAGTCTAGTAATACCTAGTGTACCTATTGTACACTTGTCTAGTAATACCTAGTGTACACTTGTCTAGTAATACCTAGTGTACACTAGTCTAGTAATACCTAGTGTACACTAGTCTAGTAATACCTAGTGTAAGTCAGTCTAGTAATACCTAGTGTACACTAGTCTAGTAATACCTAGTGTACACTAGTCTAGTAATACCTAGTGTACACTAGTCTAGTAATACCTAGTGTAAGTCAGTCTAGTAATACCTAGTGTACACTTGTCTAGTAATACCTAGTGTCTAGTAATACTAGTCTAGTAATACCTAGTGTAAGTCTAGTCTAGTAATACCTAGTGTACACTAGTCTAGTAATATCTAGTGTACACTAGTCTAGTAATACCTAGTGTACACTAGTCTAGTAATACCTAGTGTACACTAGTGTAAGTCAGTCTAGTAATATCTAGTGTACACTAGTCTAGTAATACCTAGTGTAAGTCAGTCTAGTAATACCTAGTGTAAGTCAGTCTAGTAATATCTAGTGTACACTAGTCTAGTAATACCTAGTGTAAGTCAGTCTAGTAATACCTAGTGTACACTAGTCTAGTAATACCTAGTGTACACTTGTCTAGTAATACCTAGTGTACACTAGTCTAGTAATACCTAGTGTACACTAGTCTAGTAATACCTAGTGTACACTAGTCTAGTAATACCTAGTGTACACTTGTCTAGTAATACCTAGTGTACACTAGTCTAGTAATACCTAGTGTAAGTCAGTCTAGTAATACCTAGTGTACATTAGTAATACCTAGTGTACACTAGTCTAGTAATACCTATTGTACACTAGTCTAGTAATACCTATTGTACACTAGCCTAGTAATACCTATTGTACACTAGTCTAGTAATACCTATTGTACACTAGTCTAGTAATACCTAGTGTACACTAGTCTAGTAATACCTAGTGTACACTAGTCTAGTAATACCTAGTGTACACTAGTCTAGTAATACCTAGTGTACACTAGTCTAGTAATACCTAGTGTACACTAGTCTAGTAATACCTAGTGTACACTAGTCTAGTAATACCTTGTGTACACTAGTCTAGTAATACCTAGTGTACACTAGTAATACCTAGTGTACACTAGTAATACCTAGTGTACACTAGTAATACCTATTGTACACTAGTCTAGTAATACCTATTGTACACTAGTCTAGTAATACCTAGTGTACACTAGTCTAGTAATACCTAGTGTACACTAGTCTAGTAATACCTAGTGTACACTAGTCTAGTAATACCTAGTGTACACTAGTCTAGTAATACCTAGTGTACACTAGTCTAGTAATACCTAGTGTACACTAGTCTAGTAATACCTAGTGTACACTAGTCTAGTAATACCTTGTGTACTCTAGTAATACCTAGTGTACACTAGTAATACCTAGTGTACACTAGTAATACCTAGTGTACACTAGTCTAGTAATACCTAGTGTACACTTGTCTAGTAATACCTAGTGTACACTTGTCTAGTAATACCTAGTGTACACTAGTAATACCTAGTGTGTAGTCTAGTAATACCTAGTGTTAGTCTAGTATATACATAGTGTACACTAGTCTACACTTGTCTAATACCTAGTGTAAGTAGTCTAGTACCTAGTGTACACTAGTCTAGTAATACCTAGTGTACACTAGTACCTAGTGTACACTAGTCATAGTGTACACTTGTCTAGTAATACCTAGTGTACACTAGTCTAGTAATACTAGTGTACACTAGTCTAGTACACTAGTCTATACCTAGTGTACACCTAGTGTACACTAGTCTAGTAATACCTAACTTGTACCTACTTGTCTAGTAATACCTAGTGTACACAGTCTAGTAATACCTAGTGTACACTAGTCTAGTAATACCTAGTGTACACTAGTCTAGTAATACCTAGTCTAGTAATACCTAGTGTACTACTAGTCTAGTAAGTCACTAGTAATACCTAGTGTACACTAGTCTAGTAATACCTAGTGTAAGTCAGTCTAGTAATACCTAGTGTACACTTGTCTAGTAATACCTAGTGTACACTAGTCTAGTAATACCTAGTGTACACTACACTAGTGTAGTCTAGTAATACCTAGTGTACACTAGTCTAGTACACTAGTCTAGTAATACCTAGTGTACACTAGTCTAGTAATACCTAGTGTACACTAGTAATACCTAGTGTACACTAGTCTAGTAATACCTAGTGTACACTTGTCTAGTAATACCTAGTGTACACTTGTCTAGTAATACCTAGTGTACACTAGTCTAGTAATACCTAGTGTACACTAGTCTAGTAATACCTAGTGTACACTAGTCTAGTAATACCTAGTGTACACTTGTCTAGTAATACCTAGTGTACACTAGTCTAGTCTAGTAATACTAGTAATATCTAGTGTAAGTCTAGTAATACCTAGTGTAAGTAGTCTATATCTAGTGTACACTAGTCTAGTAATACCTAGTGTACACTAGTCTAGTAATCTAGTGTACACTAGTCTAGTAATACCTAGTGTACTACTAGTACCTAGTGTACACTAATACCTAGTGTACTACTAGTCTAGTACACTAGTCTAGTAATACCTAGTGTACACTAGTCTAGTAATACCTAGTGTACACTAGTCTAGTAATACCTAGTGTACACTAGTCTAGTAATACCTAGTGTACACTAGTCTAGTAATACCTAATACAAGCTTGTACTAGGGAACACAACACTCAACAACTTAGCTGTGTGCCCAACAAGTGCTTCTCACATACTGCTCACAGATGCCACTTTTTCTCAGACTTGTTGTGAGAGATGTTAAGAGGTCACAAGTCGTGGTAAAACTCTCAACACTTCATAGTTACGTCTGTACCAGACACATAATCGCCTCCTTCTAACATGACACATGAACTGACTTTACCAGAAATATGACAAACTCGGCTGCAAAAGGCAATCATATTTTGACCTGGGATATGTAGCTTTCTCAACACACTGACGGCAGTAAACAAACCGACACACTAAAGCAGCCAGCCTGCCTGCCTGCCTGCCTGCCTGCCTGCCTGCCTGCCTGTCTGTCTGTCTGTCTGGCTGCCTGTCTGGCTGCCTGCCTGTCTGGCTGCCTGCCTGCCTGCCTGTCTGTCTGTCTGTCTGCCTGCCTGTTTGTCTGGCTGCCTGCCTGTCTGCCTGCCTGCCTGTCTGCCTGCCTGCCTGTCTGGCTGCCTGCCTGCCTGTCTGGCTGGCTCCCTGCCTGTCTGCCTGCCTGCCTGCCTGTCTGGCTGCCTGCCTGTCTGTTTGGCTGGCTGGCTGCCTGCCTGTCTGGCTCCCTGCCTGTCTGGCTGCCTGCCTGCCTGTCTGGCTGCCTGCCTGCCTGCCTGCCTGCCTGCCTGTCTGGCTGCCTGCCTGTCTGCCTGCCAACCAGCCAGCCACCCAGGATATTAGTAATATGGCTCCTCACTCAACTCACGGTATAGTAGTTTAAACCACCATACTTTTAATATCCTGCTTGGCTGGCTGGCGAGAGCTGTGGCTTCCAGCTTCACACGTAGCCTATGATATATATATATATATATATATATATATATATATATATATATATATATATATATATATATATATATATATATATATATATATATATATATATATATATAAACAAGCAACAGGGGGATGAAAAACTTTAGCTCAAGATCTTTCGAACTCTCCGTGAGTCGTCAGGAGCTTTGTAACACTGCATAGCTCCTGACGACGCACGGAGAGTGCGACACATCTTAAGCTAAAGATTTCCATCCTCTTGTGGCTTGTTCATATCCCACCAAGGCAGGGTGACCTAAAAAGGAAAACGCAAGTTTCTCTTTTTAAAATTAGTAATGTATATAGGAGAAGGGGCTACTAGTCCCTTGCTCCCGGCATTTTAGTCGCGTCTTATGACACGCATATATATATATATATATATATATATATATATATATATATATATATATATATATATATATATATATATATATATATATATATATATATATATATTTATATATATATTTATATATATATATATATATATATATATATATATATATATATATATATATATATATGTATGTATTAGAGGGCTAAAGAGGGGTTGTTGAGGTGATTTGGTCATTTAGAGAGAATGGATAAAGTAGAATGACATGGAGAATGTATAAATCTGTAGGGGAAGGAAGGCGGGGTAGGGGTCGTCCTCGAAAAGGTTGGAAGGAAGGGGTTACCTGGAGGTTACCAATGGCGCCCCTACTTTTTATTGGGGGCATTTTGCATCGCCTGCCCAGTCTTTTACTTTCGTAGGGAGTGATTTCTGTGTGCAGATTTGGGACCATTCCTTCCAAGATTTTCCAAGTGTAGATTATGATATATCTCTCCCTCCTGCGTTCCAGGGAGTACAAGTCAAGTGCTTCCAAGCGTTCCCAGTAGTTAAGGTGCTTGACAGAACTTATACGTGCAGTAAAGGATCTCTGGACACTCTCTAGATCTGCGATTTCACCTGCTTTGAATGGAGATGTTAATGTACAGCAGTATTCCAGCCTAGAGTGAACAAGTGATTTGAAAAGGATCATCAATGGCTTGGCATCTCTCGTTTTGAACGTTCTCATTATCCATCCTATCATTTTCTTTGCACGTGCGATCGTGGCACTGTGATCCTTGAAAGTAAGATCCTCAGACATTACTACTCCCAGGTCCCTTACATTATTTTTCCGCTCTATTGTATGGCCAGAGTCTGTAGTATACTCTGTTCTAGTTATTATCTCCTCCAGTTTTCCATAACGGAGTAGTTGGAATTTGTCCTCAGCAGATGACAGCCTCATGCCGATCCTAGTATCATCCGCAAAGGATGATACGGTGCTGTGATGTATATCTCTGTCTATGTCTGATATGAGGATAAGGAATAAGATGGGGGCGAGCACTGTGCCATGTGGAACAGAGCTCTTCACTATGGCAGCCTCCGATTTAACTCTGTTGACCACTACTCTTTGTGTTCGATTTGTTAGGAAGTTGAAGATCCATCTCCCCACTTTCCCAGTTATTCCTTTAGCACGTATTTTATGGGCTATTACGCCATGATCGCATTTGTAAGGGAGGTTTTGTGGGCGATGGGCTTGGACTTCCAGCAGGCGTGCATGAGCGTGTTCAATAGGAGTGAATGGAGACGAATGATATTTGGGACCTGACGATCTGTTGGAGTGTGAGCAGGGTAATATTTAGTGAAGGGATTCAGGGAACCCGGTTATTTTTATATAGCCGGACTTGAGTCCTGGAAATGGGAAGTACAATGCCAGCACTCTAAAGGAGGGGTTTGGGATATTGGCAGTTTGGAGGGATATGTTGTGTATCTTTATACGTATATGCTTCTAAACTGTTGTGTTCTGAGCACCTCTGCAAAAACAGTGATTATGTGTGAGTATGGTGAGAGTGTTGAATGATGATGAAAGTATTTTCTTTTTGGGGATTTTCTTTCTTTTTGGGTCACCCTGCCTCGGTGGGAGACGGCCGACTTGTTAAATATATATATATATATATATATATATATATATATATATATATATATATATATATATATATATATATATATATATATATATATATAATATACATGTATATATATAATTTGCCACCAAGCCGTGGCCTGGTGGCAAAAGCTCTCGCTTCACACGGTGACGTCCGAGTTCGATTCCCGGCAAGGGTTGAAATATAAGGCGTGTTTCCTTACACCGGTTGTCCATATTCGTCCACCAGTAATAATAGGTCCCTGGGCATTAGCCGACTGGTGTGGGTCGCATCCTGGGACAAAACTGACCTAATTTGCGGGAAATACTCTGCATAACAAGCGGCTTTCTATATAGTAGTGTCACTGATGTCAGCTATGGTCTGTATACCTGGTACTTGTACGTGAGAGGGACGAGGAGGGGCATGGCGGGGTGAGGAGGGGCATGGCGGGGTGAGGAGGGGCATGGAGGGGTGAGGAGGGGCATGGAGGGGTAAGGATGGGTTGGAAGGAGCCAGGAGAGGCGATGATGGTCGTGAGATGCATGGAAAGACTGCGAGAGAAGGGGCGGAGAGGGGTGAGGAGGGGCGGAGAGGGGTGGAGAGTGACGGAGAGGGGTGAGGAGGGGCATGTCAGGACACACTAACGTTTAACAATATTCTGTGGGCGTGCAGGACGCTGTCGGCTGTGGTTGGCCTCACCACCTTCCATCCTGACTACCAAGCTAACAACCCCACCCCACCCTCCACACCACCCAGCACGGGAGAGAGAGAGACAGAGAGACAGAGAGAGAGAGAGAGAGAGACAGAGAGAGAGGAAAGAGACAGAGACAGAGAGAGAGAGAGAGAGACAGAGAGAGAGACAGAGAGAGAGAGAGAGAGAGAGACAGAGAGAGAGACAGAGAGAGAGAGAGAGAGAGAGACACACACACACAGAGAGAGAGAGAGACACACAGAGAGAGACACACACACACAGAGAGAGAGACACACACAGAGAGAGACACACAGAGAGAGAGACACAGAGAGAGAGAGAGAGAGAGAGAGAGAGAGAGAGAGAGAGAGAGAGAAGGAACACAGGATACATTTCCTACAGTAGAAATGTATCGGTGTGAGCAGGAAGACTTCAGTAAGACAAAGGTTCACTAGCTACGGTAGCACCAAAGGATTCCTTCCAGCAGTTACTATCACTTGGGAATTACCATTCTCTCTCTCTCTGTCTCTCTCTCTCTGTCTCTCTCTCTCTCTCTCTCTCTCTCTCTCTCTCTCTCTCTCTAGCCTCTTCCATACACACCAAAAATTAATTTGTTATCAAGATATCATCATCAGAGAGAGGTGTAACAAAAACTTGTATATACAAGATGTGGTAAACGACTATCGTAATTTAATGGGAGGGAGTGAGGGGGAGAGGAGGGGGAGGGGAGGGAGGTGAGGGTGAGGGGTGAGGGGAGGGATCTTTTCATTCTTTAGTGTTTGGAAGGTGAAAATACATTAGACTAACAATTGGTTAATTTTAGCATAACATTACACAGCTTCAAGACTGTTCAGGGAAGCAAGGAATCAGTAAGGCTGGTCGAAAGTACCTAAAAGGCAGGGCCAGGAGCTGTGAAACAACATCCCTGAAAACGTAAATGGGTGAGTACACACACAAAACACACCCAACACAAACACACACACACACACACACACACACACACCCATCACACACACACCCAACACACACACACCCAACACACAAACACACACACACACACACACACACACACACACACACACACACACACACCCAACACACAAACACACACACACACCCAACACAAACACACACACCCAACACACAAACACACACACACCCAACACACAACACACACACACAACACACAAACACCCAACACACAAACACACACACACACACACACACACACACACACACACCCAACACACAAACACCCAACACACAAACAACACACAAACACACCCAACACACAAACACACACACACCCAACACACAGCACACACACACCCAAGACACAACACACCCAACACACAAACACACACACACCCAACACACAAACACACACACATCCAATACACAAACACACACACACATCCAACACACAAACACACACATCCAACACACTCAAACATACCCAACACACACACACCCAACACACACACCCAACACAAACACACACACACCCAACACAAACACACACACACACCCAACACACACACACACACACTCAACACACACACAACACAACACACAACACAATACACACGACACAACACAACACAAACACACACACACCCAACACAAACACACACACACACACACACACACAACACACACACACTCAACACACACACACACACACACACACACACACACACACACACAACACAACACACAACACAACACACAACACAACACAGGTCACATCCAGTCTTCTGATAACTACAACACTTCCAGAAATATATGAAGATATATCTGGAGTTTACCTGGAGAGAGTTCCGGGGGTCATCACCCCCGCGGCCCGGTCTGTGACCAGGCCTCCTGGTGGATCAGAGCCTGATCAACCAGGCTGTTGCTGCTGGCTGCACGCAAACCAACGTACGAGCCACAGCCCGGCTGATCAGGAACTGACTTTAGGTGCTTGTCCAGTGCCAGCTTGAAGACTGCCAGGGGTCTGTTGGTAATCCCCCTTATGTGTGCTGGGAGGCAGTTGAACAGTCTCGGGCCCCTGACACTTATTGTATGGTCTCTTAACGTGCTAGTGACACCCCTGCTTTTCATTGGGGGGATGTTGCATCGTCTGCCAAGTCTTTTGCTTTCGTAGTGAGTGATTTTCGTGAGCAAGTTCGGTACTAGTCCCTCTAGGATTTTCCAGGTGTATATAATCATGTATCTCTCCCTCCTGCGTTCCAGGGAATACAGGTTCAGGAACCTCAAGCGCTCCCAGTAATTGAGGTGTTTTATCTCCGTTATGCGCGCCGTGAAGGTTCTCTGTACATTTTCTAGGTCAGCAATTTCACCTGCCTTGAAAGGTGCTGTTAGTGTGCAGCAATATTCCAGCCTAGATAGAACAAGTGACCTGAAGAGTGTCATCATGGGCTTGGCCTCCCTAGTTTTGAAGGTTCTCATTATCCATCCTGTCATTTTTCTAGCAGATGCGATTGATACAATGTTATGGTCCTTGAAGGTGAGATCCTCCGACATGATCACCCCCAGGTCTTTGACGTTGGTGTTTCGCTCTATTTTGTGGCCAGAATTTGTTTTGTACTCTGATGAAGATTTAATTTCCTCATGTTTACCATATCTGAGTAATTGAAATTTCTCATCGTTGAACTTCATATTGTTTTCTGCAGCCCACTGAAAGATTTGGTTGATGTCCGCCTGGAGCTTTGCAGTGTCTGCAATGGAAGACACTGTCATGCAGATTCGGGTGTCATCTGCAAAGGAAGACACGGTGCTGTGGCTGACATCCTTGTCTATGTCGGATATGAGGATGAGGAACAAGATGGGAGCGAGTACTGTGCCTTGTGGAACAGAGCTTTTCACCGTAGCTGCCTCGGACTTTACTCTGTTGACGACTACTCTCTGTGTTCTGTTAGTGAGGAAATTATAGATCCATCGACCGACTTTTCCTGTTATTCCTTTAGCACGCATTTTGTGCGCTATTACGCCATGGTCACACACTTGTCGAAGGCTTTTGCAAAGTCTGTATATATTACATCTGCATTCTTTTTGTCTTCTAGTGCATTTAGGACCTTGTCGTAGTGATCCAACAGTTGAGACAGACAGGAGCGACCTGTTCTAAACCCATGTTGCCCTGGGTTGTGTAACTGATGGGTTTCTAGATGGGTGGTGATCTTGCTTCTTAGGACCCTTTCAAAGATTTTTATGATATGGGATGTTAGTGCTATTGGTCTGTAGTTCTTTGCTGTTGTTTTACTGCCCCTTTGTGGAGTGACATCTTGCAAATGTCTGTCTTTGTAACATGTGAGACCCTCTCTGTTGCTGACACTTCTACATTATGTTCTGCTTTCTTAATTGTGTGTGTACTCACCTAGTTGTGGTTGCAGGGGGTCGAGTCACAGCTCCTGGCCCCGTAGTTGTACCATGAGGGTCCCTCTCTGTTGCTGACACTTGTACATTATGTTTTGCTTTCTTAATTGTGTGTGTACTCACTTAGTTGTGGTTGCAGGGGGTCGAGTCATAGCTCCTGGCCCCGTAGTTGTACCATGAGGGTCCCTCTCTGTTGCTGACACTTGTACATTATGTGTGTGTGTGTGTGTGTGTGTGTGTACTCACCTAGTTGTGGTTGCAGGGGGTCGATTTACAGCTCCTGGCCCCGCCTAGTGTGTGTGAAGTTCTCTTCATCCCACCAATAACGGTCACATTTCTTAGTTGAACATGGCAAGGTTCTCCATGTTATGTGTTAGCACGGAGAGAACATGACAAGGTTGTTCTCCATGTTATGTGTTAGCACGGGGAGAACATGACAAGGTTGTTCTCCATGTTATGTGTTAGCACGGAGAGAACATGACAAGGTTGTTCTCCATGTTATGTTAGCACGGAGAGAACATGACAAGGTTGTTCTCCATGTTATGTGTTAGCACGGAGAGAACATGACAAGGTTGTTCTCCATGTTATGTGTTAGCACGGAGAGAACATGACAAGGTTGTTCTCCATGTTATGTGTTAGCACGGGGAGAACATGACAAGGTTGTTCTCCATGTTATGTGTTAGCACGGGGAGAACATGACAAGGTTGTTCTCCATGTTATGTGTTAGCATGGAGAGAACATGACAAGGTTGTTCTCCATGTTATGTGTTAGCATGGAGAGAACATGACAAGGCTGTTCTCCATGTTATGTGTTAGCACGGGGAGAACATGACAAGGTTGTTCTCCATGTTATGTGTTAGCACGGGGAGAACATGACAAGGTTGTTCTCCATGTTATGTGTTAGCACGGGGAGAACATGACAAGGTTGTTCTCCATGTTATGTGTTAGCATGGAGAGAACATGACAAGGTTGTTCTCCATGTTATGTGTTAGCATGGAGAGAACATGACAAGGCTGTTCTCCATGTTATGTGTTAGCACGGGGAGAACATGACAAGGTTGTTCTCCATGTTATGTGTTAGCACGGAGAGAACATGACAAGGTTGTTCTCCATGTTATGTGTTAGCACGGGGAGAACATGACAAGGTTGTTCTCCATGTTATGTGTTAGCACGGGGAGAACATGACAAGGGTTCTCCATGTTATGTGTTAGCACGGGGAGAACATGTTCTCCATGTTATGTGTTAGCACGGGGAGAACATGACAAGGTTGTTCTCCATGTTATGTGTTAGCACGGGGAGAACATGACAAGGTTGTTCTCCATGTTATGTGTTAGCACGGAGAGAACATGACAAGGTTGTTCTCCATGTTATGTTAGCACGGAGAGAACATGACAAGGTTGTTCTCCATGTTATGTGTTAGCACGGAGAGAACATGACAAGGTTGTTCTCCATGTTATGTGTTAGCACGGAGAGAACATGACAAGGTTGTTCTCCATGTTATGTGTTAGCACGGGGAGAACATGACAAGGTTGTTCTCCATGTTATGTGTTAGCACGGGGAGAACATGACAAGGTTGTTCTCCATGTTATGTGTTAGCATGGAGAGAACATGACAAGGTTGTTCTCCATGTTATGTGTTAGCATGGAGAGAACATGACAAGGCTGTTCTCCATGTTATGTGTTAGCACGGGGAGAACATGACAAGGTTGTTCTCCATGTTATGTGTTAGCACGGAGAGAACATGACAAGGTTGTTCTCCATGTTATGTGTTAGCACGGGGAGAACATGACAAGGTTGTTCTCCATGTTATGTGTTAGCACGGGGAGAACATGACAAGGTTGTTCTCCATGTTATGTGTTAGCACGGGGAGAACATGACAAGGTTGTTCTCCATGTTATGTGTTAGCACGGGGAGAACATGACAAGGTTGTTCTCCATGTTATGTGTTAGCACGGGGAGAACATGACAAGGTTGTTCTCCATGTTATGTGTTAGCACGGGGAGAACATGACAAGGTTGTTCTCCATGTTATGTGTTAGCACGGAGAGAACATGACAAGGTTGTTCTCCATGTTATGTTAGCACGGAGAGAACATGACAAGGTTGTTCTCCATGTTATGTTAGCACGGAGAGAACATGACAAGGTTGTTCTCCATGTTATGTTAGCACGGAGAGAACATGACAAGGTTGTTCTCCATGTTATGTTAGCACGGAGAGAACATGACAAGGTTGTTCTCCATGTTATGTTAGCACGGAGAGAACATGACAAGGTTGTTCTCCATGTTATGTTAGCACGGAGAGAACATGACAAGGTTGTTCTCCATGTTATGTGTTAGCACGGGGAGAACATGACAAGGTTGTTCTCCATGTTATGTGTTAGCACGGAGAGAACATGACAAGGTTGTTCTCCATGTTATGTGTTAGCACGGAGAGAACATGACAAGGTTGTTCTCCATGTTATGTTAGCACGGAGAGAACATGACAAGGTTGTTCTCCATGTTATGTGTTAGCACGGAGAGAACATGACAAGGTTGTTCTCCATGTTATGTGTTAGCACGGGGAGAACATGACAAGGTTGTTCTCCATGTTATGTGTTAGCACGGGGAGAACATGACAAGGTTGTTCTCCATGTTATGTGTTAGCACGGGGAGAACATGACAAGGTTGTTCTCCATGTTATGTGTTAGCATGGAGAGAACATGACAAGGTTGTTCTCCATGTTATGTGTTAGCATGGAGAGAACATGACAAGGTTGTTCTCCATGTTATGTGTTAGCACGGGGAGAACATGACAAGGTTGTTCTCCATGTTATGTGTTAGCATGGAGAGAACATGACAAGGTTGTTCTCCATGTTACACCAGTACTAAGATAGTGATGGTTGTTAATAAAGATTAGGAAAGGGAATGGTTGGGAGGGGGTTGATGGAAGGAGGGGTCTGTGGTTGGGAGGGGGTTGATGGAAGGAGGGGGCTGTGGTGGGGAGGGGGTTGATGGAAGGAGGGGGGATCTGTGGTTGGGAGGGGGGGTTGATGGAAGGAGGGGGCTGTGGTGGGGAGGGTGCTGTGGTTGGGAGGGGGTTGATGGAAGGAGGGGGCTGTGGTGGGGAGGGTGCTGTGGTTGGGAGGGGGTTGATGGAAGGAGGGGGCTGTGGTGGGGAGGGGGTTGATGGAAGGAGGGGGCTGTGGTGGGGAGGGGGTTGATGGAAGAAGGGGGCTGTGGTTGGGAGGGGGTTGATGGAAGGAGGGGGCTGTGGTGGGGAGGGGGTTGATGGAAGGAGGGGGCTGTGGTGGGGAGGGTGCTGTGGTTGGGAGGGGGTTGATGGAAGGAAGGGTCTGTGGTGGGGAGGGGGTTGATGGAAGGAGGGGGCTGTGGTTGGGAGGGGGTTGATGGAAGGAGGGGGCTGTGGTGGGGAGGTTGCTGTGGTTGAGAGGGGGTTGATGGAAGGAGGGGGCTGTGGTGGGGAGGGGGTTGATGGAAGGAGGGGGCTGTGGTTGGGAGGGGGTTGATGGAAGGAGGGGGCTGTGGTGGGGAGGGTGCTGTGGTTGAGAGGGGGTTGATGGAAGGAGGGGGCTGTGGTGGGGAGGGGGTTGATGGAAGGAGGGGGCTGTGGTTGGGAGGGGGTTGATGGAAGGAGGGGGCTGTGGTGGGGAGGGGGTTGATGGAAGGAGGGGGCTGTGGTTGGGAGGGGGTTGATGGAAGGAGGGGGTTGTGGTGGGGAGGGTGCTGTGGTTGAGAGGGGGTTGATGGAAGGAGGGGGCTGTGGTGGGGAGGGGGTTGATGGAAGGAGGGGGCTGTGGTTGGGAGGGGGTTGATGGAAGGAGGGGGCTGTGGTGGGGAGGGTGCTGTGGTTGAGAGGGGGTTGATGGAAGGAGGGGGCTGTGGTGGGGAGGGTGCTGTGGTTGAGAGGGGGTTGATGGAAGGCGGGGGCTGTGGTGGGGAGGGTGCTGTGGTTGGAAGGAGAGGGGGTTGATGGAAGGAGGGGGCTGTGGTGGGGAGGGGGTTGATGGAAGGAGGGGGCTGGGGTTGGGAGGGGGTTGATGGAAGGAGGGGGCTGTGGTGGGGAGGGTGCTGTGGTTGAGAGGGGGTTGATGGACGGTGGGGGCTGTGGTGGGGAGGGGGTTGATGGAAGGAGGGGGCTGTGGTTGGGAGGGGGTTGATGGAAGGAGGGTGCTGTGGTGGGGAGGGGGTTGATGGAAGGAGGGGGCTGTGGTTGGGAGGGGGTTGATGGAAGGAGGGGGCTGTGGTGGGGAGGGTGCTGTGGTTGAGAGGGGGTTGATGGAAGGAGGGGGCTGTGGTGGGGAGGGGGTTGATGGAAGGAGGGGGCTGTGGTTGGGAGGGGGTTGGGTTGGGAGGGGGTTGATGGAAGGAGGGGGCTGTGGTGGGGAGGGTGCTGTGGTTGGGAGGGGGTTGATGGAAGGAGGGGGCTGTGGTTGGGAGGGGGTTGATGGAAGGAGGGGGCTGTGGTGGGGAAGGGGTTGATGGAAGGAGGGGGCTGTGGTGGGGAGGGGGTTGATGGAAGGAGGGGGCTGTGGTGGGGAGGGGGTTGATGGAAGAAGGGGGCCTGTGGTGGGGAGGGGGTTGATGGAAGGAAAGGAGGGGGTCTGTGGTGGGGAGGGGGTTGATGGAAGGAGGGGGTCTGTGATGTTGATGGAAGGAAGGGCCTGTGGTGGGGAGGGGGTTGATGGAAGGAAGGGTCTGTGGTGGGGAGGGGGTTGATGGAAGGAAGGGTCTGTGTTGGGGAGGGGGTTGATGGAAGGAAGGGTCTGTGGTGGGGAGGGGGTTGATGGAAGGAGGGGGCTCTGGTAGGGGAGTGGAAGATGGAGGGGGTGTAGTGAGCCCGGTAATAAAAACCTAGAGAGAGAGAGAGAGAGACAGACAGAGAGAGAGAGAGAGACAGAGACAGCGTGAAACAGCTTTTATGCAACAAGACGGGCAGAAAGCAGCAACTTCACTCTGGCTGTACCCTTCTCCAGAACATCACTCCATCTGAGATCATATATACCCAGGATGACTCGAGTATGGAACACATTTGTACAGCATAATGATGTCAACGAGATAAAGTCAGTTGATCAAATGAAAATGCTGGCCCACAGATGGCTCCAACTTCATCCTGTTCCCTACTTGTATGTCTCATAACAATAAAAATGCTTTCAAATGAGCTGATGTAGGTAACAGCTCTTAGCTTGTCAATAAAGTTAGGGATCCTTAACCTGTAAATAGCTTGTCAATAAAGCTAGGGATCCTTAACCTGTAAATAGCTTGTCAATAAAGTTAGGGATCCTTAACCTGTAAATTGCTTGTCAATAAAGTTAGGGATCCTTAACCTGTAAATTGCTTGTCAATAAAGCTATGGATCCTTAACCTTGTCAAACCCTGTGTATAAAAAGAGAGAGAGAGAGAGAGGGAGAGAGTCAGATACAAAGTATAAATGAGAGAGAGTGGAAGGAGAGAGTGAGCGAGATTTCTTGAGTGAGAACGATTGAGAGTTACGATCTCAGTTATTGTCTGCTTTATTTCTACCATAAATCCTCATGACTACTCACTTCTGCACAAGTGGTGTTATGGTGGTGTTATGGTAGCGTGGTGTTATGGTGGTGTTATGGTGGTGTTATGGTAGCGTGGTGTTATGGTAGCGTGGTGTTATAACAGCGTGGTGTTACGATAGCGTGGTGTTATTGTGGTGTTATGGTAGCGTGGTGTTATGACAGCATTGTGTTACGATAGCGTGGTGTTATGATAGCGTGGTGTTATGGTAGCGTGGTGCTATGGTAGTGTGGTGTTATGATAGCGTGGTGTTATGGTAGCGTGGTGTTATGGTAGCGTGGTGTTATGACAGCGTGGTGTTATTGTGGTTTTATGGTAGCGTGGTGTTATGACAGCGTGGTGTTACGATAGTGTGGTGTTACGATAGTGTGGTGTTACGATAGTGTGGTGTTATTGTGGTGTTATGGTAGCGTGGTGTTATGGTAGCATGGTGTTATGGTAGCGTAGTGTTATGGTGGTTATGGTAGCGTCGTGTTATGGTGGTGTTATGGTAGCGTCGTGTTATGGTGGTGTTATGGTAGCGTGGTGTTATGATAGCGTGGTGTTATGATAGCATGGTGTTAAGGTAGCGTGGTGTTAAGGTGTTATGATAGCGTGGTGCTATGGTAGCGTGGTGTTATGATAGCGTGGTGTTATGATAGCGTGGTGTTATGATAGCGTGGTGTTATGATAGCGTGGTGTTATGATAGCGTGGTGTTATGATAGCGTGGTGTTATGGTGTTATGATAGCGTGGTGCTATGGTAGCGTGGTGTTATGATAGCGTGGTGTTATGGTAGCGTGGTGTTATGGTAGCGTGGTGTTATGATAGCGTGGTGTTATGGTGGTTATGGTGGTATGGTAGCATGGTGTTATGACAGCGTGGTGTTACGATAGTGTGGTGTTATTGTGGTGTTGTGGTAGCGTGGTGCTATGGTAGCATGGTGTTATGGTAGCGTAGTGTTATGGTAGCGTGGTGTTATGGTGGTTATGGTGGTGTTATGGTAGCGTGGTGTTATGGTGGTTATGGTGTTATGGTAGCGTGGTGCTATGGTGTTATGACAGCGTGGTGCTATGGTAGCGTGGTGTTATGATAGCGTGGTGTTATGGTAGCGTGGTGTTATGGTGGTGTTATGGTAGCGTGGTGTTATGGTGGTGTTATGGTAGCGTGGTGTTATGGTAGCGTGGTGCTATGGTAGCGTGGTGTTATGATAGCGTGGTGTCATGGTAGCGTGGTGCTATGGTAGCGTGGTGTTATGATAGCGTGGTGTTATGATAGCGTGGTGTTATGATAGCGTGGTGTTATGATAGCGTGGTGTTATGATAGCGTGGTGTTATGGTAGCGTGGTGTTATGGTATCGTGGTGTTATGGTATCGTGGTGTTATGATAGCGTGGTGTTATGGTATCGTGGTGCTATGGTAGCGTGGTGCTATGGTAGCGTGGTGCTATGGTAGCATGGTGTTATGATAGCGTTGTGTTATGGTGGAGTTATGGTAGCGTGGTGTTATGGTAGCGTGGTGTTATGGTGGTGTTATGGTAGCGTGTTATAGCTGCGTGGTGTTATGGTAGCGTGGTGTTACGGTTGCGTGGTGTTATGGTTGTGTGGCAGTAGTCATGGTGGCAATAGTCATGGTGGCAGTAATCATTGTGGCAGAAGTCATGGTGGCAGTAGTCATGGTGGTAGTAGTCATGGTGGTAGTAGTCGTGGTGACAGTAATCACTGTGGCAGCAGTGATGGTGGGAGTAATCATGGTGGCAAGTCATGGTGGTAGTCATTGTGGCAGCAGTCATGGTGCCAAGTCATGGTGGTGGTAGTCATGGTGGCAGCAGTGATGGTGGCAGTAGTCATGGTGGTAGCAGTCATGGTGGTAGCAGTCATGGTGGTAGCAGTCATGGTGGTAGCAGTCATGGTGGCAACAGCCAAGGTGGTAGCAGTCATGGTGGCAGTAGTCAGAGTGGCAGCAGTCATGGTGGTAGCAGTCATGGTGGCAGCAGTCATGGTGGTAGTCATGGTAACAGTAGCACTAACCCTGGCCTGGTCGACCAATAACTTCCCTAAAAAGTCACTTGACAAAGTTAAGGTTCCAGACGATAGTTGTCACAAGTTAGTTGTGGTTGGTAGCCGCCGTGTACCTTTGCTGTACTCACCCCGCCGTAGCTACCAGGGTTGAGCCACAGCTCCTGACTCAGTCTCGATCTTGATCATTTTTGTCTCTTGTGATTCCTGGTACTTGCAATCCTTTAAATACTATAGTTTCTTCAAAGAAACTGTCAGGTATGACAAGCCGTCTCCTTAAAGTTCCACTACTAACATCTTATCAGAATTGCTGGTGTTGACCCGTCTGTCTGCTGCTCTCAACCTCTTCCGGAAATACATGAATCCCAGCATTTTCTTTTTCAAGAGTTCAAAGATTTCCCCCTTCTGCATCTTTTTTGAGGGGTAACAAAGATAGGACTGCAGTGAAGACCTTTATTTGTTCAGTTGTACCACTAAAAACCATCTTCGTTACCAACCGTCGGCAGCTTGCCACTGTCTTCTGTTTTTAAGCAGAAGCTGTTTTGATTTCTCTGGGTGCTGCTACATACTCACGGTTACCCTCTAGAGCCTGTACATATAAATTTTCTGTTTAAACTGCAGCGTCCACCGTTCTGGCCAGGTCTTGTGTTTCACCTTTCTCATCTTCGTCCAATTCTTTCATCCCCCCTGGTCATGGACCGGGCCGCGGGGGCGTTGATCCCCGGAATAACCTCCAGGTAACCCCCTCCCCCCCACCCCTTTCTTTTCGATCTAGGTGCTTCTCTTTCGTACATAAGAATTCCAAGACCAGCCTACCATTAGCTGAGACCTCTTTATTCACCTTATTTTGACAATGTTGGGCACTGTGAACCTGAGCTAGTTGACAACCGTCTCCCTTTACCCTCGATACACTTACTACTCGAATGGCGACTGTGTATTGCAGAAAGTGTAATATCTGTTATGCTCCTCCCCCACCAATCACTAGTATCCTGCGCAATGTTTGTTTTTATTTTCTCTATGTTATTGCTCTAGTTCATACATATGCTCTCCAATATTGTGCTGTTTATTGTATTTCCCTCTGGTCTTGCTACACTCTAAGAGCTCAGGAAGGTTAAATTTTAGTCAATCCTCAGTTGTGGGAGCAACTTCGTTTCCAACCTTTGAAAATTTTCTAGTTTCTTTATGGGGTTAATCAGGTATGAGCTCCAGGGTTGACCTGCACACACTCTGACAAGAGTAACATTTGGCTTGTGTAGAGGACACACACAGGGTAACATCCTGGGCAACAGACATATAGGGTAACATCTTGGGCCATACACATACACAGGGTAACATCCTGTCCAACAGTCTGGGCCACACACATATAGGGTAACATCCTGGGCCACACACACACACACACACAGGGTAACATCCTGGGCCACACACACACACAGGGTAACATCCTGGGCCACACACATACACAGGATAACATCCTGGGCCACAGTCTGGGCCACACACAGGGTAGCATCCTGGGCCACAGTCTGGGCCACAAACACACAGGGTAACATCCAAGGCCACATACACAGGGTTACATCCTAGGCCACACACACACACACACACACACACACACACACACACACACAGGGTAACATCCTGAGCCACACACACACACACACACACAGGGTAATATCCTGAGCCACACACACACACACAGGGTAGCATCTTGGGCCACACACATACACAGGTTAACATCTTGGGCCACACGCACACAGGGTAACATCCTGGGCCACACACACACAGGGTAACATCCTGGGCCACACACACACACACACAGGGTAATATCTTGGGCCACACACACACACAGGGTAATATCCTGGGCCACACACACACACACACACACACACACACACACACACACACACACACACACACACACACACAGGATAACATCCTGGGTCACACACAGGGTAACATCCTGGGCCACACACACACACACACACACACACACACAGGATAACATCCTGGGTCACACACAGGGTAGCATCTTGGGCCACACACACACAGGGTAACATCCTGGGGCACACACACACACACAGGGTAATATCTTGGGCCACACACACACACAGGGTAATATCCTGGGCCACACACACATACACACACACACACACACAGGATAACATCCTGGGTCACACACAGGGTAACATCCTGGGCCACACACACACAGGGTAATATCCTGAGCCCCACACACACACACACACACACACACACAGGGTAACGTCCCGAGCCACACAAACACACAGGGTAACATCCTGGGCCACATACACAGGGTTACATCCTAGGCCACACACACACGGCAACATCCTGGGCCACACACATAAGATAACATTCTGGGTCACACACACTCACACACACACACACACACACACACACAGGGTAACATCCTGAGCCACACACACACACACACACACACACACACACACACACACACACACAAGAGATTGGTGCAAAAACTGGAGGACCAAGCAGGGATAACAGGGAAGGCACTACAATGGATCAGGGAATACTTGTCAGGAAGACAGCAGCGAGTCATGGTACGTGGCGAGGTGTCAGAGTGGGCACCTGTGACCAGCGGGGTCCCACAGGGGTCAGTCCTAGGACCAGTGCTGTTTCTGGTATTTGTGAACGACATGACGGAAGGAATAGACTCTGAGGTGTCCCTGTTTGCAGATGACGTGAAGTTGATGAGAAGAATTCACTCGATCGAAGACCAGGCAGAACTACAAAGGGATCTGGACAGGCTGCAGACCTGGTCCAGCAATTGGCTCCTGGAGTTCAATCCCACCAAGTGCAAAGTCATGAAGATTGGGGAAGGGCAAAGAAGGCCGCAGACGGAGTACAGTCTAGGGGGTCAGAGACTACAAACCTCACTCAAGGAAAAAGATCTTGGGGTGAGTATAACACCAGGCACATCTCCTGAAGCGCACATCAACCAAATAACTGCTGCAGCATATGGGCGCCTAGCAAACCTCAGAACAGCATTCCGACATCTTAATAAGGAATCATTCAGGACCCTGTACACCGTGTATGTTAAGCCCATATTGGAGTATGCGGCACCAGTTTGGAACCCACACCTAGCCAAGCACGTGAAGAAACTAGAGAAAGGGCAAAGGTTTGCAACAAGACTAGTCCCAGAGCTAAGAGGTATGTCCTACGAGGAGAGGTTAAGGGAAATCAACCTGACGACACTGGAGGACAGGAGAGATAGGGGGGACATGATAACGACATACAAAATACTGAGAGGAATTGACAAGGTGGACAAAGACAGGATGTTCCAGAGATTGGACACAGTAACAAGGGGACACAGTTGGAAGCTGAAGACACAGATGAATCACAGGGATGTTAGGAAGTATTTCTTCAGCCACAGAGTAGTCAATAAGTGGAATAGTTTGGGAAGCGATGTAGTGGAGGCAGGATCCATACATAGCTTTAAGCAGAGGTATGATAAAGCTCACGGCTCAGGGAGAGTGACCTAGTAGCGATCAGTGAAGAGGCGGGGCCAGGAGCTCGGACTCGACCCCCGCAACCTCAACTAGGTGAGTACAACTAGGTGAGTAGTACACACACACACACACACACACACTCAAATACAACAGGCCTAGTGTCTAACCGACATGTGCCTAGGACAAAATGGTAACTAACTAACACACAGGGTAACATCCTGAGCCACACACACACACAGGGTAGCATCTTGGGCCACACACATACACAGGTTAACATCTTGGGCCACACACACACAGGGTAACATCCTGGGCCACACACACACACACACAGGGTAATATCTTGGGCCACACACACACACACAGGGTAATATCCTGGGCCACACACACACACACACACACACAGGATAACATCCTGGGTCACACACAGGGTAACATCCTGGGCCACACACACACAGGGTAATATCCTGAGCCCCACACACACACACACAGGGTAACGTCCTGAGCCACACAAACACACAGGGTAACATCCTGGGCCACCCACACATACACAGGGTAACATTCTGGGCCACACACAGACAGGGCAACATCCTGGGCCACACACACATACATGGTAACATCCTGGGCGCCACACACACACACAGGGTAACATCCTGGGCCACCCACAAATACACAAGGTAACATTCTGGGCCCCACACACGCACAGGGTAACATCCTGGACCACACACACAGGGTAACATCCTGAATCACACACACACACACACACAGGGTAACATCCTGGGCCACACACACACACAGGGTAACATCCTGGGCCACACACACAGGGTAACATCCCGGGCCACACACACACACAGGGTAACATCCTGGGCCACACACACACAGGATAATATCCTGGGCCACACACACACACACAGGGTAACATCCTGGGCCACACACACACACAGGGTAACATCCTGGGCCACACACACACACAGGGTAACATCCTGGGCCACACACACACACAGGGTAACATCCTGGGCCACACACACACACACACAGGGTAACATCCTGGGCCACACGCACAAGGTAACATCCTGGGCCATACACACAGGGTAACATCCTGGGCCCCACACACAGGGTAACATCCTGGGCCACACACACAGGGTAACATCCTGGGCCCCACACACACACACAGGGTAACATCCTGGGCCACACACACACAGGGTAACATCCTGGGCCACACACACACACACAGGGTAACATCC
>NC_091375.1:16284619-16387119 GCF_038502225.1 Cherax quadricarinatus
TGTGCAACTGTTCTCCTTACTAGAGGTCTGAGCAACTGTTCTCCTTACTAGAGGTCTGTGCAACTGTTCTCCTTACTAGAGGTCTGAGCAACTGTTCTCCTTACTAGAGGTCTGAGCAACTGTTCTCCTTACTAGAGGTCTGTGCAACTGTTCTCCTTACTAGAGGTCTGAGCAACTGTTCTCCTTACTAGAGGTCTGTGCAACTGTTCTCCTTACTAGAGGTCTGAGCAACTGTTCTCCTTACTAGAGGTCTGTGCAACTGTTCTCCTTACTAGAGGTCTGAGCAACTGTTCTCCTTACTAGAGGTCTGAGCAACTGTTCTCCTTACTAGAGGTCTGTGCAACTGTTCTCCTTACTAGAGGTCTGAGCAACTGTTCTCCTTACTAGAGGTCTGTGCAACTGTTCTCCTTACTAGAGGTCTGAGCAACTGTTCTCCTTACTAGAGGTCTGAGCAACTGTTCTCCTTACTAGAGGTCTGAGCAACTGTTCTCCTTACTAGAGGTCTGAGCAACTGTTCTCCTTACTAGAGGTCTGAGCAACTGTTCTCCTTACTAGAGGTAAACAGTAGTGTCATTGTGTACTCTGAAAAATTGTCTGCCATACTTAGATGTGAACAGAAGTGTAAGTTGTTATGTACTCTGGATAAGTTCAATCATGAATAAGCATGGATCCTGGGTATGTTTATAAAGTGTTGTAATGGTTAATATAGCAGTCTACACCTGCCTGAGAAGGTATATATTTTAAATGGTTAACGAGGTAAACAGTGCAAATTTAAGGATATGTATCACTTGGTGTTGAGACTTAACTATGGAATACTAACTTATTTTAGATCTTATATTCCCATGTTCACCCACCACCCATGACTACCCATGTTCACCCACCACCCATGTTCACCCACCACCCATGACTACCCATGTTCACCCACCACCCATGTTCACCCACCACCCATGACTACCCATGTTCACCCACCACCCATGTTCACCCGCCACCCATGACTACCCATGTTCACCCACCACCCATGTCCAACCACCACCCATGTTCACCCGCCACCCATGTCCAACCACCACCCATGTTCACCCGCCACCCATGTCCAACCACCACCCATGTTCACCCGCCACCCATGTTCACCCACCACCCATGTCCAACCACCACCCATGTTCACCCGCCACCCATGTCCAACCACCACCCATGTTCACCCACCACCCATGACTACCCATGTTCACCCACCACCCATGTTCACCCACCACCCATGTTCACCCGCCACCCATGACTACCCATGTTCACCCACCACCCATGTCCAACCACCACCCATGTTCACCCGCCACCCATGTCCAACCACCACCCATGTTCACCCACCACCCATGACTACCCATGTTCACCCACCACCCATGTTCACCCACCACCCATGTTCACCCACCACCCATGACTACCCATGTTCACCCACCACCCATGTTCACCCGCCACCCATGACTACCCATGTTCACCCACCACCCATGTCCAACCACCACCCATGTTCACCCGCCACCCATGTCCAACCACCACCCATGTTCACCCACCACCCATGACTACCCATGTTCACCCACCACCCATGTTCACCCGCCACCCATGACTACCCATGTTCACCCACCACCCATGTTCACCCGCCACCCATGACTACCCATGTTCACCCACCACCCATGTCCAACCACCACCCATGTTCACCCGCCACCCATGTCCAACCACCACCCATGTTCACCCACCACCCATGACTACCCATGTTCACCCACCACCCATGACTACCCATGTTCACCCACCACCCATGTTCACCCGCCACCCATAACTACCCATGTTCACCCACCACCCATGTCCAACCACCACCCATGTCCACCCACCACCCATATCCACTGATCACGTGTCAAGAATTCAATCTAATTTTTAAGTTAAATTTTTTTTGCCAGATTTCGTGTTCCAATTTAACACTTGTCTGTGAATATAACAACTCTACAGACAAGATATTTCCACATCACATACTGAAAATATAGACGGTATGGTTGCACAATATACAACGAATATAAACCTACTATAATTCCATATAGATAGATCATAATTCCACAATACCATTACTCAACTCTAACTAAAACTCCATTACTTTCTCGTATATTTTATTTCTCTGAAAATGACGTATTTTGAATTGTAGGCTAAAATTCTTTTTAAATAATAATTGCAATTCATGGCTGATGTGTACTAGGCTGAAATTTTTGTAATGGCTTCTCTCGTCCATCTGATCTCAGAATAATTAGTACACTTTTCTACCACTGATTTTATTACCATTATTTGCTATTATTACCATTAATTATTATTATTACTATTACTGTTATTATTATTATTATTCCCCTCAAGAGGTTCGTTGACGCTGGTGAGGGGCTCTTGATCTAGGGGATTGGATCTTTGTTCCAGTTCCCTGAATTAAGCCTGACTACCTTCCATCCCCCTCCCACAAGCGCTGTATAACCCTACGGGTTTAGCGCTCCTCCATGATTATAATAAAAATTATTACCGTTATTATTATTCATATTTGGAAGGAAGTGCTAAACCTGTAGGAGTTACACGGCGCCTGGGGGGGGGGAGGCCCTCTGGTTCGATCCAAGGAAGGAGAGGACAGGTCTACTTCCTTGGATCAAGAGCCCTACTATAGCATCAAGGGAGAAATATTGAATTAAATCTCAGTTTCGTGTTGCAGATGTCTGAACTTTGCTCAGACATCTGCAACACAATAGTCATCAAAGATTAGTAAAGTTATACCATGAATTAAGGAAACATCCTGGACTTCACATTACGAAACAGACAAAGCAAATGCAATAGTAATTATGGGCAAGGTAAATTATAGTGGAAAAATAAACGATATTAGGAGACAGGGGACCTGAGGCGCCTCTTAAGTCTCTGGTACACAAAGGTCGTTAATAAGACTGTATGTCACATCTTCACAATCAATCAAGAATTAACTTCAATCCTTCGAGATTAATGTGTATTCTAAGTGTATATATGATATACACATCTCAATGTATATAGTGAAACATTAACAGTTTTAAACTTCATAGTATCAAAGGTACTCACAAGAACTAGTGGAGATAAGGTTACGTTGGACTGGCCAGTAAACAAGACAAGTTCACCCCCCCCCCAGGCACTATAATCCTCCAGGTTTAGCGCTTCCCCCTTCATTATAATAATAATAATACTCAGGTCTTAGTTATATATGATGACTCGCTACCGAGGCTATTGGTAACTGGCTCAAGACCTTCCACTGGCGTACACGTTCACCACTTGAAAAATAAAACTTCACTACACAGGTCCCATTTTTTTTTTACTTTTAAAAGCTTCAAAGAAATTAAATTATTTTCCTTGAAGTATTTATGTAAAATTATTTTTTTTATAATAAGTTAGCGGCCCAATTTTAAAAATTATATACTACAAAATGTGTTTTATTTTAAAACAAAAGCTTTTAATTCGTTACTCCTCGGAAATGTTAATTTTTTTTTATTTATGTGGAAGCCCGCAGGAGAACTGTGTCAAGGTGAATGTAAGAAATCAGGATTGATCAAAGGGAAAGGAGAGCTCCAATCCCTTACATCAAGAGCCCTGATATTCCTGAAAATAATGAGCCTAACGTTAGTCTCGATAATTTTCTCAATTTTGTCGGGCCGGAGCCTTCCAAAAAAATTGAATTCTTGATGAAAATATATGAGTTTTGCCACCCATGACTCAGTCCTAAAAATGGAGAACTCTTATTGAAAGTTAAGAGTTTTGTCAGGACTCTCACTCACTCTTGTTGGTAACCTCGAGTTTCAGCAATGTTATAATGACTTCCAACAGAGCAGTGATTTTCTCATGGTGTTCCAGTCTTCTGATTATTATTATTATTATAATCAAAAAAGAAGCGCTAAGCCACAAGGACTATACAGCGCCAGTCTTCTGAGATTGTTGGCATTTAGGTCCTGGCACCCAGAGCCTGGCACCCAGGGCCTGGCACCCAGGGCCTGGCACCCAGGGCCTGGCACCCAGGACATGGCACCCAGAACCTGGCACTCAGAACCTGGCACCCAGGACGTGGCACCCAGGACGTGGCACCCAGGGCCTCGCTATTATACATTATTCATCAGCTTGCCACTCTATGCTCCACACAAGTCCTGCTGATTTATTTCAAAAACTTTTCTCTCTCGTTTTCCGAAAAAAAAAAATTTTAACCTGTGCGAAGATTTCCGTCAAAGATTCATTTTTAACTTCCATAACTGCGGCTAAAGACTTTTCACCAGCCAACCAGCAAGGCAGCCACAGCCAGCCAGCAAGCCAGTCACAGCCAGCCAGCCAACCCGCAAGCCAACCACACCCAACCAGCAAGCCAGCCAGAGCCAGCAAGCAAGCCAGCCACAGCAAGCAAGCCACAGCCAGCAAGCAAGCCAGCCACAGCAAGCAAGCCACAGCCAGCAAGCAAGCCAGCCACAGCAAGCAAGCCACAGCCAGCAAGCAAGCCAGCCACAGCAAGCAAGCCACAGCCAGCAAGCAAGCAAACCACAGCAAGCAAGCCACAGCCAGCAAGCAAGCAACCCACAGCAAGCAAGCCACAGCCAGCAAGCAAGCAAACCACAGCAAGCAAGCCACAGCCTGCAAGCAAGCCAGCCACAGCAAGCAAGCCACAGCCAGCAAGCAAGCAAACCACAGCAAGCAAGCCAGCCACAGCCAGTTTGCTTCTCACGGTATGAGTTGTGATCCTCTCACACCATATATATATATATATATATATATATATATATATATATATATATATATATATATATATATATATATATATATATATATATATTACCTTCGTGTTCCGGCGGAAGTCCTCGGTCAGATGCCCAAAAGCTCCAAATATGGGTCATCATGTGACTAAGACCCGCGTCAGGAAATACTTGTCCTGTTTCCTGACAAATATTATACCTACCTTTGTGTTTCTCGAAGACTAGTTGACACAAGGTTACTAATAATGGTAGAATCACCGACATTTTATTGTGGCAACGTTTCGCTCTCCAGGAGCTTTGTCGAGCTGTTATGAACATTATAAGTACACACAGGATACACACACATACACACACACACACATATATATATATATATATATATATATATATATATATATATATATATATATATATATATAGTATATATATATATATATATATATATATATATATATATATGTCGTGCCGAATATGTAAAACTGGTCAATTAGCAAGAACTCATTTAAAATTAAGTCCTTTCTGAAATTTCCTCTTATACATTTAAAGATATATTTTTTTCATTAATGTTAATGTAAATTTTTTTAATTTTGCACCAAAAGAATCTTAGAAAACTTACCTAACCTTGTTATAACAAGCGCAATTTATTTTAGCTTAACCCAACTAAATATATTTTAAATTTGTTTACAGTAATTTAATATTAAACAAACACAGTGAAATATATTTTTTTCGTTAGGTTCAGAATGATTTTGGCGAAATTATTGCATACACAAATTTTCACTAGTCCTATATGGCAAGTTGAGCGTTGCTATTTAAGCCAAGATGGCAAGTTCTGCCTATTCGGCACGACATATATATATATATATATATATATATATATATATATATATATATATATATATATATATATATATATATATATTAGTGTGTGTGTGTCTGTGTACCACGTGAGGTGAGAGATATGTAGTAGTTGTAACAGTAGTAGTAGTAGTTGTAGCAGTCATAGTAGTAGTTGTAACAGTAGTAGTAGTAGTTGTAGCAGTCATAGTAGTAGTCACATTAGTTGAATCTGTGTCCATTTACCTAACAAGAAGGTTCAACCGAGCCATTATAACCAACCTCTCACACAAACTACACTATCCCTCACTCCTCTACCCTAAGTGTGAGTACCATTATAAAGTTACAGAGGATATATGTATAGTGTGAGTACCATTATAAAGTTACAGAGGATATATGTATAGTGTGAGTATCACTGTACAATAATCATATTGATAAAGGCTTGAAATAAGTGAGGCTCGTGTATTTATTGAAGCAGATGCAATTATTAATAGTGTGGTAATAATCAAAGCTTTACAAGAAGCAAAATAAGTAGGCTGAGACATATTTTCTCCCTTCATTATCTTTATATAATAACCTGCATCATATGGGATAATAATACTTTAACTGCGTGACATTAGAGTATAAATATTTGAAGACAAGTAGAGTGCATTCTGCCACCTGGAAACGTTTAATTATTATATATAATTTATACATTTTATAAATGTTTATTATAAGAATGTATATAAATCTGTTCGAGTACGGAACTAATTTTTCCCATAAGAAATATAAATTGGATTAATCTGTTTCGGACCCAAAAATACACTTACAAAAGCATTGTAACACAAAGTTTACAATCCTAGCATGCATAAATCTAAAAAAAGAAAATAACTAAACACAATGCTTGTCTATCTGAGTGATAGACAAACAAAGGCTTCACTTACAAGTGGCAGCTGACACTCCGCACCCACCCGCGGCTCAAACATAAAAAAATGGAAAAAAATACAAAAAGTGAGTTAGCTTACAGAAAAATACCTTCAGGATGTGATGTGTTGATAGCTGGATACTAGAAGGAATACAATGTTGTGTAATAAAGGTTATCTATATATCACGTTTATTTCAACTTGATATTAGAAACACGACAGATAATCTAGAAGCACAATAAAGAAGCCGAAATTAATAATAAAAGGTATATTATATGGAGAGGCGGAGGCGGTGTTACACCTGGACAATTATTATTATTATTATAATCAAGGGGAAGCGCTAAACCCGGAGGATTACACAGCTACACCTGGACAAACACATCACTTTTATCTGAACAAAATGAAAAAAAATAGCGCGATTTTTCCCGAATATTTTCTTTCTAGTCCTAAACTATGCGCTTGTTTTCCTAGATTATCTGGGAAGTAAGATATTGCCTTATTTCTTGACGTGGCACCGATAATGAACGGATTGATATGATTTTCAGAGAATATTAAACAACATTTTACACAGGAAGATCACACACCTGGGCACAACTTTCATATTTTGAAGTTTTTTCATCTCTGTTGTGACTAACCAATTTTCTTTTTGGTTGGCTGTTATCGTTAATATTCTTAGGCACCATGGTAACTTATTTATACAAACAATATAAAAATAAAACACCAAAAATGCGAAGAAACACGAAATAGTTCACAGCGAAGCTTCACTGAGCAACAGCTGCGCCAACACTGACATTCCGGCAGCATAAAATTTTTTGGTGAGAGGCTCTTGATTTAGGAAATTGGATCTGTGCTCCAGTTTCCCAAATTAAGCCTGAATGACTTCCACATCCCCCTCCCCAGGCGCTGTATAATCCTCTGGGTTTAGCGCTTCCCCCTTGATTATAATAATAATAATTAAAATTTTTTGAGTGACCACGCTGTATAGCCCTTGTGGGTTAGCGCTTCTTTTTGATTATAATAATTTGAGCGACCAGCAAACGGTCGACTACCAAGCGATTTTTTTTTTACCGAACAAAGAGTTTGAGTACCAAGGTTCCACTGTATTTGCTTAGTAAGTTTATTCAGGTATACACACACAGTTACATAGAATTATCATACATAGCACATAGAACCTAGGATAACCCAAAAAAGTCAGTGTGACTTATTTCCCAAGTTATTATCCTGGTATTACGTTCGAAGGCCTCCCTATCAGGTTGATATACTGAATATTAGCCAGTATCAAATGTGTTGCCTAAGTGATGAGTTGACAGCATATTTCAGGGGCGAGGATTATTGTTGATGGACACGATAAACAAATATACAAACACCGCGTCCAGTATTACATTACTTATCAGCTCTATTTTAGCTGAATTAATATAGATTTGAACACTTCCAGGTACCTATGATATTAACTTCATGATCCCCAATTATTACCGATACATTCTTCATACGTTCCTATTCCGCCATTTTCTGTAGTTCATCCCGGTCTGTTGGTTCTCTCGTGACTTAAACTTTTCCAAAAGTCACACCAACACTACAACTGTTGTCCTTGGATCAAGAGCCCCTCACCAGGGTCATGGAACTTCTCTACACAGATCAGACCCTCTTAGGCTTCCTCACTCATGGCAGTCTTGTTTTCTTTCTCTGTTGTCCTCATTTATCACAATGTATTGTTATTCCCTCCAGTTGTTGCTGTAGGTCAGTCATGAGTGGTATCGTATAGGGTTCGTCTCACAACCGAAGGATCGGGGTTTGATCCCAGGCTGTGAAAGATGTGCAGTAGCAGTGTCCCCACACTTAATAATAATAATAATAATAATATCTTTATTTTACAACAAGTACATGTACATGGTATACAGTCCTAGCTGAGATTAATGACATATTACTATATAGAAAGCCTCTTATTATGCTCAGCATTTCGGCCAAATTAGGTCAGTATCCCAGGATGCGACCCACACCAGTCGACTAACACCCAGGTACCTATTTTACTGATGGGAAACATAGACAACAGGTGGAAAGAAACACGCCCAATGTTTCTACTCTTGCTGGGAATCGAACCCCTACCCTCACCGTGTGAAGCGAGAGCGTTAACCACCAGGACACCTAGCAGTAAGGAGACACTTGTGAAGTGTTGTTGGGCAGTATTCCTCCTAGCTGACCTTACAAATGATCTGACGTACAATAACATAATTTTGCCTGTAAAATGAACAGCTCAAAAAGTTTATTCCTTTTTCCTTCCAGACATCAGTTTAAGTTCTATGCCAGAGTGAACCAGTGTGCTCTAGATCATCAAGTTGTGAGACATCATAGATGTCTCGCATAGAGATGTGAGCATCATAGATGTCTCACATAGAGTTGTGAGCATCATAGATGTCTCACATAGAGTTGTGAGCATCATAGATGTCTCACATAGAGATGTGAGCATCATAGATGTCTCACATAGAGTTGTGAGCATCATAGATGTCTCACATAGAGTTGTGAGCATCATAGATGTCTCACATAGAGTTGTGAGCATCATGTCTCACATAGAGTTGTGAGCATCATGTCTCACATAGAGTTGTGAGCATCATAGATGTCTCACATAGAGTTGTGAGCATCATAGATGTCTCACATAGAGTTGTGAGCATCATAGATGTCTCACATAGAGTTGTGAGCATCATAGATGTCTCACATAGAGTTGTGAGCATCATAGATGTCTCACATAGAGTTGTGAGCATCATAGATGTCTCACATAGAGTTGTGAGCATCAGAGATGTCTCACATAGAGTTGTGAGCATCATAGATGTCTCACATAGAGTTGTGAGCATCATGTCTCACATAGAGTTGTGAGCATCATAGATGTCTCACATAGAGTTGTGAGCATCATGTCTCACATAGAGTTGTGAGCATCATAGATGTCTCACATAGAGTTGTGAGCATCATGTCTCACATAGAGTTGTGAGCATCATGTCTCACATAGAGTTGTGAGCATCATGTCTCACATAGAGTTGTGAGCATCATAGATGTCTCACATAGAGTTGTGAGCATGTCTCACATAGAGTTGTGAGCATCATGTCTCACATAGAGTTGTGAGCATCATGTCTCACATAGAGTTGTGAGCATCATGTCTCACATAGAGTTGTGAGCATCATGTCTCACATAGAGTTGTGAGCATCATGTCTCACATAGAGTTGTGAGCATCATGTCTCACATAGAGTTGTGAGCATCATGTCTCACATAGAGTTGTGAGCATCATAGATGTCTCACATAGAGTTGTGAGCATCAGAGATGTCTCACATAGAGTTGTGAGCATCATAGATGTCTCACATAGAGTTGTGAGCATCATAGATGTCTCACATAGAGTTGTGAGCATCATGTCTCACATAGAGTTGTGAGCATCATAGATGGATAATGTGTTTATATTTTATAAACTTTCCTGATTGGTTTCACATGTTGCATACTATCGCATGGAAAAAAAATAGTAAAAGCAGCAAGATTTATCACCTTGTACGTTTATATCTTCCTGTAGCATAAATACTAGACAACTTAACAATTACCAAAGAGAAAAATATAGAGATGGAAGGGGAACACTCATTATCATACATCGATACCATGCCTAACCCTTCTATGGTAGGGTAGGTGCCTGAGCCCGAGCCTTTAGCTCATAAGACTGTCATTCCCATTAGCCCCCTTGGGGCGGGGATGGCAGACCAGAGAGGCCTAGCTTGTGGCTAGGCCTGGGGACAGTTGGTCCCAAAGATGAAGAGGTACTTGTGCCTCCTCCCATGGGAGACTTAGGTCTCAGACACTCCCTAAAGAGGGAGCCAAGGCCGGGCCACCACTTGGAAAATGCCCGGGCCGGGAGAATACCGGCGAATCTTTAATAATAATAATAATAATAATCATTATCATAGACAGGGGGTCAACCTCCCCTGCTCAGAAAAATCAAATATAAAAAATATATATAGTGCCATGAGATAAACAGGACAGAGATATCGAATAGCACAACTATATTACATAAAAAATGAAAAATAGAATAAGCATAAACAACAGAAAATTAAATTAGTTCATCCAGGTAACAGTAATCTCAGGACCGTCACATGTATATACCATTAAAACCAGCGGATGTATAAAGACAGATTGATTTAAGCTCCAATTAAAAAGTGGTTGGAGGAGGTGGGTGGTGGGGAGTGATGCAGTGGCCATGAGCAGGCAGGTGAAGGCAGTGGCCATGAGCAGGCAGGTGAAGGCAGTGGCCATGAGCAGGCAGGTGAAGGCAGTGGCCATGAGCAGGCAGGTGAAGGCAGTGGCTATGATCAGGCAGGTGAAGGCAGTGGCCATGAGCAGGCAGGTGAAGGCAGTGGCCATGAGCAGGCAGGTGAAGGCAGTGACCATGATCAGGCAGGTGAAGGCAGTGGCGATGAGCAGGCAGGTGAAGGCAGGTGAAGGCAGTGTCCATGAGCAGGCAGGTGAAGGCAGTGGCCATGAGCAGGCAGGTGAAGGCAGTGGCCATGAGCAGGCAGGTGAAGGCAGTGGCTATGATCAGGCAGGTGAAGGCAGTGGCCATGAGCAGGCAGGTGAAGGCAGTGGCCATGAGCAGGCAGGTGAAGGCAGTGACCATGATCAGGCAGGTGAAGGCAGTGGCCATGAGCAGGCAGGTGAAGGCAGTGACCATGAGCAGGCAGGTGAAGGCAGTGTGTAAGCTGCTGTCTCAAAAAACTAGGCTGTTGCAGCCCCCACCTTAGTAAGTACACTTACCATACATACTAATACATGTGTAAATTACCTAAGGTAAGGTTTGAGGGGCTGTTATTCAAACAAAATTTCGATGGAAGTAGAAAATGAGTAAGAATGCAGAGGTTGATGGCTTCACTAGGCGCCTGAGTTTCCCTCTCCTACCATCATGTTTATTTGTTCTATCTTCTCCATAATTATACTATCGCATTTGCTTTGTCTACTTTCGTAATGTGAAGTCTAGTCATCTTTGATGACAAAATGCTATAGTAATTATGGACAAGGTAGATTATGGGGGGGACAAATGACGTTATTAGCAGACAAAGGAACTGACAAGCCCCTTAATTACACTGTTTCAGTCACAAATATCAATGGTGACAATCACAAGTCTCAGGGATCATCCACTCTAATAGGATGGACAGGAGGAGCTGAGATAGGGACGAGGCTCTCCTGGCAAAATAAAGTAGACCTGGAGTACCTGGAGTTTACCTGGAGAGAGTTCCGGGGGTCAACGCCCCCGCGGCCCGGTCTGTGACCAGGCCTCCTGGTGGATCAGAGCCTGATCAACCAGGCTGTTACTGTTGGCTGCACGCAAACCAACGTACGAGCCACAGCCCGGCTGGTCAGGAACCGACTTTAGGTGCTTGTCCAGTGCCAGACACCTTCTTGCTTGCTAGGTGAACGAGGACAACTAATTGCAAATTTTTTAAATGTTTTGAACCATCTCACTTTTGTAAATCTAATCACCACAGCTCCCTCACTTTAATACCAGTATGATCCATAACCTGTGTCAGTATACAGTAAGATATAGTATTAGTCTGCCCGAAATGCCTAGGCATACCTAGGCATACTAGTGGCCTTCTTTGTAATAAATAATTTATAATATTTTATATGTAACCCCACGTTGTAATATCAATAGAGAAATAAAGAATTTTAATTTTAAGAAATACATCCAGTGTTTCTATCCATGTCCTGGTGGTTAACGCTCTCGCTTCACACACGGAGGGCCCGGGTTCGATTCCCGACGGGTGGAAACATTTCGACACGTTTCCTTACACCTGTTGTCCTGTTCACCTAGCAGCAAATAGGTACCTGGGTATTAGTCGACTGGTGTGGGTGGCATCCTGGGGGACAAGATTAAGGACCACAATGGAAATAAGTTAGATAGTCCTCGATGACGCACTGACTTTCTTGGGTTATCCTGGGTGGCTAACCCTCTGGGGTTAAAAATCCGAACGAAATCTTATCTTATCTTATCTTAACACCCCTCCTTCAGAGTGCAGGCACTGTACTTCCCATCACCAGGACTCAAGTCCGGCCTGCCGGTTTCCCTGAACCCCTTCATAAATGTTACTTTGCTCACACTCCAAATGTTTTTTAATACTTGACGTGCTGTTGGAGTGTGAGCAAAGTAACATTTATGAAGTGATTCAGGGAAACCGGCAGGCCGGACTTGAGTCCTGGAGATGGGAAGTACAGTGCCTGCACTCTGAAGGAGGGGTGTTAATGTTGCAGTTTAAAAACTGTAGTGTAAAGCACCCTTCTGGCAAGACAGTGATGGAGTGAATGATGGTGAAAGTTTTTCTTTTTCGGGCCACCCTGCCTTGGTGGGAATCGGCCAGTGTGATAATAAAAATAATAATTATTATTATTATTATTATTATAATAACCACGGAGCATGGGCAAGGTAGTGTACACGCCACTCCTCCCATTAAGACAAGGGATAACAATACTTTCTCGGATCAAGAGCCCCACAGCAGCATAATGCTGCTGTGGGGCTTCTCCAGAAGGGAGATTCTGTTATTATTTAATAACAAATTAATATATTTTGAAGCAGTTATGGTGTCATTCAAGACTAACGTTTTCTAACATAACTCCAACATACATTTTCTTTTACAAAAGACCAGAAGGAATTTTGTGTATCGAATTTTAAAAATTAAAAAATTTTTTTTTCTCGTAATTTTTTTTTTTACATTTTAATTACCTTTAGTATTACAGAATTTTGAGTATTAATATGGCATACCTATGTGCCAATATAAGGACAAAATAACCTAAAATGTTGGCAATTTAAGCCTACTAAAAATACTATTTCTGAATCTTAGATAAGATAGTGACTGACAGTGAAGTTAAAGCAAGTTACAACATTAAAAGTTTGGATAGAAATAGACAAGGGAGAGAGAGGTACACTGGGGAGAGGAATGTTGTTATAGAAGGAATGACAACATACAACCCCAAGAATCGACTTGTATGACAATAACCTCTCTCTCTCTCTCTCTCTCTCTCTCTCTATATATATATATATATATATATATATATATATATATATATATATATATATATATATATATATATATATATATATATATATATATATGGAGGGTGTCCAACAAGGAGATCCTCTTGCACCATTTCTCTTCTGTATAGCAGTTAGGGAAATCACAGTCAGACTGACCAGCGAGCTAAATATCTGGTTCCTAGATGATGGCGCACTAGCAGGTACAAAGGAGTCCCTCCTACATGATCTTACACAGGTAATGACACGGGGACAGGAAATGGGTCTCATCCTGAATCCATCCAAATGTGAAATCATCTCAGTCAATCAACAAGTGATAAATGCAGTGAGATCAAAACTACCAGGAGCAGCAGTCATTGCCCCCACAAACAGTGTCTTGCTAGGAGCACCTCTGGGAAGCAATGCCATTGACACAATTCTCAGGAAGAAATTGGAAGAGTTAAGGAGAATGGAATAACGAATAGGCAATCTGGACACCCACGATGCCTTGTACCTTCTCACAAAGTGCTTGAGTCTGCCCAGGTTCACATATTTCCTAAGATGTGCACCTTCATATGATAACCCTATACTGCACGAATATGACAGTATCCTGAGGCAGATTTTTACGAAAGTACTTAACCTTACTCTAGAAGACGGGCAGTGGAACCAAGCTACACTTCCAGTCAGACTAGGAGGCATTGGTGTCCGCAAGTCATCACAGATTGTAAGTAAGTAAGTTTATTCAGGTATACACAAATACAGTTACATAGAATTATCATACATAGCAGCATATGTGTAGAGAACCTAGGATAACCCAAAAAAGTCAGACAGAGTGACTTATTTCCAAAAGCGCTACCTGCTTTTCTGTCCTCATGTATTGCATCCAGAGGGCTTGTAGCAGCGATTCTCCCTGAACATATTAATGACAAGATTGGAGTCCAGGACCAAAAGTTCATTGACGGAGCCATGATCTGGAATAATCTAATGGGCTCTGAAACCAAACCTGCTCCCCCCAACAATTACAAACAATCGCACTGGGATGGTCCAGTAGTGGAAAATATAGCCTCAACAATGCTTCACAGTGTGTCAGGGAAGGATAGAGCCCGCCTCCTGGCAGTGAGAGTACCTCATGCAGGGGATTTTCTATTGGCTGTTCCCAACTCCAGCCTTGGCACACGCCTCGACCCACAGACCATCCGCATCTGTGTTGCCCTTCGACTTGCCGCCCCTATTCTCGCCGAACACAGGTGTATTTGTGGCAGTGAAGCAGCAGACCGATTCGGGTACCACGGTCTTGTGTGCCGTAAATCCGAGGGAAAGATTGCAAGACATAAGGAGGTTAATAACATTATCAAGAGGAGCCTCACAACAGCCGGATGCCCAGCAGTAAGGGAGCCACCCCAGCTATGCAGATCTGATGGCAGCCAGAAGCGTCCAGATGGTATCACCCTTCAAGCCTGGACAGATGGGAAGCAGGTGGTGTGGGACTGTACATGTGCATCTGCCTTGGCTGATACCTATCTCCAATACACGAGGGAGGAAGGAGGGGCAGCTGCCAGCTTCAGGGAGTCCCAAAAGTCTAGAAAATATGGAGAACTTGCCCATCATTATATGTTTGTTCCCATAGGCTCAGAGACCCTTGGCTCATGGGAAAAGAATGCATCTAAATTCCTTAAGGAGTTGGGAAAAAGACTCATCAGGGTAACTAGGGATCCCAGGGCAGCTAGTTTTCTGTTCCAGCGACTCAGTGCGGCTGTTCAAAGAGGTAATGCCTGCTGTATTTTTGGGCACACGCCCCAGCTCTGAGGAGCTGGATGAGATTATCGCCCTATAATCGGTGATACACACGTATATATGCCACCTTTATATCAACAATGTACCTCTTAAATCTTTTGTACCATATATATATATATATATATATATATATATATATATATATATATATATATATATATATATATATATATATATATATATATATATATATATATATATATATATATTAGGAGGACCTGTTTAACGCCCTCATGATCTGAGCTAGAACACTGCAGAAGTATTGTCCAGAATTAGGCCCATGTGTAAGATACTAATACTTGACTTCAGTATTTGTTGTCAACAACAAAACAAGATTTAAGAATATCCTAGTACTATAATTACACAGCTAATTGTTTGACGTAGTTCTCAGCCACTCCAGTTTACCACATAGTATGTAACTTCTATTAAAAAATAAGTCAGTCAGGGCTTAATTCTTGTAGAGTTTAGTGACTATTTCATTAACGAAAGCCCATTAGTAAATATATAGGACAACATAGGACAAGAATGAGATCAAGGAGGAATAACAGTAAGAGAAGACACTGTATATATATATACTGTAAAACTGTGATTGATCTGTTATAACAAGCTTCATGCATGTAGAGCATACCTCAGTATTTTAAGAACCGTCTTCACTACAATCCTTAATGAGACAGCTAACCAGGTCTGCTACGAAGCATTTAAAACAATAAATTATTTTGTTTAAAAATTGCACATGTGTTGCTGTATTATTAGTCAGTAAACTGCCTTTACATGACAGGTAAACTGATAGTAAATACTAGTAAAAGCAAGGTAATGCCAAGGTCATATATAGAGAGGAAAGGTATTTACTGAGGTCTAGTTCTACTGTCTAGTTCTACTGTCTAGTTCTACTGTCTAGTTCTACTGTCTAGCTATACTGTCTAGTTCTACTGTCTAGTTCTACTGTCTAGCTCTACTGTCTAGTTCTACTGTCTAGTTCTACTGTCTAGTTCTACTGTCTAGTTCTACTGTCTAGCTCTACTGTCTAGTTCTGTCTAGCTCTACTGTCTAGTTCTACTGTCTAGCTCTACTGTCTAGTTCTACTGTCTAGCTCTACTGTCTAGTTCTACTGTCTAGCTCTACTGTCTAGTTCTACTGTCTAGTTCTACTGTCTAGCTCTACTGTCTAGTTCTACTGTCTAGCTCTACTGTCTAGCTCTACTGTCTAGCTCTACTGTCTAGTCTACTGTCTAGTTCTACTGTCTAGTTCTACTGTCTAGTTCTACTGTCTAGTTCTACTGTCTAGCTCTACTGTCTAGTTCTACTGTCTAGCTCTACTGTCTAGTTCTACTGTCTAGCTCTACTGTCTAGCTCTACTGTCTAGTTCTACTGTCTAGTTCTGTCTAGCTCTACTGTCTAGTTCTACTGTCTAGTTCTACTGTCTAGCTCTACTGTCTAGTTCTACTGTCTAGTTCTACTGTCTAGTTCTACTGTCTAGCTCTACTGTCTAGCTCTACTGTCTAGTTCTACTGTCTAGTTCTACTGTCTAGCTCTACTGTCTAGTTCTACTGTCTAGTTCTACTGTCTAGTTCTGTCTAGCTCTACTGTCTAGTTCTACTGTCTAGTTCTACTGTCTAGTTCTACTGTCTAGTTCTACTGTCTAGCTCTACTGTCTAGTTCTACTGTCTAGTTCTACTGTCTAGCTCTACTGTTTAGTTCTACTGTCTAGTTCTACTGTCTAGCTCTACTGTCTAGTTCTACTGTCTAGTTCTACTGTCTAGCTCTACTGTCTAGTTCTACTGTCTAGCTCTACTGTTTAGTTCTACTGTCTAGTTCTACTGTCTAGCTCTACTGTTTAGTTCTACTGTCTAGTTCTACTGTCTAGTTCTACTGTCTAGCTCTACTGTTTAGTTCTACTGTCTAGTTCTACTGTCTAGTTCTACTGTCTAGCTCTACTGTTTAGCTCTACTGTCTAGTTCTACTGTCTAGTTCTACTGTCTAGCTCTACTGTTTAGCTCTACTGTCTAGTTCTACTGTCTAGTTCTACTGTCTAGCTCTACTGTTTAGTTCTACTGTCTAGTTCTACTGTCTAGTTCTACTGTCTAGTTCTACTGTCTAGTTCTACTGTCTAGCTCTACTGTTTAGTTCTACTGTCTAGCTCTACTGTTTAGTTCTACTGTCTAGTTCTACTGTCTAGTTCTACTGTCTAGCTCTACTGTTTAGCTCTACTGTCTAGTTCTACTGTCTAGCTCTACTGTTTAGTTCTACTGTCTAGTTCTACTGTCTAGTTCTACTGTCTAGCTCTACTGTTTAGCTCTACTGTCTAGTTCTACTGTCTAGTTCTACTGTCTAGCTCTACTGTTTAGCTCTACTGTCTAGTTCTACTGTCTAGTTCTACTGTCTAGCTCTACTGTTTAGCTCTACTGTCTAGTTCTACTGTCTAGTTCTACTGTCTAGTTCTACTGTCTAGTTCTCATACAATATCATGTAGACTCTTCTTGTCCTTTATATTGCTTTGCTTTAATAAAAAGTAACTTAAAAAATCAGACTACAAATTACCAAGAGTAATATGTTGAGATTCATTATAAACTCGGGTTCACCAGAGCTCCTAGGCTGTGATGAATCATTAAAATTAAAAATTCTTCAAGTTCAGCTGAAACTGAACCATTATAATATACATGAATTAAGTTAGCCCCGTCACTGTGACAAAATCCATTTCAAAACGGTCAAGAAGCCTAATCTTTCTTCTCTCTTACTGCTCTATCCTACCCCCTTTCTTCTCATTTCTTGCCATCCCTCTTATGACTTAACAAAATGCAAAACTGCTGTCAATCAGTGTAGAGAATATTTTCCTGCATCTGCTGTAAAGGTCAGGAACCGAAGTATGATACTAAGGGAAGCGAATACAATTTTGTATTATACACAGTAGGTACCCAAGCCTCAAACACCTACAGTATTATACACAGTAGGTACCCAAGCCTCAAACACCTACAGTATTATACACAGTAGGTACCCAAGCCTCAGACACCTACAGTATTATACACAGTAGGTACCCAGGCCTCAAACACCTACAGTATTATACACAGTAGGTACCCAAGCCTCAAACACCTACAGTATTATACACAGTAGGTACCCAAGCCTCAGACACCTACAGTATATTACACATTAGGTACCCAGGCCTCAGACACCTACAGTATTATACACAGTAGGTACCCAGGCCTCAGACACCTACAGTATATTACACAGTAGGTACCCAGGCCTCAAACATTTACAGTATTATACACAGATAAAAAGCTAATCACGTCAAAGCCAGCCATAGAGCTCTGCTCACCTAGCAGTAAAAATAACTATCTGGTGTTAATCGAGTTTTGTGAGTGGAATCCAGGAAATACTGCAGTGCAAGGGTTAATCATCCCAAAACCATAATGCGGGTGGCAGTTATCCCATATACTGTACATGGGGTGGGTGGTGGTCACCCTGTGTAACCCCTGAGCTCCATCTACTGTACATATATTGGAATCAGCCCATGCAATGGTATTAACACACAAAATGGTGACAATATATTTATTTCTACAAGTACATGTACAAGGTATACAGATCTTAGCTGACATCAGTGACATGCTACTATATAGAAAGCCGCTTGTTATGCAGAGCATTTCCCGCAAATTAGGTCAATTTTGTGACCCATACCAGTCAACTAACACCCAGGTACCCATTTTATACTGATGGGTGAATATAGACAGCAAGTGTCTTATGGAAACACGTCCTAATGTTATCCAGCCGTACCGGGGATTCGAACTCCGGACCTCAGTGTGTGAGCCGTGCGCTAACGATCGAGCTACGGAACACCTACACATACAGTGGTGTCAGCAGATACAAAGGTACAACATAAACAGCAGGTATTTAGAAGTCTCGTACTCGTCAGCAGTCAAGACGCTGGCTAAATAAATTTTAAAGATTCAAGACCAACTTGAGGCATAAACTCGCTGAAATATCCAGGCAAGAAAAACTTTTAATAACAAAGGCACATTTTTTCTATCAGATGATAGCCCAGAGTGTGTGTGTGTGTGTGTGTACTCATATGTACTCACCTATATGTGATTGAAGGGGTCGATTCACAGCTCCTGGCCCCGCCTCTTCGCTAGTCGCTACTAGGTCCGCTCCACTACTTCACCCTTCAGAGTGTTTTGTCTCCATGTTCCTGTGTCGTATCTCTGAAACATTTTAACCCTGTCCACCTTGTCCATTCCTTAGTATTTTATATGTCGTTATCATGTCCTCCCTTTTCCTCCTATCCTCTAGTGTCATCAGGTCGAGTTCCTTTAACCTTTCCTCATAAGACATACCCCTTAACCCCAGGACTAGTCTTGTTGCAAACTTTTGCACTTTCTCCAGTTTCTAGACGTCTTTGACCAGGTGGGGGTTCCATTTTGGTGCTGCATACTCCAATATGAGCTTGACGTACACGGTGTACAGTGTCTTAGATAATTCCTTACTTAGATATCGAAATGCTATTCTAAGGTTTGCCAGGCATCCATATGCTGCAGCAGTTATTTGGTTGATGTGCACCTCAGGGGATGTACTCGGTATAATGCTTACCCGAAGATCCTTTTCTTTATATGAGGGTTGCAGCCTTCGATCCCCTAGCTTGTACTCCGTCTGTGATCTTCTTTGTCCTTCTCCACACTTCATGATTTTGCCCTTGTTGGGGTTAAACTCCAGGAGCCATTTGTCGGACTAAGCTTGCAAACCGTCCAGATCCCCTTGTAATCTTACCTGATCCTCGTCCGCTTGTATTCTTCTCATTATTTTCACATTATCAGCGAACAGCGACACTTGTGAATCTTTTCCTTCATTTATATCATTCACATATGCAAGAAATAGCACCGGGCCAAGGACTGACCCTTGTGGAACCCCACTCGACACATGCGCCCACTCTGACACCTCATCACGTACCAACACTCATTGTTTCCTTTCAGTGTGTATGTGTGTGTGTGTGTGTGTGTGTGTGTGTGTGTGTGCTGTTTGTGGTTGTAGGAGTCGATTCTAAGCTCCTGGCCCTGCTTCTTGCCACTCTCTTGTACATCGCATCTGGTTATATACTGAGCACTATGCTAACCCCTAGGTATTTCTCTTTGAGTGAAGTATAACCTTGCATTTATTGGGGTTGAACTCAAGCAACCACTTATCTGACCACATTTGCAATTTGTCCAGATCCCTCTCCAGCCTTTCCTTATTCTCATCTTGCCGGGTCGCCATCTGGAGAAGACCAGCGCCAAAAGTACCGGCGAACCTACATCTCTCTCTTATCCTCATTTGTGTTTATCCACACTAGATATAAATTTATCAGCAAAAAGGGATATACCTGAATCAGTCCCATCTGGAATATCGACATAAACCATCAACAGTATTGGTCCAAGTTGCGCTTCTCCATTGTAATGTCACTGTCCTCAGAGTTATTTCATGTTTCCTTCCCCTACAATATTATTCGATCCACTGGAGAACGTTCCCTTGAGGAACGTTCTCCAGTGGGATACAGTATCTGAACGTACTCCGTGTGGTGGTTATTATGTTGTGGTTGTTGTGTGGTGGAGGTCAGGTCAGTGCGGGAGGTGATGTAGGTATTGCTGGTTGAAAGTCGCTCCACCTGCTGTTAATTAGTGTCTCTGTTTGTCACCCATCACTGTCACACCTCAGACACTCCTCTTGCGAGGGCGCGCACCCACACGCGCACACACACACACAATGTGCCGAATAGGTAAAAATTTGCGATTTTGGTTTAAATAGCAACGCTCTCCCTGCCGAATAATACAAGTGAATTTATCTAAAATATATTTAGTTGGATTAGGCTAAATTAAATTGCGCTTGTTATAATTAAGCTAGGTAACTTTTCTAAGGTTCTTCTGGTACAAAATTATTAGTTTTAACATTAACATAAATGGAAAAAATATATCTTTAAACTTATGAGAGAAAATTTTAGACAGGACTTAATTTTAAATGAGTTTTTGCTAATTGACCAGTTTTATCTATTCGGCACGACATACCAACACTTCCATTAAGGAAGGGTGACTTACCGAAGAAGAAAACACTTCCACCGTTATTTATTCAATCACTGTGTTGCCAGAAGGCTGCGACATCACAGTTCAGATGACCGACTAAACAGCAACATCCTCACCTGTCCTTCATGGTGCAGGCACTGTAATTCCCACCTCCAGGACTCAAGTCCGGTTAACCTGTTTTCCTTGTTCACACTCCAACATTACGTCAAATCATAAAAGCCACTTGTCTACACTCTTAACACATACACACGCGCCTGTTGGATGATCAAGCCCCTCGCACTTAAAACCTCCTTTACCCTCTCTCTGTTTCCTGGTCATAGTACTGAAGGATAGTCTTAGCTTAATAGTCATAGTACTGAAGGATAGTCTTAGCTTAATAGTCATAGTACTGAAGGATATTATTATTATAATCAAAAAAGAAGCGCTAAGCCACAAGGACTATACAGTACTGAAGGATAGTCTTAGCTTAATAGTCATAGTACTGAAGGATAGTCTTAGCTTAATAGTCATAGTACTGAAGGATAGTCTTAGCTTAATAGTCATAGTACTGAAGGATATTATTATAATCAAAAAAGAAGCGCTAAGCCACAAGAACTATACAGTACTGAAGGATAGTCTTAGCTTAATAGTCATAGTACTGAAGGATAGTCTTAGCTTAATAGTCATAGTACTGAAGGATAGTCTTAGCTTAATAGTCATAGTACTGAAGGATAGTCTTAGCTTAATAGTCATAGTACTGAAGGTTAGTCTTAGTACTGAAGGATAGTCATAGTACTGAAGGATAGTCATAGTACTGAAGGATAGTCATAGTACTGAAGGATAGTCATAGTACTGAAGGATAGTCATAGTACTGAAGGATAGTCATAGTACTGAAGGATAGTCATAGTACTGAAGGATAGTCATAGTACTGAAGGATAGTCATAGTACTGAAGGATAGTCATAGTACTGAAGGATAGTCATAGTACTGAAGGATAGTCATAGTACTGAAGGATAGTCATAGTACTGAAGGATAGTCGCGTCATTAAAGGACAAATAAAGAAGAATAAAGAGACACAAACATTTATTATATTTTATTACAAGAACTTGACAGACAGCAGCTGAGTACGATAACTGTTATCGTACTCAGCAGTGCTGAGTACGATAACTGTTACCACCACTCAGCAGTGCTGAGTACGATAACTGTTACCACCACTCAGCAGTGCTGAGTACGATAACTGTTACCACCACTCAGCAGTGCTGAGTACGATAACTGTTACCACCACTCAGCAGTGCTGAGTACGATAACTGTTACCACCACTCAGCAGTGCTGAGTACGATAACTGTTACCACCACTCAGCAGTGCTGAGTACGATAACTGTTACCACCACTCAGCAGTGCCGAGTACGATAACTGTTACCACCACTCAGCAGTACTGAGTACGATAACTGTTACCACCACTCAGCAGTGCTGAGGACGATCAGTCATCACACAGTACAGCTGAGGACGACCAGTCACCACCACTCAGCACAGCTGAAGATAACTGTTACCACCACTCCGCAGTGCTGGAGACGACCAGTCACCACCACTCAGCAGTGCTGGAGTCGACCAGTCACCACCACTCAACAGTGCTGGAGACGACCAGTCACCACCACTCAGCAGTGCTGGAGTCGACCAGTTACCACCACTCAACAGTGCTGGAGACGACCAGTCACCACCACTCAGCAGTGCTGGAGACGACCAGTCACCACCACTCAGCAGTGCTGGAGACGACCAGTCACCACCACTCAGCAGTGCTGGAGACGACCAGTCACCACCACACAGTACAGCTGAGGACGACCACTGTCACCACTCAGCAGTGACAACTAACACTAGAGGCTGGCTGGGAGGTGTGGCTCATGGCTTGCCTATGATGTAGCTCATGACTTGCCTTTGATGTGGCTCATGGCTTGCCTATGTTGTGGCTCATGGCTTGCCAATGTTGTGGCTCATGGCTTAGTATGGTGTGGCTCATGGCTTGCCTATGATGTGGCTCATGACTTGCCTCTGACGTGGCTCATGGCATACTATGGTGTGGCTCATGGCATGCCTATGGTGTGGCTCATGGCGTGCCTATGTTGTAGTTCATGGCTTGCCTATGCTGTGGTTCATGGTTTGTCTATGATGTGGCTCATGACTTGCCTGTGGTGTGACTTATGGATTGCCTATGATGTGGCTCATGGCTTGAATATGGTAGGTCATGGCTGGCCTATGGTAGATCATAGCTTGCCTATGGTAGGTCATGGCTGGCCTATGGTAGGTCATGGTTTGCCTATGTTGTGGCTCATGGCTTAGTATGGTGTGGCTCATGGCTTGCCATTGATGTGGCTCATGACTTGCCTTTGATGTGGCTCATGACTTGCCTATGATGTGGCTCATGACTTGCCTATAGTAGGTCATGGCTAGCCTATGGTGTGGCTCATTTACAGGGATTGAAGTTTGCGCTACTCGCGTCTCGTATATTTATAAGAAGCGCTAAACCAGTGTGGGTCATCAAGCACATATATTGAGGACTTAATCCTTCGTTCAGTAACAGCCAGGTGACACTTGTAGTTTTGTTGGATTATTTTGTATATAAAGATATAGATTCTATGGTATAGATCTCTTATAATATGGTATAAATCTAGTCTGTACTTTAGTGTCGATCTAAGCTATATTATGGTACAGATCTATGTTATATTACGGTATAGATCCACTTTATACTGTGGTATACAACTTTCTTATATTATGGTATAAATCTTTTTTTACTATAATATACTGTAGATCTATGTTATATTATGGTATATATATGTATGTTATATTGTGGTATATTATTATCTCAATATTCGTGTGGTGATGCTGGTCCCTATCATGTATTAAACGGGTAGTATACCTGGAGAGTGAGACAGGTAGTGGTTAAGTCTAGTCTGGTCCAGGTCTCAACCTGATTAATAATTATCATGTATTTTCTAATGTTTTAGACCAGGAGAGGAGAGCCTTCTACTGCACTCTCCTTGCCTCAAGCATGTTAGATAATACATGATAATCCTTAATCTAGATATAAGCAGAGTTCCTTTCAGCAGATAGCCTCGATGTGAACACCCAAGTTATCTGCTGTCAGTCGTTCCCATGCACTCCCATGTTCAGGTACACTGTAGAACAGCATTGAATATTACGTATAAGGAGCAAGCTTAAAAGTACGTATGTAGTACACTTGCAGTCACTTGTGTACGTTGACCTCCGCACTGGTCCAGGTCCAGACTCTCTCAGATAGTTTCTGCAACGTTGAAAGGTATTGTAAATGCAGTCTATCAAGGCTGGTTGTAGGTCAACATTATGTTGTTACGCATCAGTGGGGGATTCATTGATGCTCGTGAAAGGGTCACTTGGTCCAAGGTACTAGAGCTGCCCTTCTTTTCCATTTATCAAATCTAATTACTTCCCATTCCCAAGACTTTATGACCCGTACGAATTTCGCGTTTCCCCATAATATATTAATGATTACTATAATAATAAAAATAACGTTAATTATGTCACGGGTGTTTGGGAAATCTTCACAAAGCTCTTAAGTGTAAATGTATAGTACGAAGTTGAGCTGACAGTATCAGCTGCTCGGGCACTCCGCCGCTGGAATATGAGGTAGTTTCAGTCTTGAGACAGAGGAATTTGTGCCACATGTATATCAGGCTACACCCTCACAGAGCCACACCAACCCCAGGCCACACCTCATGTCATGGTTCATTATGAACATGATATGACAAAGTAGCTAGCTAGCTAGAGGTAATGCAAACATCTCCGCCAAACGTTGAATGTTCAGTTTCATTTTACTGTCTAGTAATACTGATGTTTTAATATCAATGTCGATCCATCAACGTTGTCCTCGTTGACAGTCGCTTCACTACGCTCATCACTCCATCATTGACTCAGGTCATTGATATTCTTTTGAGACTCTTCTTCCACGTGTCAGCACGACAGTGTCCAATGTCATGTCGACACTGTTATATTTTCTTTTACACTTTGGTCCCCGTGACAGTGCTCTCTTCAACTACTTCCCTCCAGTGTCTCCATCCATTAGTGACCCCGTGAGTGTCCTTGTGACAGTGTCCTTATCATAATGTCTTAGTGATATTCGTGGCAGTGTTCTCATTACTTCTTTGTCCTTGTAACAATGTCCTCATCACTCGGCCACAACACTATCACAGTTTTAAGACAGTCAGTATCTTTGCACACACAAGCACGTAGATCTACGTACGTGCAGGTATGTAGTCATATACACACAGGTACGCAGACCTACGCACACAGGTACGCAGCATATAGTATATAAAAGATGGAACTTCAATGGTACGCTTGCTCAGGCCAGTATATTAGAGAGCCGCCTCCCTCTCTCCTTGTTTTTTTCGGGATAGAAAGTTGGCACTACCGTTTAACGAGCGCCAAAGCTGGCACCCACAGTTTATGGGTCCCCCTTGTTGGGCCCCCAGAGTTTATTGGGGGCTTTAATTGGCACGAAAACGTTAAGTTAGTGCCGATGATGGCACCCACAGTAACAAATTACGAAGTTGACACTTTACATCACGTCAAGTGAGGTTCAGGGCCAGAGAGCAGAGGCAGAGAGTAAGATGAAAGTTGCCACTAGCGGTGTGTGGAAGATGGTGAAGGTATGGGCTTCGTGGTGGTGTTGATGGTGGGTGTGAGCACTGCTGGCGGAGAAGGAGTGGGCGGCGGCCGTAACATTAAGACGGATGAGGGCGGCGTCGGCGTCCTTCTGGCTGGCGGCTACTACGACCCATCTGCCGGCGTCACTGGTGCGGACACCCACGATGGTCAACACAGTGTAGAGGCAGCCTCCTATCTCCCCTTCCTGTGTAACAAGATGCACCAACGTATCAGCAAGTTTATGTCATTATTCACCCGAAAAATAAACATAGAAATAAATGACAAATGCAATGTACGAAGGTAATTAGTACAGGCGAAGCAGTTCATGTAAATAATGTAGAGCAGACAGCTGACAACACTGGAACAGTATCTAGGGAAGGTGCGTAAAGTAGCTGAAAATATAGTGAATTGTAAATGAGGAATGAGATTGTTGTCTATGGTGCAAAACTTGAGAGGAGATGTAATATGAGAACCAGGAAGTATTGTGTTAGATAATGTCGAGTGTAACTTTACAGAAGCTGAGACTTACTGCAATCACCCGCATCATCAATCTTTTTCTATTGAACCTCTCGTGCATTGACGGATATACAAAACACATTCAGCTTGACTGGGAAAATATATCTAACTTTCTACTGTCTCCGGCATAATATCCGCGAAGTGTCGGTAATATAGTGTTGCACAGCACAAGTCTTATTTAACTTTATACCATCAGTAATATGAAAGCTAACTTTTATTCCCACTATGTAACTCATATAGCGTAGGGTGCTATTATTATTATTGCGTTCAAGGTAGAGTGCTAAATCCGTATGGTTCAAGAGCACCTGGGGAATTTGAAATCAGAAGTAATTAGTTTGATGCCGGTAAAGAACTCTAACAAGAGTCCTTTCCCGGCATCAGGGAACCTCCCTGGAGGGAATATATCAGGGAACCTCCCTGGAGGGAATATATCAGGGAACCTCCCTGGTGGGAATATATCAGGGAACCTCCCTGGAGGGAATATATCAGGGAACCTCCCTGGAGGGAATATATCAGGGAACCTCCCTGGAAGGAATGTATCAGGGAACCTCCCTGGAGGGAATATATCAGGGAACCTCCCTGGAGGGAATATATCAGGGAACCTCCCTGGAGGGAATATATCAGGGAACCTCCCTGGAGGGAATATATCAGGGAACCTCCCTGGAGGGAATATATCAGGGAACCTCCCTGGAGGGAATATATCAGGGAACCTCCCTGGAGGGAATATATCAGGGAACCTCCCTGGAGGGAATATATCAGGGAACCTACATGGAGGGAACATATCAGGGAACCTCCCTGGAGGGAATATATCAGGGAACCTACATGGAGGGAACATATCAGGGAACCTCCCTGCAGGGAATATATTAGGGAACCTCCCTGGAGGGAATATATCAGGGAACCTCCCTGGAGGGAATATATCAGGGAACCTCCCTGCAGGGAACATATCAGGGAACCTTCCTGGAGGGAACATATCAGGGAACCTCCCTGGAGGGAACATATCAGGGAACCTCCCTGGAGGGAATATATCAGGGAACCTACATGGAGGGAACATATCAGGGAACCTCCCTGGAGGGAATATATCAGGGAACCTACATGGAGGGAACATATCAGGGAACCTCCCTGGAGGGAATATATCAGGGAACCTACATGGAGGGAACATATCAGGGAACCTCCCTGGAGGGAACATATCAGGGAACCTACATGGAGGGAACATATCAGGGAACCTCCCTGGAGGGAACATATCAGGGAACCTACATGGAGGGAACACATCAGGGAACCTCCCTGCAGGGAACATATCAGGGAACCTACATGGAGGGAATATATCAGGGAACCTCCCTGGAGGGAATATATCAGGGAACCTCCCTGGAGGGAATATATCAGGGACATGGAGGGAACATACAGGGAACCTCCCTGGAGGGAACATATCAGGGAATGGAGGGAATATATCAGGGAACCTACATGGAGGGAACATATCAGGGAACTGGAGGGAATATATCAGGGAACATATCAGGGAATCAGGGAACCTGGAGGGAATATATCAGGGAACCCATATGGAGGGAACATATCAGGGAACCTACATATCAGGGAACCTCCCTGGAGGGAATATATCAGGGAACCTCCCTGGAGGGAATATATCAGGGAACCTCCCTGGAGGGAATATATCAGGGAACCTACATGGAGGGAATATAGCGCAAGGTTAACAGTGCACTGATAATGCATCATATTTCATCCACATAAAAGTGTACAAGTCTCTCTCCCTTTATAATCTGTTACTTGTAAAACAAGCAAGACAAACATAGTTGTGAGTCTCACCGTGAGGTTGTGTGCCCGGAACCTGTCTCTTGTAGTGCCGGCCACCAGGGGCGGTAGGTGGGCGGGCGGCAGCCAGGTGACGGAGGTGGGCGGTGGGCGGCCACACACATAGGCGGCCAGTGCAGTGGTTCGCCCACCCATGGAAAGCACTGTCGTGTTGACAGCCTCCACCATCACTCCTCCTGTGATGACAACAATCACACTTCTGTTAGTAACTGTAGTGACTGTGATAACCACAGCCACACCTCTGTTAGTAACTGTGATAACCACAACCACACCTCTGTTAGTAACTGTGATAACCACAACCACACCTCTGTTAGTAACTGTGATAACCACAACCACACCTTTGTTAGCAGGTGTAGTGACTGATAACCACAACCATACCTCTCTAGTAACTGTAGTGACTGTGATAACCACAACCACACCTTTGTTAGTAGCTGACATAACCACAAACACACCTCTCTAATAACTGTAGTGACTGTGATAACCACAACCACACCTCTGGTAGTAACTGTAGTGACTGTGATAACCACAACCACACCTCTGTTAGTACTACAGTGACTGATAACCACAACCACACCTCTTAGTAACTGTAGTGACCCCCAGTCAGTGTTGGACAGTTTCACTTGTAGACAGAAAGACAGACACATCTTGAGTACATACACACGCTGAGCACGGACAGTTATGCAGACACAGCGAAGAGGACAAATACCCAGGTAGAAGAAAGGATGTACTTGTGATTTATCTGTGAGAGTTTTTGAGAGCCCTTCCATCCCTGCAGTGACGCCTGAGACCAGACTATCACATCGACCATCCCTGCAGTGACGCCTGACACCAGACTATCACATCGACCATCCCTGCAGTGACGCCTGACACCAGACTATCACATCGACCATCCCTGCAGTGACGCCTGAGACCAGACTATCACATCGACCATCCCTGCAGTGACGCCTGAGACCAGACTATCACATCGACCATCCCTGCAGTGACGCCTGAGACCAGACTATCACATCGACCATCCCTGCAATGACGCCTGAGACCGGACTATCACATCGACCATCCCTGCAGTGGCGCCTGAGACCAGACTATCACATCGACCATCCCTGCAGTGACGCCTGAGACCAGACTATCACATCGACCATCCCTGCAGTGACGCCTGACACCAGACTATCACATCGACTATCCCTGCAGTGACGCCTGAGACCAGACTATCACATCGACCATCCCTGCAGTGACGCCTGAGACCGGACTATCACATCGACCATCCCTGCAGTGACGCCTGAGACCAGACTATCACATCGACAATCCCTGCAGTGACGCCTGAGACCAGACTATCATACCGACCATCCCTGCAGTGACGCCTGAGACCAGACTATCACATCGACCATCCCTGCAGTGACGCCTGAGACCGGACTATCACATCGACCACCCCTGCAGTGACGCCTGAGACCAGACTATCACATTGACCATCCCTGCAGTGACGCCTGAGACCAGACTATCACATGGACCATCCTGGCAGTGAAGCCTGAGACCAGACTATCACATGGACCATCCTGGCAGTGACGCCTGAGACCAGACTATCACATCGACCATCCCTGCAGTGACGCATGAGACCAGACTATCATACCGACCATCCCTGCAGTGACGCCTGAGACCGGACTATCACATCGACCATCCCAGCAGTGACGCCTGAGACCGGACTATCACATCGACCATCCCGGCAGTGAGGCCTGAGACCAGACTATCCCGTGTACCACCTGGTCAACCACACTGTTTGTGCTAGCGGCCCACACAGACCTTGCAATAAGAAAGCTGTACAGATAAATTCTTTCTATATTTTTTCTCATATATAAAAAAAATAAAAACCAGAAAAAATCGGGTGTTAATGTTTAGGTTTAAGAATAATAGACTTAACTATTTTCGGCTCACCTTGTGGGATTAGTCCCGCGTCATGGGCGTGGAAGGAGGCGTTGTGGGCGTGGGTGTAGCAATGTGGGCGGCTGTCGTCCGGCGGGGTGGTCTTCCTCAGCAGCTGTGGGGTGTGGGCGGACACCACACCCACCCGACCCTCACCTAGCAGACACACCCACAGTGATTAATGTGGGAACTTTAACAGCACAGGTGTGGCACTGTCAGCACAGGTGTGGCACTGTCAGCAGTGTCAGCACAGGTGTGATACTGTCAGCAGTGCCAGCACAGGTGTGATACTGTCAGCAGTGTCAGCACAGGTGTGATACTGTCAGCAGTGTCAGCACAGGTGTGATACTGTCAGCAGTGTCAGCACAGGTGTGATACTGTCAGCAGTGCCAGCACAGGTGTGATACTGTCAGTAGTGCCAGCACAGGTGTGATACTGTCAGTAGTGCCAGCACAGGTGTGATACTGTCAGCAGTGTCAGCACAGGTGTGATACTGTCAGCAGTGTCAGCACAGGTGTGATACTGTCAGTAGTGCCAGCACAGGTGTGATACTGTCAGTAGTGCCAGCACAGGTGTGATACTGTCAGTAGTGCCAGCACAGGTGTGATACTGTCAGCAGTGCCAGCACAGGTGTGATACTGTCAGCAGTGTCAGCACAGGTGTGATACTGTCAGCAGTGTCAGCACAGGTGTGATACTGTCAGCAGTGCCAGCACAGGTGTGATACTGTCAGTAGTGCCAGCACAGGTGTGATACTGTCAGCAGTGCCAGCACAGGTGTGATACTGTCAGTAGTGCCAGCACAGGTGTGATACTGTCAGTAGTGCCAGCACAGGTGTGATACTGTCAGTAGTGCCGTATATAACCACAATACCCAGCACTAATACACAACAGTACTTTCACTCTCACAGAACATTACAAGAGTACTTTCACTCACAGAACATTACAAGAGTACTTTCACTCACAGAACATTACAAGAGTACTTTCACTCACAGAGAATATAACAGTACTTGCACTCACACAGAACATTACAAGAGTACTTTCACTCACAGAACATTACAAGAGTACTTTCACTCACAAAACATTACAAGAGTACTTTCACTCACAGAGAACATAAGAGTACTTGCACTCACACAGAACATTACAAGAGTACTTTCACTCACAGAGAACATAAGAGTACTTGCACTCACACAGAACATTACAAGAGTACTTTCACTCACAGAGAACATAACAGTACTTGCACTCACACAGAACATTACAAGAGTACTTTCACTCACAGAGAACATAACAGTACTTGCACTCACACAGAACATTACAAGAGTACTTTCACTCACAGAGAACATAACAGTACTTGCACTCACACAGAACATTACAAGAGTACTTTCACTCACAGAGAACATAACAGTACTTGCACTCACACAGAACATTACAAGAGTACTTTCACTCACAGAACATTACAAGAGTACTTTCACTCACAGAACATTACAAGAGTACTTTCACTCACAGAACATTACAAGAGTACTTTCACTCACAGAGAACATAACAGTACTTGCACTCACACAGAACATTACAAGAGTACTTTCACTCACACAGAACATTACAGGAGTACTTTCACTCACAGGACATAACAGTACTTTCACTCAGAACATTACAAGAGTACTTTCACTCACACAGAACATTACAGGAGTACTTTCACTCACAAAGAACATTACAAGAGTACTTTCACTCACACAGAACATTACAAGAGTACTTTCACTCACAGAGAACATAACTGTACTTGCACTCACACAGAACACTACAAGAGTACTTTCACTCACAGAGAACATAACAGTACTTGCACTCACACAGAACATTACAAGAGTACTTTCACTCACAGAACATTACAAGAGTACTTTCACTCACAGAGAACATAACAGTACTTGCACTCACAGAACATTACAAGAGTACTTTCATTCACAGAACATTACAAGAGTACTTTCACTCAGAACATTACAAGAGTACTTTCACTCACAGAGAACATAACAGTGCTTGCACTCACACAGAACATTACAAGAGTACTTTCACTCTCACAGAACATTACAAGAGTACTTTCACTCACAGAGAACATAACAGTACTTGCACTTACAGAGAACATTACAAGAGTACTTTCACTCACAGAGAACATAACAGTACTTGCACTCACACAGAACATTACAGGAGTACTTTCACTCACAGGACATAACAGTACTTTCACTCAGAACATTACAAGAGTACTTTCACTCACAGGACATAACAGTACTTTCACTCAGAACATTACAAGAGTACTTTCACTCGCAGAGAACATAACAGTACTTGCACTCACACAGAACATTACAAGAGTACTTTCACTCGCAGAGAACATAACAGTACTTGCACTCACACAGAACATTACAAGAGTACTTTCACTCACAGAACATTACAAGAGTACTTTCACTCACAGAGAACATAACAGTACTTGCACTCACAGAACATTACAAGAGTACTTTCACTCACAGAACATTACAAGAGTACTTTCACTCGCAGAGAACATAACAGTACTTGCACTCTCACAGAACATTACAAGAGTACTTTCACTCACAGAACATTACAAGAGTACTTTCACTCACAGAGAACATAACAGTGCTTGCACTCACACAGAACATTACAAGAGTACTTTCACTCACAGAGAACATAACAGTACTTGCACTCACAGAGAACATTACAAGAGTACTTTCACTCACAGAGAACATAACAGTACTTTCACTCACACAGAACATTACAGGAGTACTTTCACTCACAGGACATAACAGTACTTTCACTCAGAACATTACAAGAGTACTTTCACTCGCAGAGAACATAACAGTACTTGCACTCACACAGAACATTACAAGAGTACTTTCACTCACAGAGAACATAACAGTACTTGCACTCACACAGAACATTACAAGAGTACTTTCACTCACCGAGAACATTAATAAAGACTGAATGGGAGGAGAAGTGACCGAAGGTATGAGTAGTCGCACACTTGTACCAGCCTCGGTCCTCACTACCCGCACGGGTTATGTTAAGCCACTCGTCCGTTGATGCTACTTCCGTTGATCCTCCCTCCGTCTCTGTTAACCCAACACAACGTCACGTCACGTCACGTCACGTCACAACAATTACATTAGTTACTCTTGTACAGGACAATGTAATACTAACACTTAGTATTATTATTATTTGTAATATTATTACTATTGTTATTATAGTTATTAATATTATTATCAGTATTATTATTATTCTTGGTATTATTTATATTTAATTAATGGGAAGCTGAATCTAACCTTTGACCCAGGTGGTAGTGACCTTTGACCCAGGTGGTAGTGACCTTTGACCCAGGTGGTAGTGACCTTTGACCCAGGTGGTAGTGACCTTTGACCCAGGTGGTAGTGACCTTTGACCCATGTGGTAGTGACCTTTGACCCAGGTGGTAGTGACCTTTGACCCAGGTGGTAGTGACCTTTGACCCAGGTGGTAGTGACCTTTGACCCAGGTGGTAGTGACCTTTGACCCATGTGGTAGTGACCTTTGACCCATGTGGTAGTGACCTTTGACCCAGGTGGTAGTGACCTTTGACCCAGGTGGTAGTGACCTTTGACCCAGGTGGTAGTGACCTTTGACCCAGGTGGTAGTGACCTTTGACCCATGTGGTAGTGACCTTTGACCCAGGTGGTAGTGACCTTTGACCCATGTGGTAGTGACCTTTGACCCATGTGGTAGTGACCTTTGACCCAGGTGGTAGTGACCTTTGACCCATGTGGTAGTGACCTTTGACCCAGGTGGTAGTGACCTTTGACCCAGGTGGTAGTGACCTTTGACCCAGGTGGTAGTGACCTTTGACCCAGGTGGTAGTGACCTTTGACCCAGGTGGTAGTGACCTTTGACCCATGTGGTAGTGACCTTTGACCCAGGTGGTAGTGACCTTTGACCCAGGTGGTAGTGACCTTTGACCCAGGTGGTAGTGACCTTTGACCCAGGTGGTAGTGACCTTTGACCCAGGTGGTAGTGACCTTTGACCCAGGTGGTAGTGACCTTTGACCCATGTGGTAGTGACCTTTGACCCAGGTGGTAGTGACCTTTGACCCATGTGGTAGTGACCTTTGACCCATGTGGTAGTGACCTTTGACCCAGGTGGTAGTGACCTTTGACCCAGGTGGTAGTGACCTTTGACCCAGGTGGTAGTGACCTTTGACCCAGGTGGTAGTGACCTTTGACCCAGGTGGTAGTGACCTTTGACCCAGGTGGTAGTGACCTTTGACCCAGGTGGTAATGACCTTTGACCCAGGTGGTAATGACCTTTGACCCAGGTGGTAATGACCTTTGACCCAGGTGGTAATGACCTTTGACCCAGGTGGTAATGACCTTTGACCCAGGTGGTAATGACCTTTGACCCAGGTGGTAATGACCTTTGACCCAGGTGGTAGTGACCTTTGACCCAGGTGGTAGTGACCTTTGACCCAGGTGGTAGTGACCTTTGACCCAGGTGGTAGTGACCTTTGACCCAGGTGGTAGTGACCTTTGACCCAGGTGGTAATGACCTTTGACCCAGGTGGTAATGACCTTTGACCCAGGTGGTAATGACCTTTGACCCAGGTGGTAATGACCTTTGACCCAGGTGGTAATGACCTTTGACCCAGGTGGTAATGACCTTTGACCCAGGTGGTAATGACCTTTGACCCAGGTGGTAGTGACCTTTGACCCAGGTGGTAATGACCTTTGACCCAGGTGGTAATGACCTTTGACCCAGGTGGTAATGACCTTTGACCCAGGTGGTAATGACCTTTGACCCAGGTGGTAATGACCTTTGACCCAGGTGGTAATGACCTTTGACCCAGGTGGTAGTGACCTTTGACCCAGGTGGTAATGACCTTTGACCCAGGTGGTAATGACCTTTGACCCAGGTGGTAATGACCTTTGACCCAGGTGGTAATGACCTTTGACCCAGGTGGTAATGACCTTTGACCCAGGTGGTAATGACCTTTGACCCAGGTGGTAATGACCTTTGACCCAGGTGGTAATGACCTTTGACCCAGGTGGTAGTGACCTTTGACCCAGGTGGTAATGACCTTTGACCCAGGTGGTAATGACCTTTGACCCAGGTGGTAGTGACCTTTGACCCAGGTGGTAATGACCTTTGACCCAGGTGGTAATGACCTTTGACCCAGGTGGTAATGACCTTTGACCCAGGTGGTAATGACCTTTGACCCAGGTGGTAGTGACCTTTGACCCAGGTGGTAATGACCTTTGACCCAGGTGGTAATGACCTTTGACCCAGGTGGTTCCGACCTTTGACCCAGGTGGTAATGACCTTTGACCCAGGTGGTAATAACCTTTGACCCAGGTGGTAATGACCTTTGACCCAGGTGGTAGTGACCTTTGACCCATGTGGTACTGACCTTTGACCCAGGTGGTACTGACCTTTGACCCAGGTGGTAATGACCTTTGACCAAGGTGGTAATGACCTTTGACCCAGGTGGTTCCGACCTTTGACCCAGGTGGTACTGACCTTTGACCCAGGTGGTAATGACCTTTGACCCAGGTGGTACTGACCTTTGACCCAGGTGGTAATGACCTTTGACCCAGGTGGTAATGACCTTTGACCCAGGTGGTAGTGACCTTTGACCCAGGTGGTAATGACCTTTGACCCAGGTGGTTCCAACCTTTGACCCAGGTGGTACTGACCTTTGACCCAGGTGGTAATGACCTTTGACCCAGGTGGTACTGACCTTTGACCCAGGTGGTAATGACCTTTGACCCAGGTGGTAATGACCTTTGACCCAGGTGGTAATGACCTTTGACCCAGGTGGTTCCGACCTTTGACCCAGGTGGTTCCGACCTTTGACCCAGGTGGTAATGACCTTTGACCCAGGTGGTAATGACCTTTGACCCAGGTGGTAATGACCTTTGACCCAGGTGGTTCTGACCTTTGACCCAGGTGGTACTGACCTTTGACCCAGGTGGTAATGACCTTTGACCCAGGTGGTAATGACCTTTGACCCAGGTGGTAATGACCTTTGACCCAGGTGGTAATGACCTTTGACCCAGGTGGTACTGGCCTTTGACCCAGGTGGTAATGACCTTTGACCCAGGTGGTAATGACCTTTGACCCAGGTAGTAATGACCTTTGACCCAGGTGGTACTGGCCTTTGACCCATGTGGCACTGACCTTTGACCCAGGTGGTACTGACCTTTGACCCAGGTGGTACTGACCTTTGACCCATGTGGTACTGACCTTTGACCCAGGTGGTACTGACCTTTGACCCATGTGGTACTGACCTTTGACCCAGGTGGTACTGACCTTTGACCCATGTGGTACTGACCTTTGACCCAGGTAGTACTGACCTTTGACCCATGTGGTACTGACCTTTGACCCATGTGGTACTGACCTTTGACCCAGGTGGTACTGACCTTTGACCCAGGTGGTACTGACCTTTGACCCAGGTAGGGATGGAGGGAGGGTTGGCATCAACATGACACAAGAGGAAGACACTGGATCCTTCCCTCACAGGAGAACCCCAGGCTGGCCACCGACGCAACCGGAAGTCTGGTGAATCTGTAGAGAGAGAGAGAGAGAGAGAGAGAGAGAGAGAGAGATAAGAGACGATTGTTTTCTGTATTACTTAGAGTGTGGTGTGAGCTTTGTCTCATACACTGCAGTAGAAGCAAGGAAGATAATGCTAATAACATTACACAATTAACGTCTGATGTACACTACTCTCTCTCTCTCTCCCATTTTAATCTGGTCAATTACCTGTGTAATATTATATTGACCTGGTATTGTTGTGAGTGCTGTCTGAGGCGAGGTAATGTTGCACACTTCTCTCCCAGCCACCACCTTAACACCACCACAATATACTGAAGCTACACTATGCAAGTAATGGTACAGTACACTTCACAATGCAGTAATGGCACAGTACACTGTACGATACCCTGACGGTACAGTACACTGTACAATACCCTGACGGTACAGTACACTGTACAATACAATGACGGTACAGTGCACTGTACGATACCCTGACGGTACAGTGCACTGTACGATACCCTGACGGTACAGTACACTGTACAATACAATGACGGTACAGTACACTGTACAATACAATGACGGTACAGTGCACTGTACAATACAATGACGGTACAGTACACTGTACGATACCCTGACGGTACAGTACACTGTACAATACAATGACGGTACAGTGCACTGTACAATACAATGACGGTACAGTACACTGTACGATACCCTGACGGTACAGTACACTGTACAATACAATGACGGTACAGTGCACTGTACAATACAATGACGGTACAGTACACTGTACAATACAATGACGGTACAGTACACTGTACAATACAATGACGGTACAGTGCACTGTACAATACAATGACGGTACAGTACACTGTACAATACAATGACGGTACAGTGCACTGTACAATACAATGACGGTACAGTACACTGTACAATACCCTGACGGTACAGTACACTGTACAATACCCTGACGGTACAGTACACTGTACAATACAATGACGGTACAGTACACTGTACAATACAATGACGGTACAGTACACTGTACAATACAATGACGGTACAGTACACTGTACAATACAATGACGGTACAGTGCACTGTACAATACAATGACGGTACAGTACACTGTACAATACAATGACGGTACAGTACACTGTACAATACAATGACGGTACAGTGCACTGTACAATACAATGACGGTACAGTACACTGTACGATACCCTGACGGTACAGTACACTGTACAATACCCTGACGGTACAGTACACTGTACAATACAATGACGGTACAGTACACTGTACAATACAATGACGGTACAGTACACTGTACAATACAATGACGGTACAGTACACTGTACAATACAATGACGGTACAGTACACTGTACAATACAATGACGGTACAGTACACTGTACAATACAATGACGGTACAGTACACTGTACAATACAATGACGGTACAGTACACTGTACAATACCCTGACGGTACAGTACACTGTACGATACCCTGACGGTACAGTACACTGTACAATACAATGACGGTACAGTACACTGTACAATACAATGACGGTACAGTACACTGTACAATACAATGACGGTACAGTACACTGTACAATACAATGACGGTACAGTACACTGTACAATACAATGACGGTACAGTACACTGTACAATACAATGACGGTACAGTGCACTGTACAATACAATGACGGTACAGTACACTGTACAATACAATGACGGTACAGTACACTGTACAATACCCTGACGGTACAGTGCACTGTACAATACAATGACGGTACAGTACACTGTACAATACAATGACGGTACAGTACACTGTACAATACAATGACGGTACAGTACACTGTACAATACAATGACGGTACAGTACACTGTACAATACAATGACGGTACAGTGCACTGTACAATACAATGACGGTACAGTACACTGTACAATACAATGACGGTACAGTACACTGTACAATACCCTGACGGTACAGTGCACTGTACAATACAATGACGGTACAGTACACTGTACAATACAATGACAGTACAGTACACTGTACAATACAATGACGGTACAGTACACTGTACAATACAATGACGGTACAGTACACTGTACAATACAATGACGGTACAGTGCACTGTACAATACAATGACGGTACAGTACACTGTACAATACAATGACGGTACAGTGCACTGTACAATACAATGACGGTACAGTGCACTGTACAATACAATGACGGTACAGTACACTGTACAATACAATGACGGTACAGTACACTGTACAATACAATGACGGTACAGTACACTGTACAATACAATGACGGTACAGTACACTGTACAATACAATGACGGTACAGTACACTGTACAATACAATGACGGTACAGTACACTGTACAATACAATGACGGTACAGTACACTGTACAATACAATGACGGTACAGTACACTGTACAATACAATGACGGTACAGTACACTGTACAATACCCTGACGGTACAGTACACTGTACAATACAATGACGGTACAGTACACTGTACAATACAATGACGGTACAGTACACTGTACAATACAATGACGGTACAGTACACTGTACAATACAATACAGTAATGACGGTACAGTACACTGTACAATACAATGACGGTACAGTACACTGTACAATACAATGACGGTACAGTACACTGTACAATACAATGACGGTACAGTACACTGTACAATACAATGACGGTACAGTACACTGTACAATACAATGACGGTACAGTACACTGTACAATACAATGACGGTACAGTACACTGTACAATACAATGACGGTACAGTACACTGTACAATACAATGACGGTACAGTACACTGTACAATACCCTGACGGTACAGTACACTGTACAATACAATGACGGTACAGTACACTGTACAATACAATGACGGTACAGTACACTGTACAATACAATGACGGTACAGTACACTGTACAATACCCTGACGGTACAGTACACTGTACAATACAATGACGGTACAGTACACTGTACAATACAATGACGGTACAGTACACTGTACAATACAATGACGGTACAGTACACTGTACAATACAATGACGGTACAGTACACTGTACAATACCCTGACGGTACAGTACACTGTACAATACAATGACGGTACAGTACACTGTACAATACAATGACGGTACAGTACACTGTACAATACAATGACGGTACAGTACACTGTACAATACCCTGACGGTACAGTACACTGTACAATACAATGACGGTACAGTACACTGTACAATACCCTGACGGTACAGTACACTGTACAATACAATGACGGTACAGTACACTGTACAATACAATGACGGTACAGTACACTGTACAATACAATGACGGTACAGTACACTGTACAATACAATGACGGTACAGTACACTGTACAATACCCTGACGGTACAGTACACTGTACAATACAATGACGGTACAGTACACTGTACAATACAATGACGGTACAGTACACTGTACAATACAATGACGGTACAGTACACTGTACAATACCCTGACGGTACAGTACACTGTACAATACAATGACGGTACAGTACACTGTACAATACCCTGACGGTACAGTACACTGTACAATACAATGACGGTACACCGCTCCCCGAGAGCCTAAATCCCCGCTCACTACAATCTTATTATCATTAATGTGATTAGATTTTCTTACCCACTTTCCCTACGCTCTCTCTTTTTTCTCTCTCTGTTTCTCTCCCTCAATACTGTAATCTCTCTGTTTTTCAGTCTAGAAATGACACCTGTCTTTTTTTGCTTGCATTATGTGTTATCATGTCATATAAGTGTAGTTGATTTGTAAGACTGTTAATGTCACTTCAACCCGTGTTGAGGGCCGTGTAATGTGCTGTACATCTGCAGGTGGTGACCATCTATTGTCACCTTAGTGTATATCCGTTCTTCAGTGCTTCTTGTCTACCACTGGGTCACCCCCTTTCCCTTCCCCCCACACAAACCAACACACTTTACACATTGTAAGTAACAAACGTAGTTACACACTTTAGGACCACTCTGTAGGCCACTTATACGTTAGGGCCACTCTGTAGGCCACTTATACGTTAGGGCCACTCTGTAGGCCACTTATACGTTAGGGCCACTCTGTAGGTCACTTAAACTTTAGGACCACTCTGTATTAGTTCTACAGAGGATACATGTGAACAACTGTACCTGAGAGAAGTGCTAGTGACCTGAACATGCGAACAACTGTACCTGGGAGAAGTGCTAGTGACCTGAACATGCGAACAACTGTACCTGGGAGAGGTGTTAGTGACCCGAACATGTGAACAACTGTACCTGGGAGAAGTGTTAGTGACCCGAACATGCGAACTGTACCTGGGAGAGGTGTTAGTGACCTGAACATGCGAACAACTGTACCTGGGAGAGGTGTTAGTGACCTGTACATGTGAACAACTGTACCTGGGAGAAGTGTTAGTGACCCGAACATGTGAACAACTGTACCTGGGAGAAGTGTTAGTGACCCGAACATGTGAACAACTGTACCTGGGAGAGGTGTTAGTGACCTGAACATGTGAACAACTGTACCTGGGAGAGGTGTTAGTGATATGAACATGTGAACAACTGTACCTGGGAGAGGTGTTAGTGATATGAACATGTGAACAACTGTACCTGGGAGAGGTGTTAGTGATATGAACATGTGAACAACTGTACCTGGGAGAAGTGTTAGTGACCTGAACATGTGAACAACTGTACCTGGGAGAAGTGTTAGTGACCTGAACATGTGAACAACTGTACCTGGGAGAGGTGTTAGTGACCTGTACATGTGAACAACTGTACCTGGGAGAAGTGTTAGTGACCCGAACATGTGAACAACTGTACCTGGGAGAAGTGTTAGTGACCTGTACATGTGAACAACTGTACCTGGGAGAAGTGTTAGTGACCTGTACATGTGAACAACTGTACCTGGGAGAGGTGTTAGTGATATGAACATGTGAACAACTGTACCTGGGAGAGGTGTTAGTGACCCGAACATGTGAACAACTGTACCTGGGAGAAGTGTTAGTGACCTGTACATGTGAACAACTGTACCTGGGAGAGGTGTTAGTGATATGAACATGTGAACAACTGTACCTGGGAGAAGTGTTAGTGACCCGAACATGTGAACAACTGTACCTGGGAGAAGTGTTAGTGACCTGAACATGTGAACAACTGTACCTGGGAGAAGTGTTAGTGACCTGAACATGTGAACAACTGTACCTGGGAGAAGTGTTAGTGACCTGAACATGTGAACAACTGTACCTGGGAGAGGTGTTAGTGATATGAACATGTGAACAACTATACCTGGGAGAAGTGTTAGTGACCCGAACATGTGAACAACTGTACCTGGGAGAAGTGTTAGTGACCTGAACATGTGAACAACTGTACCTGGGAGAAGTGTTAGTGACCTGAACATGTGAACAACTGTACCTGGGAGAAGTGTTAGTGACCTGAACATGTGAACAACTGTACCTGGGAGAGGTGTTAGTGATATGAACATGTGAACAACTGTACCTGGGAGAAGTGTTAGTGACCCGAACATGTGAACAACTGTACCTGGGAGAAGTGTTAGTGACCTGAACATGTGAACAACTGTACCTGGGAGAGGTGTTAGTGATATGAACATGTGAACAACTGTACCTGGGAGAGGTGTTAGTGATATGAACATGTGAACAATTGTACAAGTCAAGTCGAAGTGTTTGTCAAATAAGGAATTTTGTAATTTAGATTTCCTAGAGTACTGTATGATGGTGTCCATCGTGAAGGTCATGTTAGGTCATGTTAGGTCGTGTAAGGTCATGTTAGGTCATGTTAGGTCGTGTAAGGTCATGTTAGATCATGTAAGGACGTGTATCCTTCCAGTGTTTGTTGGAACAGAGTCGTGAGTGTGTTTAATCTCAGGACGATACACTCGCACCAGACACTTTTCACCGGGGACACCACCACACCGGGGACACCACACTGAGGACACCATCACACTGGGGACACCACCACACTGGGGACACCACACTGAGGACACCATCACACTGGGGACACCACCACACTGTGGACACCACACTGAGGACACCATCACACTGGGGACACCACCACACTGGGGACACCACACTGAGGACACCATCACACTGGGGACACCACCACACTGGGGACACCACACTGAGGACACCATCACACTGGGGACACCACCACACTGTGGACACCACACTGAGGACACCATCACACTGGGGACACCACCACACTGGGACACCACACTGAGGACACCATCACACTGGGGACACCACCACACTGGGGACACCACCACACTGGGGACACCACCACACCGGGGACACCACCACACCGGGGACACCACCACACTGGGGACACCACCACACTGTGGACACCACATTGGGGACACAACCACACTGGGACACCACCACACTGGAGACACCACCACACTGGGGACACCACCACACCGGGGACACCACCACACTGGGGACACCACCACACTGGGGACACCACCACACTGGGGACACCACCACACTGGGGACACCACCACACTGGGGACACCACCACACTGGGGACACCACCACACTGGGGACACCAGCACACTGGGGACACCAGCACACTGGGGACACCAGCACACTGGGGACACAACCACACTGGGGACACCACCACACTGGGGACACAACCACACTGGGGACACAACCACACTGGGGACACCACTACACTGGGGACACCACCACACTGGGGACACAACCACACTGGGACACCATCACACTGGGGACACCACCACACTGGGGACACCACCACACTGGGGACACAACCACACTGGGGACACAACCACACTGGGGACACAACCACACTGGGGACACAACCACACTGGGGACACAACCACACTGGGGACACCACCACACTGGGGACACCACCACACTGGGGACACCACCACACTGGAGACACAACCTCTTATTCGACAAACAACCTTAACTTGACAGTTGTTCATGTGTTAGTGCCACTCTCACCTCTCCCATGGTGTTAGTGCCACTCTCACCTCTCCCATGGTGTTAGTGCCACTCTCACCTCTCCCATGGTGTTAGTGCCACTCTCACCTCTCCCATGGTGTTAGTGTCACTCTCACCTCTCCCATGGTGTTAGTGCCACTCTCACCTCTCCCATGGTGTTAGTGCCACTCTCACCTCTCCCATGGTGTTAGTGCCACTCTCACCTCTCCCATGGTGTTGGTGCCACTCTCACCTCTCCCATGGTGTTAGTGCCACTCTCACCTCTCCCATAGTGTTAGTGCCACTCTCACCTCTCCCATGGTGTTATTGCCACTCTCACGTCTCCCATAGTGTTAGTGCCACTCTCACCTCTCCCATGGTGTGTGCCACTCTCACCTCTCCCATGGTGTTAGTGCCACTCTCACCTCTCCCATAGTGTTAGTGCCACTCTCACCTCTCCCATGGTGTTAGTGCCACTCTCACCTCTCCCATGGTGTTAGTGCCACTCTCACCTCTCCCATGGTGTTAGTGGCACTCTCACCTCTCCCCTGGGGTTAGTGCCACTCTCACCTCTCCCATGGTGTTAGTGCCACTCTCACCTCTCCCATGGTGTTAGTGCCACTCTCACCTCTCCCATGGTGTTAGTGCCACTCTCACCTCTCCCATGGTGTTAGTGCCACTCTCACCTCTCCCATGGTGTTAGTGCCACTCTCATCTCTCCCATGGTGTTAGTGCCACTCACCTCTCCCATGGTGTTATTGCCACTCACCTCTCCCATGGTTTTAGTGCCACTCTCATCTCTCCCATGGTGTTAGTGCCACTCACCTCTCCCATGGTGTTAGTGCCACTCTCACCTCTCCCATAGTGTTAGTGCCACTCTCACCTCTCCCATAGTGTTAGTGCCACTCTCACCTCTCCCATAGTGTTAGTGCCACTCTCACCTCTCCCATGGTGTTATTGCCACTCTCACGTCTCCCATAGTGTTAGTGCCACTCTCACCTCTCCCATGGTGTGTGCCACTCTCACCTCTCCCATGGTGTTAGTGCCACTCTCACCTCTCCCATAGTGTTAGTGCCACTCTCACCTCTCCCATGGTGTTAGTGCCACTCTCACCTCTCCCATAGTGTTAGTGCCACTCTCACCTCTCCCATAGTGTTAGTGCCACTCTCACCTCTCCCATAGTGTTAGTGCCACTCTCACCTCTCCCATAGTGTTAGTGCCACTCTCACCTCTCCCATAGTGTTAGTGCCACTCTCACCTCTCCCATAGTGTTAGTGCCACTCACCTCTCCCATAGTGTTAGTGCCACTCTCACCTCTCCCATAGTGTTAGTGCCACTCTCACCTCTCCCATGGTGTTAGTGCCACTCACCTCTCTCATAGTGTTAGTGCCACTCTCACCTCTCCCATAGTGTTAGTGCCACTGTCAACTCTCTCATGGTCCTAACGACCAATATCTACCTATATTTACCATGTACTCTAGAGACTTAAATAAGACCTTTATCACCAAGAAAAACTGTCTCCACTAAATATTTATTTTACCTTTGAGGATGTAGCAGTTTGTGGGTATTTTGCACTCGTACTCGCAGACTCTCACTGCAGGTCGCTCACTCACACGTTGCAACGATTACTTGTACTCATATTGTAGTGATTCTTAACCACGGGTGGATGTATATTCACTTGTGAGTACAAGAGTGAACTTTAGGAACTGAACACACACGCTGGGAGGATCACTTACACTCAATATTAAGCCTTAATGACACAGGTAATGGCACTGGTAGTGCCGGGTGGGTAACACACGCTGGGACTATCACTTACACTCAATATTAAGCCTTAATGGTACTCGTAGAGGCACTGGCAGTGCGGGGTGAGTGACCATGCAGGCAACAGTGGTGTTGTGGTGTTGCTTGTCCACGGTATTCAGTGTCATGTTGCTCACGGTGTAGAACACTCCCTCTGTCTCCCTCCACTCGGAGCGAACCTGCGCCACAACACAACACGGGTTAAAGAACAAGGTCGCTTCTTTAAGTGCTGGAGCGGCTGGCTTACAACAGAATAGACCAGGGTTAGATATCCAGGCGGCGCTACACTTGTGGAAAACTCTCCTTACACATGCTTACCCTAATAAGTTAGGAGAAAATAGGTACTTAAGTGTTAGTAGACTTGGATACAGCAACAGCAGCAGCCTCGGGGAGCACTGGTATACCTTAGATAGGACTACACGTTAATGAAGGTAGTGTACAACTGTGAGAGTGCAGATGAGAGAATACAGGTGTGAGAGTACAGCTGTTAGTGGGCCAGCTGTTAACAGTTTAGCTGTTTGCAGTCCAGCTGTTAGTAGGCCAGTTGTTAGCAGTCCAGCTGTTAGGCCAGCCGTTAGCAATCCACCTGTTAGCAGTCCAGTTGTTAGCAGTCCAGCTGTTAGCAGTCCAGCTGTTAGTGGGCCAGCTGTTAGCAGTTCAGCTGTTAGTGGGCCAGCTGTTAGCAGGCCAGCTGTTAGTGGGCCAGATGTTAGCAGGCCAGCTGTTAGTGGGCCAGCTGTTAGCAGTCCAGCTGTTAGTAGGCCAGCTGTTAGCAGTCCAGCTGTTAGCAGGCCAGCTGTTAGTGGGCCAGCTGTTAGCAGGCCAGCTGTTAGTGGGCCAGCTGTTAGCAGGCCAGCTGTTAGTGGGCCAGCTGTTAGCAGGCCAGCTGTTAGTGGGCTAGCTGTTAGCAGTCCAGCTGTTAGTAGGCCAGCTGTTAGCAGTCCAGCTGTTAGCAGGCCAGCTGTTAGTGGGCCAGCTGTTAGCAGTCCAGCTGTTAGTGGGCCAGCTGTTAGTGGGCCAGCTGTTAGCAGGCCAGCTGTTATTGGGCCAGCTGTTAGCAGTCCAGCTGTTAGTAGGCCAGCTGTTAGTGGGCCAGCTGTTAGCAGGTCAGTTGTTAGTGGGCCAGCTGTTAGCAGTCCAGCTGTTAGTAGGCCAGCTGTTAGCAGTCCAGCTGTTAGTGGGCCAGCTGTTAGCAGGCCAGCTGTCAGTGAGCCAGCTGTTAGTGGGCAAGCTGTTAGCAGTTCAGCTGTCAGCAGTCCTGCTGTTAGTGGGCCAGCTGTTAGCAGGCCAGCTGTTAGCGGTCAAACCATTGTCAGCAAGCAATTAGCACTTTTAATTATAGATGATATAAAGTTATATAATTAATATTATCAGAATATTACACCTGTATAATTAACGGTAATAATATAACATGGAATTAAAGAAGGGAACTAGGGAGGGAGGGTGATAGACAGGGATGGAGGGAAATAAGACATTAGGTGGGTAGGTAGAGTGAAGGAACTTACCTGGCTGGAGGGAGTAACATCGTGAGTGGCCAGGAGCCAGGTGATGGAAGGGGAGGGGTTACCACCCTCCACTACACAGTGGAGGGTAATGGAGTTACCCTCCCGGGTTGTGAGTCTGGCGTCCAGTGCTAGTTGAGCCCCAGCGTACATCAGGAACGGCCGCTCAGGTGCAACTGAGAGTACATACACTATTACCACCACACAACTGAGAGTACATATACTAATATTACCACCACACAACTGAGAGTACATACACTATTACCACCACACAACTGAGAGTACATACACTATTACCACCACACAACTGAGAGTACATACACTATTACCACCACACAACTGAGAGTACATACACTATTACCACCACACAACTGAGAGTACATACACTAATATTACCACCACATAACTGAGAGTACATACACTATCACCACACAACTGAGAGTACATATACTAATATTACCACTACACAACTGAGAGTACATATACTAATGTTACCACTACACAACTGAGAGTACATACACCAATGTTACCACTACACAACTGAGAGTACATATACTAATGTTACCACTACACAACTGAGAGTACATATACTAATGTTACCACTACACAACTGAGAGTACATATACTAATGTTACCACTACACAACTGAGAGTACATACACCAATGTTACCACTACACAACTGAGAGTACATACACCAATGTTACCACTACACAACTGAGAGTACATATACTAATGTTACCACTACACAACTGAGAGTACATACACTAATGTTACCACTACACAACTGAGAGTACATACACTAATGTTACCACTACACAACTGAGAGTACATACACTAATGTTACCACTACACAACTGAGAGTACACACACTAATCTTACCACTATACAACTAAGAGTACATACACTAATATTACCACTATACAACTAAGAGTACATACACTAATATTACCACAACACAACTGAGAGTACATACACTAATATTACCACAACACAACTGAGAGTACATACACTAATATTACCACAACACAACTGAGAGTACATACACTAATATTACAACACAACTGAGAGTACATACACTAATATTACAACACAACTGAGAGTACATACACTAATATTACAACATAACTGAGAGTACACACACTAATATTACCACAACACAACTGAGAGTACATACAACTGAGAGTACACACAGTAATATTACCACAACACAACTGAGTACATACAACTGAGAGTATACACACTAATATTACCACAACACAACTGAGTACATACAACTGAGAGTACACACACTAATATTACCACAACACAACTGAGTACATACAACTGAGAGTACACACACTATTACCACAACACAACTGAGAGTACAAACAACTGAAAGTACATACACTAATATTACAACACAACTGAGAGTACATACAACTGAGAGTACATACACTAATATTACCACAACACAACTGAGTACATACACTAATGTTACAACACAACTGAGAGTACATACAACTGAGAGTACACACACTAATATTACCACAACACAACTGAGTACATACACTAATGTTACAACACAACTGAGAGTACATACACTAATATTACAACACAACTGAGAGTACATACAACTGAGAGTACACACACTAATATTACCACAACACAACTGAGAGTACATACACTAATATTACAACACAACTGAGAGTACACACACTAATATTACCACAACACAACTGAGAGTACATACAACTGAGAGTACATACACTAATATTACAACACAACTGAGAGTACATACAACTGAGAGTACACACACTAATATTACCACAACACAACTGAGTACATACAACTGAGAGTACACACACTAATATTACCACAACACAACTGAGAGTACATACACTAATATTACAACACAACTGAGAGTACACACACTAATATTACCACAACACAACTGAGAGTACATACAACTGAGAGTACATACACTAATATTACCACAACACAACTGAGAGTACATACACTAATATTACCACAACACAACTGAGAGTACATACAACTGAGAGTACATACACTAATATTACCACAACACAACTGAGAGTACATACACTAATATTACCACAACACAACTGAGAGTACACACACTAATATTACCACAACACAACTGAGAGTACATACAACTGAGAGTACACACACTAATATTACCACAACACAACTGAGAGTACATACAACTGAGAGTACACACACTAATATTACCACAACACAACTGAGAGTACATACAACTGAGAGTACACACACTAATATTACCACAACACAACTGAGAGTACATACAACTGAGAGTACACACACTAATATTACCACAACACAACTGAGAGTACATACAACTGAGAGTACACAATGGCTTCTAGTAAATTCTCCTAGAAGCCATTTGATTATTTTGCTTCTAGTACCATATTTATTTTAATTTTCTTTATTGGCACAACTTAATTAGGTACTTTACATAATTAGGTAATTTACATAATTACACCATCATAAAATATAAGTTAATAATAGCTAAGATGGCTACGTCTAAGTTATGTAAATTATTCTAAGAACGGAGACTATACGTCTAAGTTATGTAAATTATTCTAAGAACGGAGACTATACGTCTAAGTTATGTAAATTATTCTAAGAACGGAGACTATACGTCTAAGTTATGTAAATTATTCTAAGAACGAAGACTATACGTCTAAGTTATGTAAATTATTCTAAGAACGGAGACTATACGTCTAAGTTATGTAAATTATTCTAAGAACGGAGACTATACGTCTAAGTTATGTAAATTATTCTAAGAACGGAGACTATACGTCTAAGTTATGTAAATTATTCTAAGAACGGAGACTATACGTCTAAGTTATGTAAATTATTCTAAGAACGGAGACTATACGTCTAAGTTATGTAAATTATTCTAAGAACGGAGACTATACGTCTAAGTTATGTAAATTATTCTAAGAACGGAGACTATACGTCTAAGTTATGTAAATTATTCTAAGAACGGAGACTATACGTCTAAGTTATGTAAATTATTCTAAGAACGGAGACTATACGTCTAAGTTATGTAAATTATTCTAAGAACGGAGACTATACGTCTAAGTTATGTAAATTATTCTAAGAACGGAGACTATACGTCTAAGTTATGTAAATTATTCTAAGAACGGAGACTATACGTCTAAGTTATGTAAATTATTCTAAGAACGGAGACTATACGTCTAAGTTATGTAAATTATTCTAAGAACGGAGACTATACGTCTATGTAAATTATTCTAAGAACGAAGACTATTCAATAAAATATAACAAATATTTAATATTAAACACTAGTACAATATTATTACCATATTTATGCTGCACTAGTAACATTAATGTTAGTAATAATGGTAGAACTAGTGACAAAATGTTAGGGAAATAGACATAGGTAATATTATTGTGTCACATCAGTTGCAGCTGTGTTCTTTAACTCATATTTTACTATATAATGAGGGAACAATAATGCCAGGTTATATAAATATTAAACGCACTCATAATAGTTTACCCAAACATTAATAAAACTTCTTATATCATTTAAATAAACTATAAATATATCTAGTTTTACCACCCATTTAGACAAGCAAGGTTATAATATGATAGTTTGTGTATATACAAGTATCACAACTACAGATATTATATCATCTTATAAGGATACCAAGAAAACACAATGTTATGTCACCAGTTTAGACAACAAACAGATATGTAACATCACGAAAATGAAGATATCATGATAGGTTAGCTGAATATATTACACTTTTATGTTAGTGCAAAAACACACTTGTCACGGTGATACCAGCCATGTTGACACTCACTGTCACGCGACAGTGTGGAGTATGATGTTTATAATGTTAGCATACATCAGAGAGTGTGAGGGAGGGAGAGTGTGAGGGAGTAAGGGAGAGTGTGAGGGAGTAAGGGAGAGTGTGAGGGAGTATGGGAGAGTGTGAGGGAGTATGGGAGAGTGTGAGGGAGTATGGGAGAGTGTGAGGGAGTATGGAAGAGTGTGAGGGAGTATGGGAGAGTGTGAGGGAGTATGGAAGAGTGTGAGGGAGTATGGGAGAGTGTGAGGGAGTAAGGGAGAGTGTGAGGGAGTAAGGGAGAGTGTGAGGGAGTATGGGAGAGTGTGAGGGAGTAAGGGAGAGTGTGAGGGAGTATGGGAGAGTGTGAGGGAGTAAGGGAGAGTGTGAGGGAGTATGGGAGAGTGTGAGGGAGTAAGGGAGAGTGTGAGTGAGTAAGGGAGAGTGTGAGGGAGTATGGGAGAGTGTGAGGGAGTATGGTAGAGTGTGAGGGAGTATGGGAGAGTGTGAGGGAGTATGAAAGAGTGTGAGGGAGTAAGGGAGAGTGTGAGGGAGTAAGGGAGAGTGTGAGGGAGTATGGGAGAGTGTGAGGGAGTATGGAAGAGTGTGAGGGAGTATGGGAGAGTGTGAGTAAGGGAGTGTGTGAGGGAGTAAGGGAGAGTGTGAGGGAGTAAGGGAGAGTGTGAGGGAGTATGGGAGAGTGTGAGGGAGTAAGGGAGAGTGTGAGGGAGTATGGGAGAGTGTGAGGGAGTAAGGGAGAGTGTGAGGGAGTATGGGAGAGTGTGAGGGAGTATGGGAGAGTGTGAGGGAGTAAGGGAGAGTGTGAGGGAGTATGGGAGAGTGTGAGGGAGTATGGGAGAGTGTGAGGGAGTAAGGGAGAGTGTGAGGGAGTAAGGGAGAGTGTGAGGGAGTATGGGAGAGTGTGAGGGAGTAAGGGAGAGTGTGAGGGAGGGAGGGAGAGTGTGAGGGAGTATGGGAGAGTGTGAGGGAGTAAGGGAGAGTGTGAGGGAGTATGGGAGAGTGTGAGGGAGTATGGGAGAGTGTGAAGGAGGGAGAGTGTGAGAGTAAGGGAGAGTGTGAGGGAGTAAGGGAGAGTGTGAGGGAGTAGAGTGTGAGGGAGTATGGGAGAGTGTGAGGGAGTAAGGGAGAGTGTGAGGGAGTATGGGAGAGTGTGAGGGAGTATGGGAGAGTGTGAGGGAGTATGGGAGAGTGTGAGGGAGTATGGGAGAGTGTGAGGGAGTATGGGAGAGTGTGAAGGAGGGAGAGTGTGAGAGTAAGGGAGAGTGTGAGGGAGTAAGGGAGAGTGTGAGGGAGTATGGGAGAGTGTGAGGGAGTATGGGAGAGTGTGAGGGAGTATGTGAGAGTGTGAAGGAGGGAGAGTGTGAGAGTAAGGGAGAGTGTGAGGGAGTAAGGGAGAGTGTGAGGGAGTATGGGAGAGTGTGAGGGAGTATGGGAGAGTGTGAGGGAGTATGGGAGAGTGTGAGGGAGTATGGGAGAGTGTGAAGGAGGGAGAGTGTTAGAATAAGGGAGAGTGTGAGGGAGTAAGGGAGAGTGTAAGGGAGGGAGGGTGTCACACAACACACTGCCTCTCGTGTTCTCTCCTATATATATAAAAACTGGACTCGTGTTACCCTCACCCTGGTCACTTACTTAATGTACAACCTCTGTGTCAACTCTGTGTCCTCTTCAAATTTTAGGGTCTACTTTATATGAATTTTTATATTCATATAAGGAAATATAAGGACCCCAATAGAAATAAGTCACTGACTTTTTTGGGTTATCCTAGGTTCTCTACACATGTATGATAATCTATGTGACTGTATTTGTATGTACATGAATAAACTTACTATCTGCTTTTGTGCTAGTAACTATGGGATGGATATGGTGTGTATAATAAACTAGCCACTACCATCAACACTTTACAGTCTGGATATAAGGTGCATAGCAAACTAGCAAGTTTAACAGGAAGAAAATACAAAATGTATTACTGCCTCCTGTAAACAGTGGTGGTGGTGGCCATGATAAGTGTTAGTGGTAGTGGTGGTGGTGGCCATGATAAGTGTTAGTGGTAGTGGTGGTGGCTATGATCAGTGTTGGTGGTGGTGGTGGTGGTGGCTATGATCAGTGTTAGTGGTAGTGGTAGTGGTGGTGGCTATGATCAGTGTTAGTGGTAGTGGTGGTGGTGGCCATGATAAGTGTTAGTGGTAGTGGTGGCCATGATAAGTGTTAGTGGTAGTGGTGGTGGTGGCCATGATCAGTGTTGGTGGAGATGGCTAGGATCAGTGGCGGTGGTGGTGGCTAGGATCAGTGGTGGTGGAGATGGCTAGGATCAGTGGTGGTGGTGGTGGCTAGGATCAGTGGTGGTGGAGATGGCTAGGATCAGTGGTGGTGGCTAGGGTCAGTGTTGGTGGTGGCTATGATCAGTGTTGGTGGTGGCTATGATAAGTGTTAGTGGTAGTGGTGTTGGTGGCTATGATCAGTGTTGGTGGAGATGGCTAGGATCAGTGGTGGTGGTGGTGGCTAGGATCAGTGGTGGTGGTGGAGATGGCTAGGATCAGTGGTGGTGGTGGTGGCTAGGATCAGTGGTGGTGGTGGTGGTGGCTATGATCAGTGTTGGTGGTGGCTATGATAAGTGTTAGTGGTAGTGGTGTTGGTGGCTATGATCAGTGTTGGTGGAGATGGCTAGGATCAGTGGTGGTGGTGGTGGCTAGGATCAGTGGTGGTGGAGATGGCTAGGATCAGTGTTGGTGGTGGTGGCTAGGATCAGTGTTGGTGGTGGTTATGATAAGTGTTAGTGGTAGTTGTGGTGGTGGCTATGATCAGTGTTGGTGGAGATGGCTAGGATCAGTGGTGGTGGCTAGGATCAGTGGTGGTGGCTAGGATCAGTGTTGGTGGTGGCTATGATAAGTGTTAGTGGTAGTGGTGGTGGTGGCTATGATCAGTGTTGGTGGAGATGGCTAGAATCAGTGGTGGTGGTGGTGGCTAGGATCAGTGGTGGTGGAGATGGCTAGGATCAGTGGTGGTGGTGGCTAGGATCAGTGGTGGTGGTGGTGGCTAGGGTCAGTGGTGGTGGTGGTGTCTAGGATCAGTGGTGGTGGTGGTGGCTAGGAGCAGTGGTGGTGGTGGTGGCTAGGATAAGTGGTGGTGGTGGCTAGAATCAGTGTTGGTGGTGGTGGCTAGGATCAGTGGTGGTGGCTATGATCAGTGTTGGTGGAGATGGCTAGGATCAGTTTTGGTGGTGGTGGCGGCTATGATCAGTGTTGGTGGTGGCTATGATCAGTGTTGGTGGTGGTGGCTATGATCAGTGTTGGTGGTGGTGGCTATGATCAGTGTTGGTGGTGGTGGCTAGGATAAGTGTTTGTGGTGGTGGCTAGGATCAGTGTTGGTGGCTAGGATAAGTGGTGGTGGTGGCTAGGATCAGTGGTGGTGGTGGCTAGGATAAGTGGTGGTGGTGGTGGCTAGGATCAGTGGTGGTGGTAGTGGGTAGGATCAGTGGTGGTGGTGGTGGTGGATAGGATAAGTGGTGGTGGTGGCTAGGATAAGTGGTGGTGGTGGCTAGGATAAGTGGTGGTGGTGGTGGTGGTGGCTAGGATAAGTGGTGGTGGTGGCTAGGATAAGTGGTGGTGGTGGCTAGGATAAGTGGTGGTGGTGGCGGCTAGGATAAGTGGTGGTGGTGGTGGTGGTGGCTAGGATCAGTTGTGGTGGCTAGGATCAGTTGTGGTGGCTAGGATCAGTGGTGGTGGTAGTGGGTAGGATCAGTGGTGGTGGTGTTGGTGGTGGTGGGTAGGATCAGTGGTGGTGGTGGTGGTGGGTAGGATCAGTGGTGGTGGTGGTGGCTAGGATCAGTGGTGGTGGTGGGTAGGATCAGTGGTGGTGGTGGTGGGTAGGATCAGTGGTGGTGGTGGGTAGGATCAGTGGTGGTGGTGGTGGCTAAGATCAGTGGTGGTGGTGTTGGTGGTGGTGGGTAGGATCAGTGGTGGTGGTAGTGGGTAGGATCAGTGGTGGTGGTGGTGGTGGCTAGGATCAGTGGTGGTGGTGGGTAGGATCAGTGGTGGTGGTGGTGGGTAGGATCAGTGGTGGTGGTGGTGGCTAAGATCAGTGGTGGTGGTGTTGGTGGTGGTGGGTAGGATCAGTGGTGGTGGTAGTGGGTAGGATCAGTGGTGGTGGTGGTGGCTAGGATCAGTGGTGGTGGTGGGTAGGATCAGTGGTGGTGGTGGTGGGTAGGATCAGTGGTGGTGGTGGGTAAGTTCAGTGGTGGTGGTGGGTAGGATCAGTGGTGGTGGTGGTGGCTAGGATCAGTGGTGGTGGTGGGTAGGATCAGTGGTGGTGGTGGTGGGTAGGATCAGTGGTGGTGGCTAGGATCAGTGGTGGTGGTGTTGGTGGTGGTGGTAGTGGGTAGGATCAGTGATCTGGGCAGACATGGAATGTTCCCACAATACTTGAGGTAACTGGCCTGCTATATTACCCCCAAACAGTGTAGATTATACTATGGTTCCCCAGACTGTATAGATTATGCAATGTTCCCCACACAGTATAGATTATACAACGTTCCCAACCGAGTACGGATTATACAAGGTTCCCCATGTCAGTATAGATTATACAAGACTCATCTGTGCTACATATTGATGCATCCACAGTCAACTGCAGGGCAGGGAGGGAGAGAGAGAGAGAGAGAGAGAGAGAGAGAGAGAGAGAGAGAGAGAGAGAGAGAGAGAGAGAGAGAGAGAGAGAGAGAGAACAGTTAACAACAACACAAGCAGTGTTGCCAACACTACCAGGGTCGCTGCCTTACCTTACAGCGCTTGATTATAGAGCTGATAATAGATTTTGTGATGGAGTCTGTGGTGTAGGTCAGGGAGGGGGGAATGGAGGGATAGAGGGAGGAGGGATAGAGGGAGGGGCGAGTGGGCAGAGGCTTTTATGGCTGGAAGGAAAGGCAGGCGGAGGGAGAGGGGGAGAGGCAAGACAGAAGGGTGACTTGAGAAGAGGGAGAATGGAGGTAGGGGGAAAAAAGAGGATGAATGGAAGAAATGGAGGAAGAGAGAGAGAGAGAGAGAGAGAGAGAGAGAGAGAGAGAGAGAGAGAGAGAGAGAGAGAGAGTTCCACAAGGAAGTGTTCTGGGATCATTGTTATGGAATGTCTACTTCAATGACCTTCATCTCATCTCAGAATCACATGCATATGCAGACGACTGTACACTGACATTCACTTATCCAAGAGAAGAAATGCCAGCTGCTCGAAACTCCATCAATCACCAGCTGAGAGCTATATCAGCTTGGGGAAATAGATGGTAAGTAACATTTGCACCTGAGAAAACACAAATGATGATGATCTCTAGGCACCAAGATGGTAATGCCGGTGCAGTAGTAAGGATGAATGGGAGGGTGTTGGCACCTTGGGAAGTTGATATCCTTGGGGTGAAATTTGACTCCAAACTGACCATGAAAAACCACGCTGTAAATCTTGCAAACAAGGCAGCCAGGAAGCTTACAGCACTTCGCCGTATCTTGCATCTGCTTGACAGCAGGGGTTGCAAGATTTTGTACGAGGCACAAGTACGCTCACACCTTGAGTATGCTCCACTTTCTTGGTTCGCCTGCCCCCCTTTCTCATCTGCGACTGCTTGACAGAGTAGAGAACAGAGCAAGACGTCTCATCTCTCGCCTGGACCAATCCTGGATAGATCTGTCATTTCAGCAGAGCCTTCAACACAGGAGGGATGTGGGTGGCCTTACTGTTATGTACAAGGCCAATATTGTCACAGTACCACACTTGGATCCACTTCGAGGACAGCGTGAAGCATGTTTCTATACCACCAGACGGGCAGAAAGCAGCAACTTCACTCTGGCTGTACCCTTCTCCAGAACATCACTTCACTTGAGACTATTTATTCCCAGGATGACTCGAGTCTGGAACACATTCGTACAGCATTATGATGTCAACGAGATAAAGTCAGTTGATCAAATGAAAATGCTGGCCCACAGATGGCTCCAACTTCATCCTGTTCCCTACCTGTATGTTTCATAACAATAAAAATGCTTTCAAATGAGCTGATGTAGGTAACAGCTCTTAGCTTGTCAAAGTTAGGAATCCTTAACCTGTAAATAGCTTGTCAATAAAGCTAGGGATCCTTAACCTAACCTTGTCAAACCCTGTGTAAAAAAAAAAAAAAGAGGGAGGGAGAGGATTGGATTCACTATAGATACCTGGAGGGTATTCCGGGGATCAACGCCCTCGTGGCCCGGTCCATGACTAGGCCTCCCGGTGGATCAGGGCCTGATCAACCAGGCTGACACTGCTGGCCGCACATAGTCCAATACATGTATCACAGCCCGGCTGATCCGGCACCGACTTTAGTATCTGTCCGGCTCCCTCTTGAAGTCAACAAGGGGTCTATTGGTAATTCCCCTTATGCCTGGTGGGAGGCTGTTGAACAGTCTTGGGCCCCGGATACTTACTGTGTTTTCTCTTAGCATACTAATGGCGCCCCTACTTTTAATTGGGGGTATTTTGCACTGCCCACCAAGTCTTTTGCTTTCTTAAGGGGTGATTTCTGTGTGCAGATTAGGGACCATTCCTTCTAGGATTTTCCAAGTGTAGAATGAACATCATATTGTTTTCTGTGGCTCACTGGACAACTTAGTTTATATCCTCTTGGAGGTTAACCATGTCCTCAATAGATGGCAGTCTCATGCAGATCCTAATATCGTATGCACAGGATGACACGGTGCTATGGATTACATCTCTGTCTATGATACGAGGATGAGGAACAGGATGGGGGCGAGTACTGTGCCTTGTGGAACAGAGCTTTTTACTATGGCAGCTTTCGATTTAACTCTGTTTACCACTACTCTTTGTGTTCGATTGGTTAGAAAGTTGAAGATCCATCTCCCCACTCTGCCATTTATCTCTTTAGCATGTATTTTGTGCGTTGTTATACCTGATCGCACTTGTCAAAGGCTTTTGCAAAGTCTGTACATATTACATCTGCATTCTGTTTGTATTCCAGTGCATCCAAAACCATATCATAGTGAGCCAGTAGTTGCCAGAGGCAGGAGCGACCATCCAAGACCATATCATAGTGATCCAGTAGTTGCCAGAGGAAGGAGCGACTTGCTCTGAACCCATGTAGCCCTGGATTGTGCAGTTTTTGGGAATCCAATTGCTTTGCAATCATGCTTCTTAGTAGTCTTTCAAAGATTTTTATGATGTGGAACGTTAAAGCTACTGGTCTTCAGTTTTGCTACCACCTTTATGGAGTAGGGTAAGAACCAGGAATAACGGATTTAAGTTGGATAAATTTAGATTTAAAAAGGACATAGGTAAGTACTGTGTTTTAAACAGAGTGGTCGTTGAGTGGAACAATCTTCTGAGTAGGGTAATCAAGGCTAGGCCGGTTAACTTTAAAAAAAAAAAAGATTGGACAAATATACGAGTGGGAGGGGCTGGGTTTGATTGGTGTCGTGGGTACGGGAGTAAATTCTTGGGTAGCTTTGGGTAGTGGTGGTTTTGATAAGAATCTGCCTTGTATGAGCCAGTAGGCTTTCTGCAGTGTTCCTCCATTCTTATGTTGTTATATCCATTGTTTTTAGTGACTGGAATTTCACCCATTTCTAAGCTCCTCAATAGTATACTTAGGGCACACTGCTAGCATATAGTGAATAAAACACTACACACCTTCACTACACTGCGTATACAGTGTATATACCACATCTCTAGTGTATAAACTGCACTCAGTCTACACCACTCTCACAGTCTACATTACTCTCACAGTCTACATTACTCTCACAGTCTACACCACTCTCACAGTCTACATTACTCTCACAGTCTACACTACTCTCAGTCTACACCACTCTCACAGTCTACATTACTCTCACAGTCTACATTACTCTCACAGTCTACACTACTCTCACAGTCTACACCACTCTCACAGTCTACACTACTCTCACAGTCTATACTACTCTCACAGTCTACACCACTCTCACAGTCTACACTACTCTCACAGTCTACACCACTCTCACAGTCTACATTACTCTCACAGTCTACACTACTCTCACAGTCTACACCACTCTCACAGTCTACACTACTCTCACAGTCTACACTACTCTCACAGTCTACACCACTCTCACAGTCTACACTACTCTCACAGTCTACACTACTCTCACACTCTACACTACTCTCACACTCTACACTACTCTCACACTCTACACTACTCTCACAGTCTACACTACTCTCACAGTCTACACTACTCTCACAGTCTACACTACTCTCACAGTCTACACTACTCTCACAGTCTACACTACTCACATTATACACTGCTCTCACAGTCTACACTACTCACAGTCTACACTACTCACAGTATACACTGCTCTCACGGTCTACACTACTCACATTATACACTGCTCTCACAGTCTACACTACTCACAGTCTACACTACTCACAGTCTACACTACTCACAGTCTACACTACTCACAGTCTACACTACTCACAGTCTACACTACTCACAGTATACACTACTCACAGTCTACACTACTCACAGTATACACTACTCACAGTATACACTACTCACAGTATACACTACTCACAGTATACGCTACTCACAGTATATACTACTCACAGTATACACTACTCACAGTATATACTACTCACAGTATACACTACTCACAGTATACACTACTCACAGTATACACTACTCACAGAATACACTACTCACAGTGTACACTACTCACAGTGTACACTACTCACAGTATACACTACTCACAGTCTACACTACTCACAGTATACACTACTCACAGTATACACTACTCACAGTATACACTACTCACAGTATACACTACTCACAGTATACACTACTCACACTATACACTACTCACACTATACACTACTCACAGTCTACACTACTCACAGTCTACACTACTCACAGTCTACACTACTCACAGTATACACTACTCACAGTATTCACTACTCACAGTATACACTACTCACAGTATACACTACTCACAGTATACACTACTCACAGTGTACACTACTCACAGTATACATTACTCACAGTATACACTACTCACAGTCTACGCTACTCACAGTATACACTACTCACAGTATACACTACTCACAGTATACACTACTCACAGTGTACACTACTCACAGTATACACTACTCACAGTCTACACTACTCACAGTATACACTACTCACAGTATACACTACTCACAGTATACACTACTCACAGTCTACACTACTCACAGTATACACTACTCACAGTGTACATTACTCACAGTATACACTACTCACAGTCTACGCTACTCACAGTATACACTACTCACAGTATACACTACTCACAGTACACACTACTCACAGTATACACTACTCACAGTATACACTACTCACAGTGTACACTACTCACAGTGTACATTACTCACAGTATACACTACTCACAGTCTACGCTACTCACAGTATACACTACTCACAGTATACACTACTCACAGTATACACTACTCACAGTATACACTACTCACAGTCTACGCTACTCACAGTATACACTACTCACAGTATACACTACTCACAGTCTACACTACTCACAGTATACACTACTCACAGTATACACTACTCACAGTATACACTACTCACAGTATACACTACTCACAGTATACACTACTCACAGTATACACTACTCACAGTGTACACTACTCACAGTATACACTACTCACAGTCTACGCTACTCACAGTCTACGCTACTCACAGTATACACTACTCACAGTATACACTACTCACAGTATACACTACTCACAGTATACACTACTCACAGTATACACTACTCACAGTGTACACTACTCACAGTATACACTACTCACAGTATACACTACTCACAGTATACACTACTCACAGTATACACTACTCACAGTATACACTACTCACAGTATACACTACTCACAGTGTACACTACTCACAGTATACACTACTCACAGTATACACTACTCACAGTATTTATTTATTTATTAACAATTTGAGCACACATACAGAGGTACAAAAAAATACAGGTAAGAGCAGCATGCCAAAGCCACTTATATGCATAGCATTACGGGCTGGCTTAAAATTAACTTAAGATTAACTAAGCAATGATGAAATCAGTGATAAAACATTATTGTAAACAGATAACTATAAAGCACAAGTGAGTATTACAAAGACAGGTCATATGGTTGCATGCATTGCTGTACATTCAGTAGAATGGAGTATTCTGTTAGGTAGTGTATTTAAAAAATAATAAAGTTAGATTGGGTTTTAGGTTTAACATTTATGTGATATAATTGTGAGAAACATTTAAGATATACAATTTATAAGGTTCAGTTATTCAGTATTTATTTGGTTTTGGGTGAGTAAGTGATCTTTGAGAAGAGACTTGAATTTATAAACAGGTAGTGTTTCTTTTATATTTACAGTTAATGAATTCCAGATTTTAGGGCCTTTTATGTGCATTGAGTTTTTGCATAGTGTGAGATGGACACGAGGAACATCAAAGAGTGATCTGTGCCTTGTGTTATGGTCATGTGTTCTGTTGAGGTTGGCAAGGAGATGTTTGAGGGGAGGGTTAATATCAGAGTTAAGTGTTCTATGTATGTAATACGTGCAGTAATAAGTATGGATGTTTTGTATGGTGAGTAGGTTTAGTGTATTGAATATTGGTGGAGTGTGCTGCCTGTAGTGAGAATTTGTTATCATTCTAACTGCAGCCTTTTGTTGGGTAATTAGTGGTCTGAGATGGTTAATTGTTGTTGAGCCCCATGCACAAATTCCATAGGTGAGATAGGGGTAAATAAGAGAGTGATATGGGGCCAGGAGGGCTGACTGTGGAACATAGTACCGTATCTTCGATATTATGCCTACAGTCTTGGAAATTTTCTTAGAAATTTGTTGTATATGTGTACGAAATTTGAGTCTATTATCAAGGTGGATTCCTAAGAATTTTCCCTCTGTTAGCTTTGTGATAGGTGATCCGTTTATCATTATGTTAAGAGGGACATCTGTAGCTCTGTTACCAAACTGAATGAAGTAGGTTTTGTCAATGTTTAGTGTAAGTTTGTTAGTCCTCATCCAGGTAGATATTTTCTGTAATTCGGTATTTACAGTATTGGCTAGCGTGACTGGGCTCGGGTGAGAGAAGACGTATATAGTGTCATCTGCAAATAGTGTGGGTTTGAGTAATTGCGAAGCATTTGGAAGGTCATTTATGTATAGGAGAAAGAGAAGAGGGCCAAGGACACTTCCCTGTGGGACACCAACTGTAATTGGTTGCGCAGAAGAGTTTGCCCCATTAGCGTACACATATTGGCTTCTGTTGCTGAGGTATGACTTGAGGTAGTTGAGGGAGTGCCCTCTTATACCATAGTGTGACAATTTTACGTGGAGCAAGTCATGGTCAACTGTATCAAAAGCTTTACGTAAGTCAATGAAGATCCCTAGTGGGACTTCTTTTTTCTCTATTGCAGTGTATATATGTTCTAGCATGTGTATAATAGCATCATTAGTATTTTTATTAGGCCTGAATCCAAATTGGCAGGGGTTGAGCATGTTTTGGGAGATAAGGTAGGAGTAGATTCGTTTATGAATTAATTTTTCGAAGATTTTTGAGAGAGGGTGTAAGTTGGATATTGGCCTATAGTTATTCAACTCTGTTTGGTCTCCTCCTTTGTGGATCGGGGTGACCCTTGCTATTTTGAGTACTGTAGGGAAGGTGGAGGATTCAATGGATTTGTTAAAGAGTGTTGCAATGATTGGTGATAGCACTTGTGACAGTTTTTTGTATATAAAGGGTGGTAAGGTATTTAAATCTCCTGCCTTGTTTTTTAGTGCGTTGATAATAAGGGAGACTTCGTATGGGTTAGTCGGAGCTAGGAACAGTGTGTTCGGGTAGTTGCCGGTGAGGCAGTCATTTGGTGGGTTATCTGAGCTTGGGATTTTATTGGCAAGGTTTTGTCCTATAGTGGAGAAGAAATCATTGAGTTTTTGCTGTTTCTGTTGGTGGGAGTTGGGGTTCATCTGATTTTGCTAATTTTATTTCGCTATTTCGTGATATCTTTTTTGTTCCCAGAATTTCTGATAGGGTTTTCCAGGTCTTTTTTTATATCACCTCGTAAGTTGGATAATCTGTTCTCATAATACAATTTTTTTGCCCTTCTTATCAGGCTGGTATACACTACTCACAGTATACACTACTCACAGTATACACTACTCACAGTATACACTACTCACAGTATACACTACTCACAGTATACACTACTCACAGTATACACTACTCACAGTATACACTGCTCACAGTATACACTACTCACAGTATACACTACTCACAGTATACACTACTCACAGTATACACTACTCACAGTATACACTACTCACAGTATACACTACTCACAGTATACACTACTCACAGTATACACTACTCACAGTATACACTACTCACAGTATACACTACTCACAGTATACACTACTCACAGTATACACTACTCACAGTATACACTGCTCACAGTATACACTACTCACAGTATACACTACTCACAGTATACACTACTCACAGTATACACTACTCACAGTATACACTACTCACAGTATACACTACTCACAGTATACACTACTCACAGTATACACTACTCACAGTATACACTACTCACAGTATACACTACTCACAGTATACACTACTCACAGTATACACTACTCACAGTATACACTACTCACAGTATACACTACTCACAGTATACACTACTCACAGTATACACTACTCACAGTATACACTACTCACAGTATACACTACTCACAGTATACACTACTCACAGTATACACTACTCACAGTATACGCTACTCACAGTATACACTACTCACAGTATACACTACTCACAGTATACACTACTCACAGTATACACTACTCACAGTATACACTACTCACAGTATACACTACTCACAGTATACACTACTCACAGTATACACTACTCACAGTATACACTACTCACAGTATACACTACTCACAGTATACACTACTCACAGTGTACACTACTCACAGTATACACTACTCACAGTATACACTACTCACAGTATACACTACTCACAGTATACACTACTCACAGTATACACTACTCTACGCTACTCACAGTATACACTACTCACAGTATACACTACTCACAGTATACACTACTCACAGTATACACTACTCACAGTATACACTACTCACAGTATACACTACTCACAGTATACACTACTCACAGTCTACGCTACTCACAGTATACACTACTCACAGTATACACTACTCACAGTATACACTACTCACAGTCTACACTACTCACAGTATACACTACTCACAGTATACACTACTCACAGTCTACGCTACTCACAGTATACACTACTCACAGTATACACTACTCACAGTATACACTACTCACAGTATACACTACTCACAGTATACACTACTCACAGTATACACTACTCACAGTATACACTACTCACAGTATACACTACTCACAGTATACACTACTCACAGTATACACTACTCACAGTATACACTACTCACAGTATACACTACTCACAGTATACACTACTCACAGTATACACTACTCACAGTATACACTACTCACAGTATACACTACTCACAGTATACACTACTCACAGTATACACTACTCACAGTATACACTACTCACAGTATACACTACTCACTCAGCTAAATCATATCGTCACTTGACTCCAGAACTTTCAGTAAATGAGAAAACAGATCTAATACTCTAGTTGCGGTGCCAACACTGTCGTTGCGGTGCCAACACTGTCGTTGCGGTGCCAACACTGTCGTTGCGGTGCCAACACTGTCGTTGCGGTGCCAACACTGTCGTTACGGTGCCAACACTGTCGTTGCGGTGCCAACACTGTCGTTGCGGTGCCAACACTGTCGTTGCAGTGCCAACACTGTCGTTGCGGTGCCAACACTGTCGTTGCGGTGCCAACACTGTCGTTGCAGTGCCAACACTGTCGTTGCGGTGGCAACACTGTCGTTGCGGTGCCAACACTGTCGTTGCAGTGCCAACACTGTCGTTGCCAACACTGTCGTTGCGGTGTCGTTGCGGGGCCAACACTGTCTTTGCGGTGCCAACACTGTCGTTGCGGTGCCAACACTGTCGTTGCAGTGCCAACACTGTCGTTGCGGTGCCAACACTGTCGTTGCAGTGCCAACACTGTCGTTGCAGTGCCAACACTGTCGTTGCGGTGCCAACACTGTCGTTGCGGTGCCAACACTGTCGTTGCAGTGCCAACACTGTCGTTGCGGTGCCAACACTGTCGTTGCGGTGCCAACACTGTCGTTGCAGTGCCAACACTGTCGTTGCGGTGCCAACACTGTCGTTGCGGTGCCAACACTGTCGTTGCAGTGCCAACACTGTCGTTGCGGTGGCAACACTGTCGTTGCGGTGCCAACACTGTCGTTGCAGTGCCAACACTGTCGTTGCGGTGCCAACACTGTCGTTGCGGTGCCAACACTGTCGTTGCGGTGCCAACACTGTCGTTGCAGTGCCAACACTGTCGTTGCGGTGCCAACACTGTCGTTGCAGTGCCAACACTGTCGTTGCAGTGCCAACACTGTCGTTGCGGTGCCAACACTGTCGTTGCAGTGCCAACACTGTCGTTGCGGTGCCAACACTGTCGTTGCGGTGCCAACACTGTCGTTGCGGTGCCAACACTGTCGTTGCGGTGCCAACACTGTCGTTGCAGTGCCAACACTGTCGTTGCGGTGCCAACACTGTCGTTGCGGTGCCAACACTGTCGTTGCGGTGCCAACACTTGCACTTTCTTTAACTTACAAAAATTATCATATGTTCTGAGGCTCATTACATGTGTAAACATGTGATGGTTGGAGAAATTGAGAGAGAGAGAGAGAGAGAGAGAGAGAGAGAGAGAGAGAGAGAGAGATGTGAACACTTACTCGTGACCAGTAGTCGTCGTCTGGGTCCAGGTCGTCCAGAACGGTGACACCACCACACACCGGAGTCTGCTGAGATGACGTGAGACATGACCAGACGACCCGTCCACATGATGCTCACCCGCAGGTCACCCAACACCTGCAACACACGTCAACAACACATGATGCTCACCCGCAGGTCACTCAACACCTGCAACACACGTTTAACACGAAACTGGTCACGACAGACCAACACAGGTCACCACAGGTCACCTCAGTATTCCACAGGTCAGACCAATTAATAAGAGTGTTCAAATCTGCAGTGAAAAAAATACATTATATTTCAAAAATATATAAGCATATAAAACATATAAGGAAACGCGAGAAGATCCAGAGGATCACCACCAGAGTGATCCCAGACCCAGAGGATCACCACCAAAGTGATCCCAGACCCAGAGGATCACCACCAGAGTGATCCCAGACCCAGAGGATCACCACCAGAGTGATCCCAGACCCAGAGGATCACCACCAGAGTGATCCCAGACCCAGAGGATCACCACCAGAGTGATCCCAGACCCAGAGGATCACCACCAGAGTGATCCCAGACACAGAGTGATCCCAGACCCAGAGGATCACCACCAGAGTGATCCCAGACCCAGAGGATCACCACCAGAGTGATCCCAGACCCAGAGGATCACCACCAGAGTGATCCCAGACCCAGAGGATCACCACCAGAGTGATCCCAGACCCAGAGGATCACACCAGAGTGATCCCAGACCCAGAGGATCACCACCAGAGTGATCCCAGACCCAGAGGATCACCACCAGAGTGATCCCAGACCCAGAGGATCACCACCAGAGTGATCCCAGACCCAGAGGATCACCACCAGAGTGATCCCAGACCCAGAGGATCACCGCCAGAGTGATCCCAGACCCAGAGGATCACCTCCAGAGTGATCTCAGACCCAGAGGATCACCGCCAGAGTGATCCCAGACCCAGAGGATCACCGCCAGAGTGATCCCAGACCCAGAGGATCACCGCCAGAGTGATCCCAGACCCAGAGGATCACCGCCAGAGTGATCCCAGACCCAGAGGATCACCGCCAGAGTGATCCCAGACCCAGAGGATCACCGCCAGAGTGATCCCAGACCCAGAGGATCACCTCCAGAGTGATCCCAGACCCAGAGGATCACCGCCAGAGTGATCCCAGACCCAGAGGATCACCGCCAGAGTGATCCCAGACCCAGAGGATCACCTCCAGAGTGATCCCAGACCCAGAGGATCACCGCCAGAGTGATCCCAGACCCAGAGGATCACCGCCAGAGTGATCCCAGACCCAGAGGATCACCGCCAGAGTGATCCCAGACCCAGAGGAGCACCTCCAGAGTGATCCCAGACCCAGAGGATCACCGCCAGAGTGATCCCAGACCCAGAGGATCACCGCCAGAGTGATCCCAGACCCAGAGGATCACCGCCAGAGTGATCCCAGACCCAGAGGATCACCGCCAGAGTGATCCCAGACCCAGAGGATCACCTCCAGAGTGATCTCAGACCCAGAGGATCACCGCCAGAGTGATCCCAGACCCAGAGGATCACCGCCAGAGTGATCCCAGACCCAGAGGATCACCGCCAGAGTGATCCCAGACCCAGAGGATCACCTCCAGAGTGATCCCAGACCCAGAGGATCACCGCCAGAGTGATCCCAGACCCAGAGGATCACCGCCAGAGTGATCCCAGACCCAGAGGATCACCGCCAGAGTGATCCCAGACCCAGAGGATCACCGCCAGAGTTATCCCAGACCCAGAGGATCACCTCCAGAGTGATCCCAGACCCAGAGGATCACCTCCAGAGTGATCTCAGACCCAGAGGATCACCGCCAGAGTGATCCCAGACCCAGAGGAGTGGACTGAGAAGAAAGATTAAAGGATTTAAAGGTAATTCTAGAAGCAAGGAGGAACATATGACTGGGATTATAAAATAGTCTAGACCTAGACAGTGTGCTTAAAGACAGGCTGTATGAGACGGAGAGAGAAACAGGTTAACACAGTCTCAAGACTAGGTATGATAGGGTCCTGGAGGCCAGGAATCAGGGAAAACTATTGATAAATGTTAAGCGGCAGAACCAAAACAGCGATTTAACCCCTGTACACAAAATTAGATGAGTACAACTTGGTGACTACAACTAGATGAGTACAGTAGTTAAGTACAACTGAGTACAAGTAGGTGAGTAAACTATGTAAGAAGAACTAGGTGAGTAAAGTACAGAGAGTGAGTGTACCAGTCTTGGCTGGTACAAGTATAGTACACAGAGTGAGTGTACCAGTCTTGGCTGGTACAACTAGGTGAGTATAGTACAGAGTGAGTGTACCAGTCTTGGCTGGTACAACTATAGTACAGAGAGTGAGTGTACCAGTCTTGGCTGGTACAACTATAGTACAGAGAGTGAGTGTACCAGTCTTGGCTGGTACAACTATAGTACACAGAGTGAGTGTACCAGTCTTGGCTGGTACAACTATAGTACAGAGAGTGAGTGTACCAGTCTTGGCTGGTACAACTATAGTACACAGAGTGTACCAGTCTTGGTTGGTACAACTATAGTACACAGAGTGTACCAGTCTTGGCTGGTACAACTATAGTACACAGAGTGTACCAGTCTTGGCTGGTACAACTATAGTACACAGAGTGTACCAGTCTTGGCTGGTACAACTATAGTACACAGAGTGTACCAGTCTTGGCTGGTACAACTAACTGTCAAGGTAGGTGCTGACGTGTGTACAGTGGTGCTACATTGATAGTCACAGGTGATGTACTAGTCTTGGTGGTGCGACGTGATGTCACAGAGTGTCCTATTTGGCTGTACAACGTGAGTCTACAGTGACCGTCCTGGTGCTGACTCTGACTATGTCACAGGTGGTGCGACCAGTCTGGCTCAAGGTAGTCTATAGTTACGTGTCACAGGTGTGCTGCTGTTGACTGTCACAGAGTGTGCCATGTTGGCTGGTACAAGTAGTGCTACCTGACGTGTACAGTCTGGTGCTGACTCTGATAGTCACAGAGGGGTACTGCTTGGCTGTACAGGGTAACATTCTCTCTTACTATACAGTGGTATGCACTCTTGATATCATAGGTGTCTCGTCTGGTGATTGCACAGGTGAGGCCTGTCTGTTGACCTTTTCACATTTTGGTGCCATGATCTTGTGACCATGTCTGTGACTGACTGTAAACTGTCTGTGTGACTGTTCTTGTAACAGGGTTGGCTGCTGAACTTGCTGTAAACAGTGGTGCTGACTGTTCTGTACAGGTGTCTGGAACATGTTCTGGACTGTTCTTGTGACTGTTCTGTGACATGTTGTGCTATGTTCTGTAGAGACAGTCTTGTTCCTCACCAACTTCGTCAACCTGAGTACTGCATCATCACCTGCTAATCTTTCAGCATACTTTTGCTCATACTAATGGAGCTTAGTTCTTGTTCAACCTTGATGATCGCCACGACCTGAGTCTCAAACCTGACTGTTGCGTTCACCCTGACTACTCTGTTAGGTAGTAAACTCAGTGTGTGGATGAAGCTGTCGAGACCGAGAATTGTTATCAGTCAGTGTAAATGGGTAGTCTGATGACTGTTGTCAGTGTGATGATGTTGGTCACGTGGTGATGAATGTGTGTCAGGTGTGACTGAATGCTGTCACAGTAGTGTGAATGTTGCTGTACTGATGACTGTTGTCAGGTGGCACTGTTAAACTGTCACAGGATGAATGTTGTCAGTAGTGATGAATGTTGTCAGTAGTGATGAATGTTGTCAGTAGTGATGAATGTTGTCAGTAGTGATGAATGTTGTCAGTAGTGATGAATGTTGTCAGTAGTGATGAATGTTGTCAGTAGTGATGAATGTTGTCAGTACTGATGAATGTTGTCAGTAGTGATGAATGTTGTCAGTAGTGATGAATGTTGTCAGTAGTGATGAATGTTGTCAGTAGTGATGAATGTTGTCAGTAGTGATGAATGTTGTCAGTACTGATGAATGTTGTCAGTAGTGATGAATGTTGTCAGTAGTGATGAATGTTGTCAGTAGTGATGAATGTTGTCAGTAGTGATGAATGTTGTCAGTAGTGATGAATGTTGTCAGTAGTGATGAATGTTGTCAGTAGTGATGAATGTTGTCAGTAGTGATGAATGTTGTCAGTAGTGATGAATGATGTCAGTAGTACTGATGAATGTTGTCAGTAGTGACGAATGTTGTCAGTAGTGATGAATGTTGTCAGTAGTGACGAATGTTGTCAGTAGTGATGAATGTTGTCAGTAGTGATGAATGTTGTCAGTAGTGATGAATGTTGTCAGTAGTGATGAATGTTGTCAGTAGTGACGAATGTTGTCAGTAGTGATGAATGTTGTCAGTAGTGACGAATGTTGTCAGTAGTGATGAATGTTGTCAGTAGTGATGAATGTTGTCAGTAGTGATGAATGTTGTCAGTAGTGATGAATGTTGTCTTCAAAAGTGTCCTGAAGGTGCATCACTGCACTTATTTTTAAACTCTGAGAGGTCTGATATACCTTTATACTTACGGAATTAAAAATCCTAACTGCAACATACTCTGAATTCTGCTACAACATTTATCAATTATCATCTGCATAATTCTTTTTGAAAATGGCCGGAGCAACGAGAAACTTACTCAACATTTCCAAACAACTGCAACATTATGGAGCGTCTGTTTACTAATTATTATTCACTAGATGCAGTTTTGTGAGGGGTAAACATGTTGAAATCAGCCACCATCACGAGTGCAGCCAAAAAGATACTGGAAGGTGAATCTGAAAACTTGGTTGGTGTCAGTATGTTGGAAACAGATGAGGATGATAGCGGCCAACAAGGACCAGCAGACATCATCACACACCTCTTTATTGACTGCTCCTCTGTTACCCTACTATCATCAAAATTATTGAGACAGAGGGAGAACAACAATGTCATTACAGCTAGTATACTGCCATTAATAAACTCCCTACTACACTCCCATTAATACACTACCTATTACACTGCCATTAATACACTACCTATTACACTGCCATTAATACACTACCTATTACACTGCCATTAATACACTACCTATTACACTCCTATTAATACACTACCTACTACACTACCATTAATACACTACCTACTACACTGCCATTAATACACTACCTGCTACAATACCATTAATACACTGTCACTGATACACTACCATTAATACACTACCTACTACACTGCCATTAGTACAATACCTACTACACTGCCATTAGTATAATACCTACTACACTGCCATTAATACACTACCTGCCACTATACCATTAACCACAGACTCACCTGAGTACCATCATGGAACTATACACTCAGTACCATCATGGAACCACAGACTCACCTGAGTATCATCATGGAACTACACACTCAGTACCATCATGGAACCACAGACTCACCTGAGTACCATCATGGAACTATACACTCAGTACCATCATGGAACCACAGACTCACCTGAGTACCATCATGGAACTACACACACAGTACCATCATGGAACCACAGACTCACCTGAGTACCATCAACTACACACTCAGTACCATCATGGAACCACAGACTCACCTGAGTACCATCATGGAACCATCGCACCTCGCCCTCAACACTGTCATCACCAGGAATGGCCTGGACGTGTTCGGCCACCTCACACTCCAGAACGACCTCCTGGCCTCGCACTACCAGCATTTCCTCGAGGCCCAGACTAGGGTCACCCTCGTCCTCGAAGAGTAGGTCCCCAGAGTTGGTGCTGGTGTTGAGGCCCACGCCTACGCCCACGCCCACTCCTGCGCCCAGAGGCTCACCACTGTCTCGCCGACCGTCGTATCGCAAGTACCGCATGTCTGGGAAACAGAAAAATACGAGGGTGATATATGATGTTGGAAATGGAAGAGGAGTAGAGGATGAGAGAGAGAGAGAGAGAGAGAGAGAAACTGTAATTACTCAGATCTTCATGTTTGTCGTTCTTGTACATTTACATTCCTTCAACATGTAAATATAAGTGAAAATTGAAGCCAGCAGTGTAGACACAATCTTAAATTGGGTAAAACAATGGGAGAAACTTGGCAGCTTGAAGCTTGAAAAGAGCAGATAATATTTATTAACACAAAGCTTCATTAAAGCCGACATTATGTAAGCTGGAAGTTTGATAAATATGAACAATAAATATACAAGCCAGTTAAGAATATTAAAAATTGGACTTTTGAAAATTTCCTGCTACAGTATATGCTAATATTATAGAATTAAATTTTCTTTGGCGAAATCAAATTTGCATAACTCAGCTGACTAGAACAAAGTGACAGCCATCTCCACCATGAAACTGGCAGCCATCTCCACCATGAAACTGGCAGCCATCTCCACCATGAAACTGGCAGCCACCTCCACCATGAAACTGGCAGCAGAAACTGGCAGCCCTCCACCACTGGCAGCCATCTCCACCATGAAACTGGCATGAAACTGGCAGCCATCTCCACCATGAAACTGGGCAGTCAGCCTCTACCATGAAACTGGCAGCCATCTCCACCATGAAACTGGCAGCCATCTCCACCATGAAACTGGCAGCCATCTCCACCATGAAACTGGCAGCCATCTCCACCATGAAACTGGCAGCCATCTCCACCATGAAACTGGCAGCCATCTCCACCATGAAACTGGCAGGACCTCCACCATGAAATTGGCGACCACCTCCACCATGAAACTGGCAACCACCTCCACCATGAAACTGGCAACCACCTCCACCATGAAACTGGCAACCACCTCCACCATGAAACTGGCAGCCACCTCCACCATGAAACTGGCAGCCACCTCCACCATGAAACTGGCAACCACCTCCACCATGAAACTGGCAAGGACCTCCACCATGAAACTGGCAGGGACCTCCACCATGAAACTGGCAACCACCTCCACCATGAAACTGGCAACCACCTCCACCATGAAACTGGCAACCACCTCCACCATGAAACTGGCAACCACCTCTACCATGAAACTGGCAGCCATCTCCACCATGAAACTGGCAGCCACCTCCACCATGAAACTGGCAACCACCTCCACCATGAAACTGGCAACCACCTCCACCATGAAACTAGCAGCCACCTCCACCATGAAACTGGCAGCCACCTCCACTATGAAACGGGCAGCCACCTCCACCATGAAACTGGTAGCCACCTCCACCACGAAACTGGCAGGGACCTCCACCATGAAACTGGAAGGGACCTCCACCATGAAACTGGCAACCACCTCCACCATGAAACTGGCAACCACCTCCACCATGAAACTGGCAACCACCTCCACCATGAAACTGGCAGCCACCTCCACCATGAAACTGGCAACCACCTCCACCATGAAACTGGCAACCACCTCCACCATGAAATTGGCAGGGACCTCCACCATGAAACTGGCAACCACCTCCACCATGAAACTGGCAACCACCTCCACCATGAAACTGGCAGCCACCTCCACCATGAAACTGGCAACCACCTCCACCATGAAACTGGCAGCCACCTCCACCATGAAACTGGCAGCCACCTCCACCATGAAACTGGCAACCACCTCCACCATGAAACTGGCAGTCACCTCTACCATGAAACTGGCAACCACCTCCACCATGAAACTGGCAACCACCTCCACCATGAAACTGGCAGCCACCTCCACCATGAAACTGGCAGCCACCTCCACCATGAAACTGGTAGCCACCTCCACCACGAAACTGGCAGGGACCTCCACCATGAAACTGGCAGGGACCTCCACCATGAAACTGGCAACCACCTCCACCATGAAACTGGCAACCACCTCCGCCATGAAACTGGCAACCACCTCCACCATGAAACTGGCAGCCATCTCCACCATGAAACTGGCAGCCACCTCCACCATGAAACTGGCAGCCACTCCACCATGAAACTGGCAACCACCTCCACCATGAAACTGGCAACCACCTCCACCATGAAACTGGCAGCCACCTCCACTATGAAACGGGCAGCCACCTCCACCATGAAACTGGCAGCCACCTCCACCATGAAACTGGCAGCCACCTCCACCATGAAACTGGCAGCCACCTCCACCATGAAACTGGCAGCCACCTCCACCATGAAACTGGTAGCCACCTCCGCCATGAAACTGGTAGTCACCTCCACCATGAAACTGGCAGCCACCTCCACCACGAAACTCACAGTTGTACACACACACACACACACACACGAAAATAGACACGAAATAGACAAGGTTGACAAAGACAGGATGTTCAGTCAGAGAGTTGTCCGGCAGTGGAATAGCCTAGAAAGTGACGTAATGGAGGCGGGAACCATACATAGTTTTAAGACGAAGTTTGATAAAGCTCATGGAGCAGGGAGAGAGAGGACCTACTAGCAGTCAGTGAAGAGGCGGGGCCAGGAGCTATGACTCGACCCCTACAACCACAAATAGGTGAGTATGTACAAATAGGTGAGTACACACACACACATACACACACACACACACACACACACACACACACACACACACACACACACACACAGGGGCCAGGAGCTGTGAATCGACCCCTGCAACCACAAATAGGTGAGTACACACACACACACACACACTTGAGATATGTAATCATGACATATAAATTACTCAGAGGGTTAGATAGAGTGGATAGGGATATGATGAGAGAGTGAGGCGGGGACACACATACCAGCTAAAGGCGAAAATGGACCATAGGGACGTTAGGAAGTACTTTTTTAGTGTTTGTGTGGTACGTAGAACATATGAAGAGGTGGCGACAAACAATATAGTTTCAAAAGTAAATATGATCGGGTCCTGTAGGCCAGTAATCAGTGAAACCCGTCGTTAAGAAACAAGGGCTCGACATCTGCTAATGCATCTAGGTAAGTACATTCGGGTGAGGAGACGCAGAGCAGCAATTTAATGGTAAAGCGGAAAAGGTTAAATCTGAAGTGAAACTGTTACAAAGTCACAGCAGAAAGATGGAGGTAAGATAAGTAATGAAAGTGAAGAAGGAAGGAGAGCTCACCAGGTCTGTCAAGAAGTGAAGAAACTATTTAAGAAAGTGTTCGGGATGAACACAAGGTCAACACGAGAGTGACAGTGAGAAAGATTACAGTGAAGAATACTGAACACCACTCCTGTAACTTACTGGAAGAAACTACTGATTGAACTGGATACATCATAGGAACTGACAATGTGTAGTCATGGCTACTGAGATACAGTGTCCTGCATAAACGGCTACTTAAATGCCACAAATCATGGAAATATGGCAACTGCCAGACCAGTGGAAAACAATGATTGTTGGCTTAATATTGAGGTAACACAGTAGACGGCCGAGTACTGATGAAGTGTAGAAATACATCGTTAATATGTAAGTTTACTGGAGAGGACAATCAAAGCAAAGGTAATGGAAAACCTGTTGAGCATAGTTTTATTACGATGGACAAATGAAATAAAACTGTTCCACAAGGATTGTTTTTGAGACCACTACTGTTTCTGGTTAATGTAAAAACCACTAACCAGAAGGGAGTTCTGTGTATTATTATACGCAGATGTGAAATTAATGAAAACAAACACTGGAGATAACATAGAAACCTATAACTTGCATAAACTGCAGAGTTGGTCAGACAAATAAGTCCAAGAATACGACCCCAGGAAGTGAAAGGTTAATGAAATCGAGAAAGGGTTAAGGAGACCTGAAATAAGAGTAAATAACGAGGGACAGAGGTTGCAAAGGTCACTTGAGAAGAATGACAACATGGTAGGAGCCGCGCACATCATCTGCAACAACCTCGTATTGTAGACCTAAGATTAATTTTGAAGAAGTTCACGAAAGAGTGAATTATAAGCGTATATACGACATAAAACACACCTATAAAAGAGGATGAAACACGGAACTCTTACCTGAAAAGTCTCCTCCAAAACTTAGTTACCACTGAGCATACAAAATGTAATCTAACAAGATATTAGTTTAGGCCAAAAGCTGGTGTTTACAAATTCTTTAAAGATTTCCTCACAGACATTCTAGTTTAGGATGAATATATGTAGTTGATCAGCCTTTATTCAGTCTATTGTATGCACTCAAACTTTTATACCCTGATGATAACCCAGTGTACATGAAGGAAGATGGAAGCACCCACCTGCCATCTTGACCCTTTAAGGAGGGAGGGTAACCTTGATCTTGGAGAAGGGCTCTTCAGCCATGGAACTGGAGCTAGTTTTTTCATTCCTGGGATAAAAGCGAATTACTTTGCCTTGTCCAAGTGCTGAATGATCTTTACGGGTTTAACTCTTCCTCTGAATAGAACATTAACAAGACGGAAGGTGAAGTGTTCCTTGAAGTGTATAAGATGACTCACGAAATCGTAATGACACGACTGCAAACAAGCCATACCACGGGTGGGGTTTGAACCCGCGGTCAGAGAGTCTCAAAACTAACCTTCCTATGGTGTAGAAATATACCTACTTAGATGAATCTTATTGAAGCTAGCTGGCCCAGTGGCTAACGCGACGGTCTGGAATTTTGAGACTCTCTGACCGCGGGTTCAAACCCCACCCGTGGTATGGTTTAAGTGTATAAGATGGTTGCTACACCTCCAACCGCAACACTATACAAGTAATACACAGTGTATTCCAGTTGACTTAACCACTGCAACCACTCTTAGTTACACCATCACATCACACACAGTAGCGACCATTCTCCTCCCAATTATACCAGCTGTGGCAGAGGTGACGTGACACATGTTGACATTGCAAATTAAGTAAATATGAATGATGTCATAATATAACATTTACTGAAGCCAATCAATAAAGTCAACGGGCGTTTAATAAGATACAAAATAATGCTGACTGAGTATCAGTCGAGGTTTCTTGCCCCAGTAACTATAATTAGTTCTTTATTCCTCGACAAGGCTGCATAATTTATAAAAATATTACAAAAAATGGCATGGGAAAAAAAACAAGTGAACTGCAGGCGCATGAATAGTGAACAATGAAAAAGTGAAAAGGTTTGACTGATGAAGGCTGACTGGTGCTGCAGGTTGACTGGTGCTGCTGCAGGTTGACTGGTGCTGCTGCAGGTTGACTGGTGCTGCTGCAGGATAACAGGATGTGCAGCAGCCACATGGAGGAAGAGTAACCAGTGTACCTCGGTCAATAAGGGCCTTAATAGTCTCTGAGGGAGAGTCTACATACGCTTTCAGGTCTTGTCAGGTTTGGCTGACTGCTATCAGTCATAGGTTAGGTTGCTGTCTGACTCATATATGCTGCTGTCAGACATAGGTTACGGTGCTTTCAGACATAGGTTAGGATGCTGACTCGTGTGTGTGCTGTCTGGTGTAGGGGTGTTGGCAGTGATGTCTGCTGCCTTGAAAGTGGCACTGAGGCTGCAAGAGTGAAGTCTAGAGCCACTAAGTAGTGTCAGGCCTCTCAAAGAATAGTATGTCTGGGCAAGAAGAGTAGTACAGATGTCACCAGAATAGTTTTGAACCCCCTGAATAGTGTCTGGGTCTCCAAGATCGACATATGGGCTCATTATGATTGTTGTCAGGGCCCCAGTGTGGTATCAGCGTCTCATTAATAGTTTCTGGACCCCAAGAATAGTGTCTGGAGCAGCAAATGTGCTGTCTGGAATAACAAAAGTGGTTTTGAGCTCTAAGAGTGAAGCCCAAGAGTGTTTTAGAACCCCAAGAAAGAACCCCAAGAGTGGTGTTAGGTGCTAAGAATAGTGAGTGGGGAAGGGGCCCCTAGAGTGTTGGAACACGAAAGAAGAAACATAAAATCGGGATGTATACGGTGACAGAGCTCCCGGGAGAGTGTGAGCGCCACAACTCCCAGCATTGAACAGGGAATCCGACGAGACTTCTGGTGCGTCCATTATGTGAGTGAGATACGTATTAGTGAGCAAGGCCTTTACCCACCATCATAATAACACTACCACCACCACGATAACAAAACAACTGCCTCCACCACAATAATAACACAATATCATAACAAATCACACCACCACAACAACCACACCACCACTACAACAATCACTCCTCCATAACCACACCACCACTTGCGACCAGTTATTTTTACCCTTGTAGCCCGGTCCGGGGCCAGGTGTTTGTGTTGACTGCCTGCGCAACTAAGCTGATGTCATTGTCGGTCCACTAGCCTACACAGCAATCACAACCTGGCAGATCTGTCACTTATAAAAGACAGTGATTCATTTTCCTCTTGAGGACTTCTACACTTGTTTCCGTAATATTTCTGATATCTGCTAGTAGCAGGTTCAATAGTCTTTGACTAATGAATATTGATACACTGTTCTCTTTTTGTATCCATGGCTTCCCTGCTTTCCACTGAGTCTACTTTACGTTTCTTTCTACATCTCTCACTCAACTACGTTGTTATAGTACTAGGTAGATTTATGTGTGCATGTCTTGGCTTCAGAGTACATTTCCGAGTACTATGAGGTGTTCCAGGCAGTTTGTGTTATTGGTCCTCGTGTGAGTAGTAAATGATGTTTATATCTTTCTTTGAGGCTCCGAGTGAGGTAGAACTGTTACCAACGAACGTCATGTTATTGTCCACTGACTACTGCACGACTCTTATTCCTAAGCAACTTTCATGTTTGACTTTAAGAAGCACTGTGGTATCTTCCTCACTAACCGACTACAACCACCAACACCACATCACCACCACAACAACCCCTACAACCATCACAATACTATAACCCACCACAATTATGTGATGGTGTGATCTAATTCTGGTGGAAAATTTCTGCGGCTCAGTGCAGGTTTACCTATTGTGAGTGTTGGTTGGTGATGGCGGCTGCGGCTGCGGCTGCGGCAGATGAGTTCACTCGACCAAGCTACACAGACTTCCTCTAATCTCTTGGATTGTCAAGTTTTGTGGCAACTCTGCCTCTAACTTCTCTCTTTACCCGATTTGGGATTTGAAATTTTGGCAGCGATGACACTTGACGATATTGTGTTGTTATGGTGAGGAGGGAGAGTGGGGGGAGGGAGGGAGGGAAGATGGAGGGAGGGAGGGAAGATGGAGGGAGGGAGGGAAGATGGAGGGAGGAAGGGAAGATGGAGGAAGGAACTTTAATTACTACGTCCAGGCGACATGTTGGGTCTCTTTACTGAGAGATCTTTCTCTGGTCTGTACCTGACCTATACCTGGCCTGTATCTGGTCTGTACCTGACCTACACCTGGCCTGTATCTGGCCTGTACCTGACCTATACCTGGCCTGTATCTGGTCTGTACCTGACCTACACCTGGCCTGTATCTGGCCTGTACCTGGCCTGTATCTGGCCTGTACCTGACCTACACCTGGCCTGTATCTGGTCTGTACCTGACCTACACCTGGCCTGTATCTGGCCTGTACCTGACCTACACCTGGCCTGTATCTGGCCTGTACCTGACCTACACCTGGCCTGTATCTGGTCTGTACCTGACCTACACCTGGCCTGTATCTGGCCTGTACCTGACCTACACCTGGCCTGTATCTGGCCTGTACCTGATCTACACTTGGCCTGCACCTGACCTGTACCTGACCTAGAGACTGTAGACTCACCTGCGGACTGTGTGGACTCGCCTGCGGACAGTGTGGACTCACCTACGGACTGGTGGACTCACCTGTGGACTGTATGGACTCACCTGCGGACTGTATGGACTCACCTGCGGACTGTATGGACTCACCTGCGGACTGTATGGACTCACCTGCGGAATGTATGGACTCACCTGGACTGTGTGGACTCACCTGCGGACTGGGTGAAGGCAGCCTGACACAGGAGGAGGCGGAGTAAGGCCGTCAGCCAGCAGGAGTCGCCCATACTGTACTCCACCCATCACCTGAGGACAAACATTACACTGTACTCCACCCATCATCTGAGGACAAACATTACACTGTACTCCACCCATCACCTGAGGACAAACATTACACTGTACTCCACCCATCATCTGAGGACAAACATTACACTGTACTCCACCCATCACCTGAGGACAAACATTACACTGTACTCCACCCATCATCTGAGGACAAACATTACACTGTACTCCACCCATCACCTGAGGACAAACATTACACTGTACTCCACCCATCATCTGAGGACAAACATTACACTGTACTCCACCCATCACCTGAGGACAAACATTACACTGTACTCCACCCATCACCTGAGGACAAACATTACACTGTACTCCACCCATCATCTGAGGACAAACATTACACTGTACTCCACCCATCACCTGAGGACAAACATTACACTGTACTCCACCCATCATCTGAGGACAAACATTACACTGTACTCCACCCATCACCTGAGGACAAACATTACACTGTACTCCACCCATCACCTGAGGACAAACATTACACTGTACTCCACCCATCACCTGAGGACAAACATTACACTGTACTCCACCCATCATCTGAGGACAAACATTACACTGTACTCCACCCATCTGAGGACAAACATTACACTGTACTCCACCCATCATCTGAGGACAAACATTACACTGTACTCCACCCATCACTGAGGACAAACATTACACTGTACTGCACCCATCACCTGAGGACAAACATTACACTGTACTCCACCCATCACCTGAGGACAAACATTACACTGTACTGCACCCATCACCTGAGGACAAACATTACACTGTACTGCACCCATCACCTGAGGACAAACATTACACTGTACTCCACCCATCACCTGAGGACAAACATTACACTGTACTCCACCCATCACCTGAGGACAAACATTACACTGTACTCCACCCATCACCTGAGGACAAACATTACACTGTACTCCACCCATCATCTGAGGACAAACATTACACTGTACTGCACCCATCACCTGAGGACAAACATTACACTGTACTGCACCCATCACCTGAGGACAAACATTACACTGTACTCCACCCATCACCTGAGGACAAACATTACACTGTACTCCACCCATCACCTGAGGACAAACATTACACTGTACTCCACCCATCACCTGAGGACAAACATTACACTGTACTCCACCCATCATCTGAGGACAAACATTACACTGTACTCCACCCATCATCTGAGGACAAACATTACACTGTACTCCACCCATCACCTGAGGACAAACATTACACTGTACTCCACCCATCACCTGAGGACAAACATTACACTGTACTCCACCCATCACCTGAGGACAAACATTACACTGTACTCCACCCATCATCTGAGGACAAACATTACACTGTACTCCACCCATCACCTGAGGACAAACATTACACTGTACTCCACCCATCACCTGAGGACAAACATTACACTGTACTCCACCCATCACCTGAGGACAAACATTACACTGTACTCCACCCATCATCTGAGGACAAACATTACACTGTACTGCACCCATCACCTGAGGACAAACATTACACTGTACTGCACCCATCACCTGAGGACAAACATTACACTGTACTCCACCCATCACCTGAGGACAAACATTACACTGTACTCCACCCATCACCTGAGGACAAACATTACACTGTACTCCACCCATCACCTGAGGACAAACATTACACTGTACTGCACCCATCATCTGAGGACAAACATTACACTGTACTGCACCCATCACCTGAGGACAAACATTACACTGTACTCCACCCATCACCTGAGGACAAACATTACACTGTACTCCACCCATCACCTGAGGACAAACATTACACTGTACTGCACCCATCATCTGAGGACAAACATTACACTGTACTGCACCCATCATCTGAGGACAAACATTACACTGTACTCCACCCATCATCTGAGGACAAACATTACACTGTACTGCACCCATCATCTGAGGACAAACATTACACTGTACTGCACCCATCATCTGAGGACAAACATTACACTGTACTGCACCCATCATCTGAGGACAAACATTACACTGTACTGCACCCATCATCTGAGGACAAACATTACACTGTACTCCACCCATCATCTGAGGACAAACATTACACTGTACTCCACCCATCACCTGAGGACAAACATTACACTGTACTCCACCCATCATCTGAGGACAAACATTACACTGTACTCCACCCATCATCTGAGGACAAACATTACACTGTACTGCACCCATCACCTGAGGACAAACATTACACTGTACTGCACCCATCACCTGAGGACAAACATTACACTGTACTCCACCCATCATCTGAGGACAAACATTACACTGTACTCCACCCATCACCTGAGGACAAACATTACACTGTACTCCACCCATCACCTGAGGACAAACATTACACTGTACTCCACCCATCACCTGAGGACAAACATTACACTGTACTCCACCCATCACCTGAGGACAAACATTACACTGTACTCCACCCATCATCTGAGGACAAACATTACACTGTACTCCACCCATCATCTGAGGACAAACATTACACTGTACTCCACCCATCACCTGAGGACAAACATTACACTGTACTCCACCCATCATCTGAGGACAAACATTACACTGTACTCCACCCATCATCTGAGGACAAACATTACACTGTACTCCACCCATCACCTGAGGACAAACATTACACTGTACTCCACCCATCACCTGAGGACAAACATTACACTGTACTCCACCCATCATCTGAGGACAAACATTACACTGTACTCCACCCATCATCTGAGGACAAACATTACACTGTACTCCACCCATCACCTGAGGACAAACATTACACTGTACTCCACCCATCATCTGAGGACAAACATTACACTGTACTCCACCCATCATCTGAGGACAAACATTACACTGTACTCCACCCATCACCTGAGGACAAACATTACACTGTACTCCACCCATCATCTGAGGACAAACATTACACTGTACTCCACCCATCACCTGAGGACAAACATTACACTGTACTCCACCCATCACCTGAGGACAAACATTACACTGTACTCCACCCATCATCTGAGGACAAACATTACACTGTACTGCACCCATCACCTGAGGACAAACATTACACTGTACTCCACCCATCACCTGAGGACAAACATTACACTGTACTCCACCCATCACCTGAGGACAAACATTACACTGTACTCCACCCATCATCTGAGGACAAACATTACACTGTACTCCACCCATCATCTGAGGACAAACATTACACTGTACTCCACCCATCATCTGAGGACAAACATTACACTGTACTCCACCCATCATCTGAGGACAAACATTACACTGTACTCCACCCATCACCTGAGGACAAACATTACACTGTACTCCACCCATCATCTGAGGACAAACATTACACTGTACTCCACCCATCACCTGAGGACAAACATTACACTGTACTACACCCATCATCTGAGGACAAACATTACACTGTACTACACCCATCATCTGAGGACAAACATTACACTGTACTACACCCATCATCTGAGGACAAACATTACACTGTACTCCACCCATCATCTGAGGACAAACATTACACTGTACTCCACCCATCACCTGAGGACAAACATTACACTGTACTCCACCCATCATCTGAGGACAAACATTACACTGTACTCCACCCATCACCTGAGGACAAACATTACACTGTACTCCACCCATCACCTGAGGACAAACATTACACTGTACTGCACCCATCACCTGAGGACAAACATTACACTGTACTCCACCCATCACCTGAGGACAAACATTACACTGTACTCCACCCATCACCTGAGGACAAACATTACACTGTACTCCACCCATCACCTGAGGACAAACATTACACTGTACTCCACCCATCATCTGAGGACAAACATTACACTGTACTCCACCCATCACCTGAGGACAAACATTACACTGTACTCCACCCATCATCTGAGGACAAACATTACACTGTACTCCACCCATCACCTGAGGACAAACATTACACTGTACTCCACCCATCATCTGAGGACAAACATTACACTGTACTCCACCCATCACCTGAGGACAAACATTACACTGTACTCCACCCATCACCTGAGGACAAACATTACACTGTACTCCACCCATCACCTGAGGACAAACATTACACTGTACTCCACCCATCACCTGAGGACAAACATTACACTGTACTCCACCCATCACCTGAGGACAAACATTACACTGTACTCCACCCATCATCTGAGGACAAACATTACACTGTACTCCACCCATCACCTGAGGACAAACATTACACTGTACTCCACCCATCATCTGAGGACAAACATTACACTGTACTCCACCCATCACCTGAGGACAAACATTACACTGTACTCCACCCATCATCTGAGGACAAACATTACACTGTACTCCACCCATCACCTGAGGACAAACATTACACTGTACTCCACCCATCACCTGAGGACAAACATTACACTGTACTCCACCCATCACCTGAGGACAAACATTACACTGTACTCCACCCATCACCTGAGGACAAACATTACACTGTACTCCACCCATCACCTGAGGACAAACATTACACTGTACTCCACCCATCATCTGAGGACAAACATTACACTGTACTCCACCTATACCCTCATGAGGACAAACATTACACTGTACTCCACCCATCATCTGAGGACAAACATTACACTGTACTCCACCCATCACCTGAGGACAAACATTACACTGTACTCCACCCATCATCTGAGGACAAACATTACACTGTACTCCACCCATCACCTGAGGACAAACATTACACTGTACTCCACCCATCATCTGAGGACAAACATTACACTGTACTCCACCCATCACCTGAGGACAAACATTACACTGTACTCCACCCATCACCTGAGGACAAACATTACACTGTACTCCACCTATACCCTCATGAGGACAAACATTACACTGTACTCCACCCATCACCTGAGGACAAACATTACACTGTACTCCACCCATCATCTGAGGACAAACATTACACTGTACTACACCCATCATCTGAGGACAAACATTACACTGTACTCCACCCATCATCTGAGGACAAACATTACACTGTACTACACCCATCATCTGAGGACAAACATTACACTGTACTCCACCCATCACCTGAGGACAAACATTACACTGTACTCCACCCATCATCTGAGGACAAACATTACACTGTACTCCACCCATCACCTGAGGACAAACATTACACTGTACTCCACCCATCACCTGAGGACAAACATTACACTGTACTCCACCCATCACCTGAGGACAAACATTACACTGTACTCCACCCATCACCTGAGGACAAACATTACACTGTACTCCACCTATACCCTCATGAGGACAAACATTACACTGTACTCCACCCATCATCTGAGGACAAACATTACACTGTACTCCACCCATCACCTGAGGACAAACATTACACTGTACTCCACCCATCATCTGAGGACAAACATTACACTGTACTCCACCCATCACCTGAGGACAAACATTACACTGTACTCCACCCATCACCTGAGGACAAACATTACACTGTACTCCACCCATCACCTGAGGACAAACATTACACTGTACTCCACCCATCACCTGAGGACAAACATTACACTGTACTCCACCCATCACCTGAGGACAAACATTACACTGTACTCCACCCATCATCTGAGGACAAACATTACACTGTACTCCACCCATCATCTGAGGACAAACATTACACTGTACTCCACCCATCACCTGAGGACAAACATTACACTGTACTGCACCCATCACCTGAGGACAAACATTACACTGTACTGCACCCATCATCTGAGGACAAACATTACACTGTACTCCACCCATCACCTGAGGACAAACATTACACTGTACTGCACCCATCACCTGAGGACAAACATTACACTGTACTGCACCCATCACCTGAGGACAAACATTACACTGTACTCCACCCATCACCTGAGGACAAACATTACACTGTACTCCACCCATCACCTGAGGACAAACATTACACTGTACTGCACCCATCACCTGAGGACAAACATTACACTGTACTCCACCCATCACCTGAGGACAAACATTACACTGTACTCCACCTATACCCTCATGAGGACAAACATTACACTGTACTCCACCCATCACCTGAGGACAAACATTACACTGTACTGCACCCATCACCTGAGGACAAACATTACACTGTACTGCACCCATCACCTGAGGACAAACATTACACTGTACTCCACCCATCACCTGAGGACAAACATTACACTGTACTCCACCCATCACCTGAGGACAAACATTACACTGTACTGCACCCATCACCTGAGGACAAACATTACACTGTACTGCACCCATCACCTGAGGACAAACATTACACTGTACTGCACCCATCACCTGAGGACAAACATTACACTGTACTCCACCCATCACCTGAGGACAAACATTACACTGTACTCCACCCATCACCTGAGGACAAACATTACACTGTACTCCACCCATCACCTGAGGACAAACATTACACTGTACTGCACCCATCACCTGAGGACAAACATTACACTGTACTGCACCCATCACCTGAGGACAAACATTACACTGTACTGCACCCATCACCTGAGGACAAACATTACACTGTACTCCACCCATCATCTGAGGACAAACATTACACTGTACTCCACCCATCATCTGAGGACAAACATTACACTGTACTGCACCCATCACCTGAGGACAAACATTACACTGTACTGCACCCATCACCTGAGGACAAACATTACACTGTACTCCACCCATCATCTGAGGACAAACATTACACTGTACTCCACCCATCACCTGAGGACAAACATTACACTGTACTGCACCCATCACCTGAGGACAAACATTACACTGTACTCCACCCATCACCTGAGGACAAACATTACACTGTACTCCACCCATCACCTGAGGACAAACATTACACTGTACTCCACCCATCATCTGAGGACAAACATTACACTGTACTCCACCCATCACCTGAGGACAAACATTACACTGTACTCCACCCATCACCTGAGGACAAACATTACACTGTACTCCACCCATCACCTGAGGACAAACATTACACTGTACTCCACCCATCACCTGAGGACAAACATTACACTGTACTCCACCCATCACCTGAGGACAAACATTACACTGTACTCCACCCATCACCTGAGGACAAACATTACACTGTACTCCACCCATCATCTGAGGACAAACATTACACTGTACTCCACCCATCATCTGAGGACAAACATTACACTGTACTCCACCCATCACCTGAGGACAAACATTACACTGTACTCCACCCATCACCTGAGGACAAACATTACACTGTACTGCACCCATCACCTGAGGACAAACATTACACTGTACTCCACCCATCATCTGAGGACAAACATTACACTGTACTCCACCCATCACCTGAGGACAAACATTACACTGTACTCCACCCATCATCTGAGGACAAACATTACACTGTACTCCACCCATCATCTGAGGACAAACATTACACTGTACTCCACCCATCACCTGAGGACAAACATTACACTGTACTCCACCCATCACCTGAGGACAAACATTACACTGTACTCCACCCATCATCTGAGGACAAACATTACACTGTACTCCACCCATCACCTGAGGACAAACATTACACTGTACTCCACCCATCACCTGAGGACAAACATTACACTGTACTCCACCCATCACCTGAGGACAAACATTACACTGTACTCCACCCATCATCTGAGGACAAACATTACACTGTACTCCACCCATCACCTGAGGACAAACATTACACTGTACTCCACCCATCATCTGAGGACAAACATTACACTGTACTCCACCTATACCCTCATGAGGACAAACATTTATGTCATCCCCAAGAATATCTTATCATCCCCCAGGGTATCTTGTCATCTCCAAGGGTATCTTGTCATCCACCAGGGTATCTTGTCATCTCCAAGGGTATCTTGTCATCCACCAGGGTATCTTGTCATCTCCAAGGGTATCTTGTCATCCACCAGGGTATCTTGTCATCTCCAAGGGTATCTTGTCATCCACCAGGGTATCTTGTCATCTCCAAGGGTATCTTGTCATCCACCAGGGTATCTTGTCATCTCCAAGGGTATCTTGTCATCCACCAGGGTATCTTGTCATCCCCCAGGATATCATGTCATTCCCAAGAATATCTTATCATCCACCAGGGTATCTTGTCATCCACCAGGGTATCTTGTCATCTCCAAGGGTATCTTGTCATCCCCAAGGGTATCTTGTCATCCACCAGGGTATCTTGTCATCCACCAGGGTATCTTGTCATCCACCAGGGTATCTTGTCATCTCCAAGGGTATCTTGTCATCCCCAAGGGTATCTTGTCATCCCCAAGGGTATCTTGTCATCCCCAAGGGTATCTTGTCATCCCCAAGGGTATCTTGCCATTCCCAGGATATCTTGTCATCCTCCAGGGTATATTGTCATCCCGCAGGGTATACTGTCATCCCCCAGAGCATCTTGTCATCCCCCAGGGTATCTTGTCATCGCACAGGGTATCTTGTCATCCTCCAGGGTATTCTGTCATCCCCCAGGGTATCTTGTCATCCTCAAGGGTATTTTGTCATCCCCCAGGGTATCTTGTCATCCCCCAGGGTATCTTGTCATCCCCCAGGGTATCTTGTCATCCTCCAGGGTATCTTGTCATCCCCCAGGGTATCTTGTCATCCCCCAGGGTATCTTGTCATCCTCCAGGGTATCTTGTCATCCTCCAGGGTATCTTGTCATCCCCCAGGGTATCTTGTCATCCCCCAGGGTATCTTGTCATCCTCCAGGGTATCTTGTCATCCCTCAGGGTATCTTGTCATCCCCAAGGGTATCTTGTCATCCCCCAGGGTATCTTGTCATCCCCAAAGTTTCTTGTCATCATCCAGGGTATCTTGCCATCCCCATGGTATCTTGTTACCCCCAGGGTATCTTGTCATCCTCCATGGTATCTTGTCATCCCCCAGGGTATCTTGTCATCCTCCAGGGTATCTTGTCATCCCCCAGGGTATCTTGTCATCCCCCAGGGTAACTTGTCATCCCCCAGGGTAACTTGTCATCCCCCAGGGTATCTTGTCATCCTCCAGTTTATCTTGTCATCCTCCAGTTTATCTTGTCATCCCCCAGTGTATCTTGCCATCCCTCAGGGTATCTTGTCATCCCTCAGGGTATCTTGTTATTCCCAGGGTATCTTGTCATCCCCCAGGGTATCTTGTCATCCTCCGGGGTATCTTGTCATCCCCAGGGTATCATGTTATCCCCCAGGGTATCTTGTCATCCCCCAGGGTATCTTGTCATCCCCCAGGGTATCTTGTCATCCTCCAGGGTATCTTGTCATCCCTCAGGGTATCTTGTCATCCCCAAGGGTATCTTGTCATCCCCCAGGGTATCTTGTCATCCCCAAAGTTTCTTGTCATCATCCAGGGTATCTTGCCATCCCCATGGTATCTTGTTACACCCAGGGTATCTTGTCATCCTCCATGGTATCTTGTCATCCCCCAGGGTATCTTGTCATCCTCCAGGGTATCTTGTCATCCCCCAGGGTATCTTGTCATCCCCCAGGGTAACTTGTCATCCCCCAGGGTAACTTGTCATCCCCCAGGGTATCTTGTCATCCTCCAGTTTATCTTGTCATCCTCCAGTTTATCTTGTCATCCCCCAGTGTATCTTGCCATCCCTCAGGGTATCTTGTCATCCCTCAGGGTATCTTGTTATTCCCAGGGTATCTTGTCATCCCCCAGGGTATCTTGTCATCCTCCGGGGTATCTTGTCATCCCCAGGGTATCATGTTATCCCCCAGGGTATCTTGTTATCCCCAAGGGTATCTTGTCATCCCCCAGGGTATCTTGTCATCCCCCAGGGTATCTAGTCATCCCCCAGGGTATCTAGTCATCCCCCAGGGTATCTTGTCATCCCCCCAGGGTATCTAGTCATCCTCCAGGGTATCTTGTCATCCTCCAGGGTATCTTGTCATCCTCCAGGGTATCTTGTCATCCCCCCAGGGTATCTTGTCATCCCCCCAGGGTATCTTGTCATCCCCCCAGGGTATCTAGTCATCCCCCAGGGTATCTTGTCATCCCCCAGGGTATCTTGTCATCCCCCAGGGTATCTTGTCATCCCCCAGGGTATCTTGTCATCCCCCAGGGTATCTAGTCATCCCCCAGGGTATCTTGTCATCCCCCAGGGTATCTTGTCATCCCCCCAGGGTATCTAGTCATCCCCCAGGGTATCTTGTCATCCCCCAGGGTATCTTGTCATCCCCCAGGGTATCTTGTCATCCCCCAGGGTAAGACTCAACAAGACAACAGCATCATGGAGCTTCTGCTAGTACTGATATATTGGTTACTTGCACAACAGACAAGCATGTTTTTGTGTGAGATGTTCTCTCAATATGGTCCCACAGACAAATGTTTTCTCACTGTGGTCCCACAGTATGGGCCAGCCTAGTATGGGCCAGCAGGCCTCCTGCAGTGTTCCTCCTTTCTTATGTTCTTATGTTCACTGTGGTCCCACAGACAAGTCCTGTTCTCACACTGTGGTCCCACAGACAAGTCCTGTTCTCACACTGTGGTCCCACAGACAAGTGTTGTTCTCTCACTGTGGTCCCAGAAACAAGTCCTGTTCTCACACTGTGGTCCCAGAGACAAGTCCTGTTCTCACACTGTGGTCCCACAGACAAGTGCTGTTCTCACACTGTGGTCCCACAGACAAGTCCTGTTCTCACACTGTGGTCCCACAGACAAGTGTTGTTCTCACACTGTGGTCCCACAGACAAGCTTGATGTTCTCTCACTGTGGTCCCACAGACAAGCTTGATGTTCTCTCACTGTGGTCCCACAGACAAGTGTTGTTCTCACACTGTGGTCCCACAGACAAGTGCTGTTCTCACACTGTGGTCCCACAGACAAGTGTTGTTCTCACACTGTGGTCCCACAGACAAGTGTTATTCTCACACTGTGGTCCCACAGACAAGTGCTGTTCTCACACTGTGGTCCCACAGACAAGTGTTGTTCTCACACTGTGGTCCCACAGACAAGTGTTGTTCTCTCACTGTGGTCCCAGAGACAAGTGCTGTTCTCACACTGTGGTCCCACAGACAAGTGTTGTTCTCACACTGTGGTCCCACAGACAAGTGTTGTTCTCACACTGTGGTCCCACAGACAAGTGTTGTTCTCACACTGTGGTCCCACAGACAAGTGTTGTTCTCACACTGTGGTCCCACAGACAAGTGCTGTTCTCACACTGTGGTCCCACAGGTAAGTGTTGTTCTCACACTGTGGTCCCACAGACAAGTGTTGTTCTCACACTGTGGTCCCACAGACAAGTGCTGTTCTCACACTGTGGTCCCACAGACAAGTGTTCTCACACTGTGGTCCCACAGACAAGTGTTGTTCTCACACTGTGGTCCCACAGACAAGTGTTGTTCTCACACTGTGGCCCCACAGACAAGCTTGGTGTTCTCACACTGTGGTCCCACAGACAAGTGTTCTCACACTGTGGTCCCACAGACAAGTGTTCTCACACTGTGGTCCCACAGACAAGTGTTATTTTCACACTGTGGTCCCACAGACAAGTGTTCTCACACTGTGGTCCCACAGACAAGTGTTCTCACACTGTGGTCCCACAGACAAGTGTTATTCTCACACTGTGGTCCCACAGACAAGTGTTGGTCTCACACTGTGGTCCCAGAGACAAGTGTTGTTCTCACACTGTGGTCCCACAGACAAGTGTTATTCTCACACTGTGGTCCCACAGACAAGTGTTGTTCTCACACTGTGGTCCCACAGATAAGTGTTGTTCTCACACTGTGGTCCCACAGACAAGTGTTGGTCTCACACTGTGGTCCCACAGACTAGCTGACCTACACCATACTTTTTCCTGACATAACATTATCCAGGGAAGGGTTAAGTATATTGTCTAACTCTAGAAAAGAGTATACTTTCTTGTGAATTAGTTTTTCAGATATTTTAGATAACAATGGCAAGTTAGATATTGGCTTATTGCTCCTTGATATATTGGGGTAACCCTTAGTTTCTAACGTTCTCAGCTTACATACCGAGGTTCCGGGGATGGATTCCAGCACGAGTGAAACGTTGAGCTTGCACCTGCTGCCCCTGTTTGCCTAGCAGTAAGTAGGTACCTGGGTGTTAGACGACTGTTGTGGGTCGCATCCTGGGGGGACACGTTGCAAGAAATCCTCTGTATAACCAGAGGTTTTCTATATATCAGTCACTTATAATTCACAAGTGAGGTTCAGTCACTTATAATTCACAAGTGAGGTTCAGTCACTTATACTTCCATTCATGACAAGTTGTTTACAGTCCCTGAGACTCTGATGAAGTAGAGAATATACTGAGTAGGAAGGTAGAGACAACACTGTACTGTTAAGTAACTACCACCATCACGGCCACCAGCAACACCAATCCTAGCAACACTACCACCATCACGGCCACCAGCAACACCAATCCTAGCAACACTACCACCATCACGGCCACCAGCAACACCAATCCTAGCAACACTACCACCATCACGGCCACCAGCAACACCAATCCTAGCAACACTACCACCATCACGGCCACCAGCAACACCAATCCTAGCAACACTACCACCATCACCGCCCCTAACACCACCAATCCTAGCAACACTACCACCATCACCGCCCCTAACACTACCAATCCTAGCAACACTAACACCATCACCGCCCCTAACACCACCAATCCTAGCAACACTACCACCATCACCGCCCCTAACACCACCAATCCTAGCAACACTACCACCATCACCGCCCCTAACACCACCAATCCTAGCAACACTACCACCATCACCGCCCCTAACATCACCAATCCTAGCAACACTACCACCATCACCGCCCCTAACACCACCAATCCTAGCAACACTACCACCATCACCGCCCCTAACACCACCAATCCTAGCAACACTACCACCATCACCGCCAATAACATCACCAATCCTAGCAACACTACCACCATCACCTCCATCATAGCTAACAAATCCACCACAGCCACTAGTACCACAAGTTGCGACCCCACTACCACAGCCACTAGCACCAATAGTTGCGACACCACTACCACCAGCACGACCAGTAACACCACCACCACAGTCACCACCACTACAAGTAGCAACAGCAACAGCAACACCACCAGTAGCAGCAGCACCACCACCACCACCAGTAACAACAGCAACACCGCCATAAGCACCACCAGTAGCAGCAGCAACACCACCACCACCAGTAGCAACAGCAACACACCACTGGCAGCAGCACCACCAGTAGCAGCAACAACAACACCACCACCAGTAGCAGCAACAACACCACCACCACCAGTAGCAACAGCAACACACCACTGGCAGCAGCACCACCAGTAGCAGCAGCACCACCACCATCAGCATCACCACCACCACCAGTAGCAACAGCAACACACCACTGGCAGCAGCACCACCAGTAGCAACAGCAACACCACCATCAGCACCACCAGTAGCAGCAGCACCACCACCATCAGCATCACCACCACCACCAGTAGCAACAGCAACACACCACCAGTAGCAGCAGCACCACCATCACCATCAGCATCACCACCACCACCAGTAGCAACAGCAACACACCACTGGCAGCAGCACCACCAGTAGCAGCAGCAACAACACTCAACAAAACAGTATTAACTATGTCCGGTGGTGCAATATCACACAAGTATACAGTGAAGCAGCCGCCTTCACTTAGTGCTAACTAGTATATAGCACCACCATAAACAGTGTGTGCACCCCTACCTCCCCTCCCCTCACGCTCACACACACCAGACATGTACACACTTATGTTTACACCTTCCTCTTCACACGCACTTCATGTACACACCCATGTATACACATGTCCTCCACAATAACACGCACACACTACATTCACACCCACAAGTACACATGTGCTCCATACCTACACAATAAAAGTACTACATAATCACGTACACAAGTCCAAAATACATATAAACATTCACATACACGTGTTTTACGTAATCACGTGCACAAGTGCATCATAGAGACAAAGGAGGGAGCACAAGAAGTTACACTGTACCAAGATGACCCGCTAGGACGCCAAAAACATTGTAAATATTGTTAGTAAGTGCAGTGAATCAGGGTGAGAGTAACACTGTTAGTAAGTGCAGTGAATCAGGGTGAGAGTAACACTGTTAGTAAGTGCAGTGAATCAGGGTGAGAGTAACACTGTTAGTAAGTGCAGTGAATCAGGGTGAGAGTAACACTGTTAGTAAGTGCAGTGAATCAGGGTGACGGTAACACTGTTAGTAAGTGCAGTGAATCAGGGTATCAGTAACACTAAAGTATAGTAGAAAACAAAGATCAGAGTATGGTACACAAATACAGACGAATTATCAAACAGGTAGGATGAAATGAAAGAAGGAATAGTAGAAGTCACCACAGACACCATAGCTTTCACAGAGACAAAATAATGTCATTTAAACTGACAGTGGCTCTCCACCTCTGGCGTACCAGAGAGAGAGAGAGAGAGAGAGAGAGAGAGAGAGAGAGAGAGAGAGAGAGAGAGAGAGAGAGAGAGAGAGAGAGAGAGAGAGAGAGAGAGAAGAGAACTAGAGGTGATACGAGAGAAAGAGAAAAGAGTTAGAGGCGATACGAGAGAGGTTACGAGCCTCGTTACTACAGTGAGTGTGAAAGAGAAGACGTAACACTCAGACTTAAAGGCTTAAGCCTATTATGTGGCTCTCTTGTCTGGGTTGTCCAACCACATGATTACTCTGTCTACACCCAGCACACCAGTGTCTACACCCAGCACACCAGTGTCTACACCCAGCACACCAGTGTCTACACCCAGCACACCAGTGTCTACACCCAGCACACCAGTGTCTACACCCAGCACACCAGTGTCTACAAGCAGCACACCAGTGTCTACACCCAGCACACCAGTGTCTACACCCAGCACACCAGTGTCTACACCCAGCACACCAGTGTCTACACCCAGCACACCAGTGTCTACACCCAGCACACCAGTGTCTACACCCAGCACACCAGTGTCTACACCCAGCACACCAGTGTCTACACCCAGCACACCAGTGTCTACAAGCAGCACACCAGTGTCTACACCCAGCACACCAGTGTCTACACCCAGCACACCAGTGTCTACACCCAGCACACCAGTGTCTACACCCAGCACACCAGTGTCTACAAGCAGCACACCAGTGTCTACACCCAGCACACCAGTGTCTACACCCAGCACACCAGTGTCTACAAGCAGCACACAAGTGTCTACACCCAGCACACAAGTGTCTACACCCAGCACACCAGTGTCTACACCCAGCACACCAGTGTCTACACCCAGCACACCAGTGTTTTCACCCAGCACACAAGTGTCTACACCCAGCACACCAGTGTCTACAACCAGCACACCAGTGTCTACACCCAGCACACCAGTGTCTACACCCAGCACACCAGTGTCTACACCCAGCACACCAGTGTCTACACCCAGCACACCAGTGTCTACACCCAGCACACAAGTGTCTACACCCAGCACACCAGTGTCTACACCCAGCACACCAGTGTCTATATCCAGCACACCAGTGTCTACACCCAGTACACCAGTGTCTACACCCAGCACAACAGTGTCTACACCCAGCACACCAGTGTCTACACCCAGCGCACCAGTGTCTATATCCAGCACACCAGTGTCCACACCCAGTACACCAGTGTCTACACCCAGCACACCAGTGTCTACACCCAGCACACCAGTGTCTACACCCTAGAAAAACCTCAAAACAGCATTCAGGAACCTTAACAAAGAATCTTTCATAACTTTATAAATAACATAGGTTAATCTTTGATTACTTGGCCCAAGTTTGTGCCTCTGCCACCTGGTCAAGCACGGGCAGAAGCTTGAAAAGATCTAAAGGTTTGCAAGCTGACTAGTCTGAGGGCTGGGAGGAGAACAGTATGAGGTAACACTATCAATATTTCCTTTGATTAAACCTGTCTTCCAGATATAACTCAAGTATACAAGAGGGAGATAGCTTTAAACAAAGTGGTATATACAGGGTGCAAACAATATCTAATCAAGAAAGAACCGGTAAACAATGGTTTTATGTTGGGGAAAAATCAGATATAAAGGCAATAGGAAAGTTCTGGTTTAGCAAAAGAACTGCAGATGAATTGGACAATCTGCTAAATAGTCATGGAAGATAACATCTTAGATTGGTTTAAAAACAGGCTGGATGAACCTGTCTAGCATGGACCAGTAGGCCTACTGTAGTGCTTTTCTTTTCTCACGTTCTTAAGGGAGATATGATTACGACGTAAAAATCTTAAGAGAAATTAAAAAACCAGACGAGGATAAAGTTTGAATTAAGAAGACCAGGATCAAGGAGACCAGGATCAAGGAGACTAGGATCAAAGAGACCAGGATCAAGGAGACCAGGATCAAGGAGACCAGGATCAAGGAGACCAGGATCAAGGAGACCAGGGTAAAGGAGACCAGGATCAAGGAGACCAGGATCAAGGAGACCAGGATCAAGGAGACCAGGGTAAAGGAGACCAGGATCAAGGAGACCAGGATCAAGGAGACCAGGATCAAGGAGACCAGGATCAAGGAGACTAGGATCAAGGAGACCAGGATCAAGGAGACCAGGATCAAGTAGACCAGGATCAAGGAGACCAGGATCAAGGAGACCAGGATCAAGGAGACTAGGATCAAGGAGACCAGAATCAAGGAGACCAGGATCAAGGAGACCAGGATCAAGGAGACTAGGATCAAGGAGACCAGGATCAAGGAGACCAGGATCAAGGAGACCAGGATCAAGGAGACCAGGATCAAGGAGACCAGGATCAAGGAGACCAGGATCAAGGAGACTAGGATCAAGGAGACCAGAATCAAGACCAGGATCAAGGAGACCAGGATCAAGGAGACCAGGATCAAGGAGACCAGGATCAAGGAGACCAGAATCAAGGAGACCAGGATCAAGGAGACTAGGATCAAGGAGACCAGAATCAAGGAGACCAGGATCAAGGAGACCAGGATCAAGACCAGGATCAATGAGACCAGGATCAAGGAGACCAGGATCAAGGAGACCACGATCAAGGAGACCACGATCAAGGAGACCAGAATCAAGGAGACCAGAATCAAGGAGACCAGGATCAAGGAGACTAGGATCAAGGAGACCAGGATCAAGGAGACCAGGATCAATGAGACCAGGATCAATGAGACCAGGATCAATGAGACCAGGATCAAGGAGACCAGGATCAAGGAGACCAGAATCAAGGAGACCAGAATCAAGGAGACCAGGGTCAAGGAGACTAGGATCAAGGAGACCAGAATCAAGGAGACCAGAATCAATGAGACCAGGATCAAGGAGACTAGGATCAAGGAGACCAGGATCAAGGAGACCAGGATCAAGGAGACCAGGATCAATGAGACCAGGATCAAGGAGACCAGGATCAAGGAGACCAGGATCAAGGAGACCAGGATCAAGGGGACCAGAATCAAGGAGACCAGGATCAAGGAGACTAGGATCAAGGAGACCAGAATCAAGACCAGGATCAAGGAGACCAGGATCAAGGAGACCAGAATCAAGGAGACCAGGATCAAGGAGACCAGGATCAAGGAGACCAGGATCAAGGAGACCAGGATCAAGGAGACCAGGATCAAGGGGACCAGGATCAAGGAGACCAGGATCAAGGGGACCAGGATCAAGGAGACCAGGATCAAGGAGACCAGGATCAAGGAGACCAGGATCAAGGGGACCAGGATCAAGGAGACCAGGATCAAGGGGACCAGGATCAAGGAGACCAGGATCAAGGAGACCAGGATCAAGGAGACCAGGATCAAGGGGACCAGAATCAAGGAGACCAGGATCAAGGAGACTAGGATCAAGGAGACCAGAATCAAGACCAGGATCAAGGAGACCAGGATCAAGGAGACCAGAATCAAGGAGACCAGGATCAAGGAGACCAGGATCAAGGAGACCAGGATCAAGGAGACCAGGATCAAGGGGACAAAGATCAGGGCGACCACAGGTGGAAGTTGAACCCACAGACAACTCATAAGAATATATGGTAGTATTTTTTTAGTGTCAGGTTTGTTAAAAAGTGGAATGACCCGGATGAAGGAACAGTAGAGGCAAACTCCATACAGTGATGTACAAGTAACTTTGATCTGGTCCAAGAGGTCAAAAATCAATGATGCTGATTAATTAAAGTAATCCAGAAGGTGGGGCCCAGGAGCCGAGGCTCGACCCCCGTAAACACAACTTGGTGAATACGTGTCATATAAACACACACAAGCGGCGTGAGAACATAATTATCACATGTGTTCATGTACCATTACCTGTTACAAACAGGTCATAAGTTGCACATGGAACATTTCCAGCTGAAGAAACAGATGGTCTCCATACATTTCCAGCTGAAGAAACAGATGGTCTCCATACATTTCCAGCTGAAGAAACAGATGGTCTCCATTTTTGGCTCCAGCTGAAATGTTCTCCATTCAATATTTTTTTCATTATTAAACAAAACTGAATACATAAATAACCGCACAAACGAGAAACCTAGGACGATGTTTCGGACCATTCTGTTTGAGTCGGAGCGAAACATCGTGCGGATTATTTGTGTATTGTTCCAGTCACAGTATTGTGCCTTTTTTGGTTTTTAAATCTGGATACATCGGCACTGTGCTGTTATTCTCTCTGTTACACAGTGGGAAACATAGCTGGCTATGTTTCCCTGTTATATCCCAACACACAGATACCTAAAGTCAGTGCCGGATCAGCCGGGCTGTGGCTCGTACGTTGGACTGCGTGCGGCCAGCAGTAACAGCCTAGTTGATCAGGCCCTGATCCATCGGGAGGCCTGGTCATGGACCGGGCCGCGGGGGCGTTGATCCCCGGAATAACCTCCAGGTAACAGGATGTAGTCCATACATGGTGCTGAACCTGAGTTGAACCTCAGTGGAATATTATAACAAGGGTTCATCAGCTATGTACAGCAGCTTCAAGGGTTTCCTTTCAGCAGAGCTGGAGTTACTATCACTTGGCAACTATCATCTCTTCCATTCACTCACATATGTTTGGTGATGATTAGCGGTGTAGACCATCAATTGTAGTCTTATTATCAACTGTAGTCTTATTGTCAACTGTAGCAATATTATCAACTGAAGTCTTACTGTCAACTGTTACCTGGATTACCTGGAGGTAATCCAGGTAATTACCAAGTAAATGTCCACTTGAAAAAGCAAACACATACCTTCTGAATAAGAACATAAAGAGCAGCTAAATTAGTAAATAAGAATAAGTTAAACTAGTAAATAAGAAACAGCTATACTAGTAAATAAGGAGCAGCTACACCAGTAAATAAGGAATGGGTAAACTTACCTTATTTTATGATGGACGGGCGGAAAGAGGTGGTCACCGCTGCCACAGCATCCTGTATGGAAGATGATGCTTGACTTAATGATCTGTGACCGTGATACTACCAGGAAGAGGAAGTGAGTGAGTGAGTTTATGTAATAATGGCAGTGTATATATGATAGACACAGGGGTCAACCCAGACACACGAAAAACAACAGACAGCCCCACTCCACAAAGGTGGCAGTAAAGCAATTGCGAAGAACTACAGACCGACAGCACTAACAATCCATATAAAAATCTTGGAAGCAAAATCTAAGAAGCAAGATAGACAACCATCTAGATACCCATCAGTTACACAACCCAGGGCAACACGGGTTTAGAGCAGGTCGCTCCTGCCTGTCCCAGCTACTGGACCACTATGACAAGATCCTGGATACTGTAGAGGATAAACAAAATACAGATGTAGTATGCACAGACTTTGCAAAAGCTTTTGACAAGTATGACCATGGTGTAATAGCACACAAAATGCGTGATAAAGGAATAACGGGAAAAGTTGGTAGATGGATCTACAACTTACTGACAAAGAACACAAAGAGTAATAGTAAACAGAGTAAAGTCCTAAGTAGCCATGTTAAAAAGCTGTGTTCCACAAGGCACAGTACTCGCTCCCATTCTATTTTTCATCCTCATTTCTGATATAGACAGAGATATAAGCCATAGCTCTGTGTCTTCCTTTGTGGATGACATCCGGATCACCATGGCAGTGACCTCCATCGAAGACACTGCGAGACTCCAAGCGGACATCAACCAAATCTTCGAATGGGCCACTCAAAACAATATGAAGTTCAACGAGGAGAAATTCCAACTACTCATATATAGGAAACTTGAAGAAATTAAAAATGTGTCAGGGTAATACAACAAATTCTAATCATACAATAGAGCGTAAAAGTAATGTGAAGGACCTGGGAGTGATAATGTCAGATGATCCCGCCTTCCAAGACCACAATAATGTATCTACCTCATCTGCTAGGAAAATGACAGGATGGATAATGAGAACCTTCAAAACTAGGGACGCCAAGCCCATGATGATTCTCTTCAAATCGCTTGTGCTCTCTAGACTGGAATACTGCTGTACACTAACGGCCCCCTAAAAGGCTGGCGACATTGCAGACCTGGAGAGTATACAAAGAACTTTCAAGGCACACATAAGTACGATAACGCACCTAAACTCCTGGGAACGGTTGAAGGTCTTTGATCTGTATTCCCTCGAAAGCAGGCGAGAGAGATACGTGATAATATACACTTGGAAGGTCTTGGAGGGATTGGTACCAAACCTGAACACGAAAATCACTCCCTGTGAAAGCAAAAGACTCGGCAGGAGATGCAACATTCCCCCAATGAAAAGCAAGGGCGCCACGGATACATTGAGAGAAAACACAATAAGTGTCCGGGGCCCAAGACTTCAATTGCCACCCAGCATACACAAGGGGCATTACCAATAGACCCCTGACTGTCTTCAAGAAGGCACTGAACAGGCACCTAGTCAGTACCTGGCCAAACGGGCTGTGGTTCGTACGTCAGCTAGCGTGCGGCTAGCAGCAACAGTCTGGTTGATCAGACCCTGATCCACCATGAGGCCTGGTCTCAGACCGGGCCGCGGGGGCGTTGACCCCCGAAGTCCTCTCCAGGTTAACTTCAGGTAAGATGATCTCTGGTGTCTCTTAGAGCAAGTGAACACTGTCAGTGTAGAAACAAGTACTCTGCATAATACACTAATAGTCCTCTCTATTTGTCCAGTTCTTTTTCGAAGACAGATACAACTTTATTAGTAATTCCTATTGTGTATGATGGGAGGCTGTTAAACAGCCTTGGTCCCCTTACACGTAGTGTTTTTTCTCAGTGTAGTCAGGGCCCTCATGTTTGTCATGGGGGATGTTGCACCGTCTGCCGAGTCTTTTACTTTCACAGGGAGTGATTTCTATGTGCAGATTTTGGACCAGTCTCTCTAGGCTTTTCTCACTGTAAATTACTAAGTACTTTTCTCGCCTACGTTCCTAGGGGTACAGGTCCAGAGCTTTCGAACGTTCCCAGTAATTTCGCCTGCCTTGCAAGGGGCTGTTAGTGTACACAGCATTCTAGTCTAGAGGCTAGAATACTGGCTTGGTTTGGCATCCTATCATTTTCCTCGCATTTGTGATAGTGACATTGTTGTGGTCATTGACAACAAGATCCAGTGACATTATCACTCTCAAGTCATTCACGTTAGTTTTTCGCTTTCTTGTGTGATTAGAATTTGCCCTTTACTCCGTTTTAGCTTTTAATTTCTCTCGTTTTCTATAACAGAGTAGCTAGACTTTGTCCTCACTGAACATTATACTGTTGTCTGCGGCCCACTGGAAGACTTGGTTTATATCCGATTGAAGACTTACGTTATCCTTGTGCTCAATGGATGACACTATTATGCAAATTCTAGTATCGTCAGCAAAGAAAGACGGTGCTATGGTTTACATCTCCGTCTATGTCAGATATGAGAAAGAGGAATAGGAGGGGGGTGAGTACTGTACCTTGTGGAACAGAGATTTTCACTATGGCAGCCTCTGATTTAACTCTGTTTACTGTTACTCTTTGTGTTCTCCTGGATAGAAAGTTAAAGAAATAGGAGGAGGAGGAAGAGGAGGAGGATGATAAGCAGGCAGAAGAAAAGGAGGAGGAGGAGGAGGAGGAGGAGGAGGAGGAGGAGGAGGAGGAGGAGGAGGAGGAGGAGGAGGAGGAGGAGGAGAAGGAGAAGGAGAAGGAGCAAGTGGCACTCTAATAGCCAATTACATGAGTAAACCTTAACAAGTGCCAGGTGTCTTGTGAGGCAGGCAGGGAACCACTTGCTGTGGGCCCCAGTGTGTGGCTCACACGCGGGCCCCAGCGTGTGGCCCACACATGGGCCCCAGTGTGTGGCTCACACCCGGGCCCCAGTGTGTGTGTGGTTCACACCCGGGCCCCAGTGTATTACTCACACCCGTGCCCCAATGTGTGGCTCACACCCGGGCTGCAGTGTGTGGATCAGCTGGGCCCCTGTATAGGGGGTTCTCACACGGGCCCTTTTCTGGGGCTCACACTCTTGAAGTTTAACGGTGAGGTCAGTACCTTCCACCCTCTATGACCCATACGAATCTAGCGCTTTTCTCTGACAACAACGACGATGACAACAACAATACAAGGGTAACTGCAGAGTAACATTAGCGCTGACAAGAAGACCAGTAAAAGACCAGTAATGGTCCGGTTATAGACCAGTTTTGGT